>NC_136061.1:229051117-229523617 GCF_964261635.1 Lissotriton helveticus | reverse complement strand
ATGCATCTTGCAGATACAATGAAACTAATTAATGGGCGAGATGCAGATTGTTATGGCAGATGGGCACTGGTTGAGCTGGATATAGGACTAACAGTATGCGCCATCTATGGCTCAAAAGAGGATGATCCTAAACTGTTGGATGACTTGGAGGAGGAATTAGCGTCCTGGACCAATGCACTGATTATTTGTGGAGATTTGAATATACATCAGGCAGTACTGAGGGCCTCAGCAATTAACTATCAGGGAAAAAAACGTAAGTACACAGGGCACTGTCTTTACTTATGGCCAACCATGGTTTACCTGACGCTTGGAACATCAAAAATCCCTTGGAATCAGGCTATGCGCATTTTTCGTGCCCACATAAAAAGTATGTATGGCTGGAATATTTTTAGCTTCAGAGAGAATTCTGGACAAAGAAGGGATTAGGAAGCTCCTGAAGCTAATCTCAGATCATAACCCTTCGGTCCTCAATGTGACGATCCAAGTAAATCTCAAGTACCAGTATGAATGGACTTTCGATAGAACAATTATGGTGAATACCGCATATGAAAAGCTAGATAATTCGTTATTTTGACATTAATAGATACAGTGCCCCACGAGGTATTGTATGGGATGCTTTTAAAGCAGGGTTGAGGGGAGAGACCATTAGCTGTGTGGCTCATACAAGGAAACAGCAGGAAGCCCACAATAGGAGACCACTAGGGAAGCTAGCCGAAGCAGAAAAAGAGCATGTGGTAAGGATCATCCAGGGGCTAGACATAGCACAAACCCAGCTTAAAATGACAATGGTAAAGGCAGAAATAACCAGCTACTACTCCCAGAAAATCACGGAAGAGTATCAGATTCATAGGAATGAGAGCTACGAATATGGGGAATCAGTGGGGAAACTCCTAGCTTTACATATAAGACAAAGTAACCAGGAATAAGATTGCTACAATTAAAAAGGATGGGTCAATCATTACCAATGCAAATGATATAGTACGTGTAGTCCAAGAATTTTATCAGAACTTCTATTAGGATGACTGCCAGGATGCATCTGGAGTAACTCAGAGGGCGGATTTGTGTGAAAAATTTGACCAAGCTGCCAGAAAGGAATTAGAAGCAGATCTCTCTTAAAAAGGTATTAAATGTCATACACCAACACGCCTCGGGGAAAGCTGCAGACTCAGATAAAATGCCACTGGAGGTATACAAAGTCTTCCAAATTGAGCAAGCCCCTCAGTTATTAGACTTATTTTTAGGAGTTTTTAGGAGTTCAACAGATTGGCTTCCTCCGGAGCCATGGAGATGTACGGACATTGTGATCTTCCCTAAAAAAGACAAGCCTTTGGATAGCCCCTCCTAGTATCGACCGATATCGCTGATAAATATTATTGCCAAAATATATTCTAAAATTCTGGCGACTCGTTTGGGGAGGGTCATACCTCATCTGGTTACACCATGGCAACATGGTTTTATACCCGGAAGAGGCAATACCGGCCATGTTAGGTGGGCTATATCAATTTTTATTATCACCAGAGAAACTGGGAGCCAAATGGCTATGAAAAGGCATTTGATCGCGTGGCATGGAACTATTTATGGGGTACATTAGAAGTAAAGGGATTTGGCCCTCAAATGATCACTGCTATTAAGTCAATGTATGTAGACCCATATGATAGACTTCAATTAATGAGCAAAGAATCGGGTAACAAAGGTGGCTAGAGAAACAAGACAGGTATGTCCGTGTTCTCCTATTTTATTTGCCCTCAATATCAACCCATTTTTTGAGCAAATTTCACATAACCAAAAAATAAAAAGTCATCATGAAAGGCCACGAAACGAAGATATTAGCATATTAGATGACATTGCTATAGTAACAACCTATCCTAAAAGTGAAATAAAGAAGGTCGAAGCAATGGCTGGGGAATATGGACGTGGTTTAAGGATATTTACTGAATAAAGAGAAAACTCAAATAATATGTACAGAGAACATCGGCTATCAGGATACTCAGCGAGAGGGTACACACACATATCTGGGTGTTAAGATCAATCCTAAGGTACAGGGAAGTTTAACAATGAAAGAACGTTTTTACAGTATGTAATTTTTTTACTTTTTATTTCGAATGAAGGTGGTAACGATTTTTATTAATCATGCAATATAATTTAACTTGAACAATCCTAAGGTAGATCCAATTAATTTCAACCCTCTGGTTAGGAAAGTTTCCTCCGATTTAAGGCGCGTGAATGGACTATATTTGTCAATAATTGGTATGAGCAATATTCTTAAGATGGTAATGCTACCAAAGATATTATATTTATTCAGATCTCTGCCCACAGAAATCAAAGGATCCATATTGAAGGCATTGGATGCTATCCTCATAATTTTCATATGGCAATATGGGAAAGTTAGGCGCTCCCTAAAATTCCTTGGGAGAAGGATCTGCCTCAGTCCTCCCTTGATGGTACTGGGCTATGACAATAGCAGTAGACTAGAAACAACCCAGACCAATTTTTTGCTAGGTCTGTCTCGCTCGATTGATAGCCATTTACAATCAAGAAAGCATGTTATATAATTGTAAGGGTAGACAGGCTAGGAAGTGGGTACAAAATATCTGGTCCCTTATGTGGGATTGGATGAGCAATAACTATGACTTAAGATACTGGCTTGTCTCCAGCATATAGTAGATCCCTAATTAACCATTGACTAAAACAATCAGGGATTATATGAAATCTTTTAGCCTTTGTTTATACCCAAATCCATATTTATACGGATGTTCTCATACTTTTTTATACTCGAGTGCCATATAATGAATATACATATGAAATCTACGGATGAAGTACTGTACTTCTGTTCAAGATATGGTGGTATGTAATTCTAGTATTGTCATAATGTATTTGATTCTGTGCTCTTCTCTGGGGGTGTAGGGAGAAAAAAATAAACTAATTAATCTTGACTTCTGCAGAGCATAAAGAATAAGATTGGAAACCATCTTGAACATCTGTTTCTTGAGGAATAGGTTTCTTTAGGCTAATGAAAATAACAATTCTGCTATTTTTGATACCCAGGGACCAGTCTGATAGCAAACCTTGATAAACATTGTCTACGATGACAATTGAACATTGTAATGCCTTCATTTTCCTGAACCTCTGCTCCTGAAAGGGTAAGATTACTACTATTGTTGCTGCAGCTGCAACATGCATTGCATCAGCCTTCTGCTAAATAAATTATCATAACCACCGAATTTCCTAAACTGATGGCGAAAACTCTTAGTCAGATAAGAACGGACTAGTGTTCTTGCCTTTACTTTCCCTTATGAAGCATGAACTTACTCTATAAAAATCTGTGAACAGCTCTCTAAACCCAATTGTTCCATCCTGGAGTGTCTACACAGAGCAATAGAAGACCCACCAATCAAATCAAAGAATCATCTGTATCTAGGAACTCTACACAAACTGCTTGGATTCATGCACGGTTCAAAGCAAAGCGGTCTCCCCATCGATCCTGACCTGGGATTGAGTGATCCGTGATCTACCTCGATCTTCTAACCGATGCTTGCAGCCTCAATCTGAAGGGTCCCCCGACCGGAGTTGGTAAGATCCAATACCTAAAGACACCCCTGCACCCAACGCCCCATGGCTTTGGGGGGCCCAACCGACGGTCTCCAGGCATCCCCCAAGAACCCAACTTACCTCTCCTGCCGGTGGTCGCCATCAGGAAACCTCCTCGACCGAGCCTGCAGCATCTCTTCTGAACTGGAGATCTCCAATGGAATCTACAGGGCCCCCAACTCACCTTCGCACTCGGCATTCAGCCACCTTTTTGCAGCTGGTGGTGCAGCTCCTGTGCTAGTGGTGCAGCTCCTGTGCTGATTGTTGGCCTTCCAGTGCTGATCTTAACCCATGGAGCTTTGCTCCCACAACAGAGTGGCCTGCTCGTAAGCAGCCCCTGGTCAAAGGCCCTCTAGCCCCATTGGCTAACCTTTTCTTCTATAGGAACTCATGTTATGATTTTTCTCCCAAAAATGTTCTGTGGTGAACTGATTTTTGTACTGAAACCAAAGTAATGTTGCTTTAAATCCAAAACTGTCATTCTTACCTGTGTCCATGGTGTGATGTCTAGGTAGATCACCCTGAGTAGTAGAAGTAACGGAAAAGTCATCCAAAGTAATTTGAATGTATTCTGAACTGTTTTAAAAGCAAATACAAACCTGTAACAATTCCAATTTCAACTACAATTGCATTTTCTTGTAAGGTTTTGCATTTGGAAGTAGATTCTACTTGCCAGCGCCAAGTCCTGCTTGGTTCTAGAAATAAAACATAAGTACACCTTTTTAATACTTACCTAATTGGTCTGGATTCATTCCCTGAGTGTGTGTTATCAGTTCTTGTCTGAGTGTATACAATAAATGCTTAAAGCCCCCTCCTGATAAGCCTAACTGCTCGAACAAAGTTCCACAAATAGAGATGTTAGTGATTATCTAATTTCGCCTCTGCTAAACCTCTGGGGATCCACTGGACTTTGTGCACACTTTACCTTACTTTGGTATAGTATATATAGAGCCAGCTTCCTACTGCGAGACGTACTCTTCATGAAAGTCAACTTGGCTTCCCTTAACGGAATGGCTTTCATAAGCCCATGTAGTGCTATGAGATGACTCATATACCAGAATTACTCGGAGTAGAGCTTAAAGACAAAGAATTCAGTTGAATGAAAAACTGAGAGAACTCCACAACTCTGGAACCTGTGTTGATGAAGGCAGAAAAATAAGAAATTGGGTCAACAACCACAGTTTGGGACATTTGTTAAGGTTGAATTGTACAAGTTACTTACATTCGGTAACAATGTATCTGGTAGAGACGATTCTAGCCGCAGATTCCTTCACGTAGAATTATCCCCAGGCGTGAGACTGGATCCGGAAACTTTTTGCCACAGCATACCTGCGCGCCGGCATGGGGCGGCATCACGTGACTCCCCCCAGGCGGCGTCCGCGCACGTGATGTCAGCGAGGTCACATAAGCCCCACCCCGGCGCGCCTACGTCAGTTTTCTTCTGAGAACTTTTCCGCACCACAACGCGGAACCACCAGACAAAAAACTGTGGGAAAGAGTATATAAAAAGGAAAAAGACACACTAAGGAACAGTGCAACACTGCAGTGTCCAAGGGCAGGGACAGAAGAAAGAACAGAGCAAAGCCCAGAGTGGCCACCCTGCCAGAACATAGACAGCGCCCCACCCTCTCCCTCGGAGACAAGGAACCTGCGTAAAAAGACATGACACATGTAGTAGGCCTACAACCCTCACCCCTGAAACAAGGAAGGAGAGACAGTCCCAACAGGCAGGACCAACCCACCTCCAAGCCACCGCAGCATAGAGGGCAACCACCCCCCAAGAAAAACGGGTGAGGCATGACCCAGAGGAACCCGCCTCAGAGGTTAGCAGAGGGGCCAGGACCCCAAGCAGCAAGAGGAAGGGAAGGGAAGGAGGGCGGGCAGAGATTGAAGGCAAACCCCCTCAATCTGGAGCAGCCAGAGTCGCGGGGCATAGGAGCACTGTAACCCTATCTTCCAAAGAACCAAAGAGGAGGAATGAACAGCAACAAGACGGAGCCACCATCAAGAGCAAAAGAAGGTACTCGGAGCTGACATAATCCCCCACTGGGAGGCGAGTACCGAAGACCAGCCCAGGGGTCCTCGCAGAACGGGGAGGAAGGGTGGGCCGTGAATCGGCTCTACCAGATACATCGTTACCGAAGGTAAGTAACTCAGACATCTGATAGAGACTACTAGCCGCAGATTCCTTCACGTAGAATAGATACCCTAGCAATACCCATGGGGAAGGAGGGTCTGCGAGAGGACCCCGCCAGTCTGGACAGGACAGAGGGCCCACAGGGGACCAGACCTGTAGACAAGGGAAGTAATCTCGTCCCTTCCAGGCAAGAGGACCCCCACAAGTCGAACACCAGCAGCCCGAGGGATGTAGGAGGAGGAAGGAAGAGTGAAGAGGCCTGTACACTCACAACAGAGGAACCAAGGGCAAGGCCGGAGAGGCCGAATCACCATACTCCACCCGCAAGGCAATAGAGCTCCCATTCAATGCCAGGACAGGCAGAGGAACAAGAAGAGAAAGAAGAAGCCTAGAGGGCCCGAGGAAACAAGGGAAGAGGCGAGCCCACCCAAGGGGAAGGCAACAGGCTAGCTAGAAGGGCACCCAGAGGCATAACCGCCAGAAGAACACAGAAACATCCCAGCTCTCAGCAAAAGAGCAGGAAGGAGAGGAAATGTCCGGACCCACCACTACCAGGGTCGCGCACACAACCTCAAGAAGCAATAGCAACAAACAGAAACGCCATTGAGAACAGGCACCCGAAAGCAACCGCACTCCCCAGCAGAGCTTAGCTATATAACAGCTACCACTACCCCACACAGAGTACGGTAAGTCCCAAGAAATGTGAACCCTCTTTGGAAGAACTTCCGCAGCAGAGGAGAAAACAAAAGAGTCACGGGGGAAAAACAGCCCCACGGAAGGCTTGACAGCAGCCCAAAGAAAAAAGAATGCTTAATCTCAGGGCCAAGTCTGTGTAACAACTCCAGCGAAAACACAAACAGTCAACAAAGGGCCGTCCAGCAGCCAACAATGCCAAAGTTCCAGCAAGGAGGACCCAATGGCCAGAAAACACAATCTACAGCAAGGGCCATCCGCCCAAAAAGGCTCAAAACCAGCTCGACCCCGCAGTCACTGAGGAGGAGAAGAATAAGGCGGAGGAGGAGAAGAATAAGGCAGAGGAGGAGAAGAATAAGGCAGAGGAGGCGGAGGAGGACGGAGCCCTGCCAGGAACCTCTGGATGGCAGAGTCTGCCGGGGCATGGAACCACAGGCTGCCATCAAACAGAAGGTCTAAGAGCCGCTCCCGAATATTTTCAGGGAATACGCCGTCCCTAAGCCAAGCATGGCGACGGAGGGCGACTGAGGAAGCCATGGCCCCGCCCAGCACCTCCGAGATGTCCAGAGTGGAGCGGAGAATAAACGCTGCTAGCTCCCGGCCATCCAAAGCATGATGTCGTAAGTCCACCTGAACAGTCTCCTGGGAATGTGCAGAGCCCAGAGACTCAGCTGAGTCCCACAAACAAGAGGAGGCCCTAGCCAAAACACACAAGGTGTTGAGGGCCCGCAAGGCAGCACTGGTCGAGGCGAACATGCTGCGCCCCTAAGAGTCCAGTCAGCGGACCTCCCGGGACGGCGGAGTCACTAGCGGTGGCAGGGAGGGAAATGCGGTCCGCAAGGGAAAGGCACGCCGGGTCACACGGCGCCGGGTGGTGTCGGTGTAGAAGGTGTTGAAGCGGGACGCCTCCAAGCCACCGTCAGGGAAGAAAGAAGCGAACCTTCAAAGGGGAGCAAGATTTCCCTCCCACCAGAACCCTGGTGGATAACCTCCAAGAGATGGTCCGCCGGGAAATGAGCAATCGGGTCCCCAATGTGCAGAATGACCACAGCCGTGGACATCGCGTGAATGAAGGCCGCACCCGCCTCCATAGGGCCCTGCGGAGAAGAAAGCAGTTCCTCCGTGGATGATGGCTGCAGACTAAGGCGCCAAAGCCAAGCGGGATGGGCAGAGGCCAGACCTAGAACCCAGGAAGTACTGTAGAATGGGGGACCTGCCGGTGAAAAAGACACCACACGGCGGGCAGTCTCCTGGTAAGAGGATACCAATATGCAGCCAGCCTCCGGAGAAGAGGGAGCGTCCGAAGACGAATCCGCGGTGCGACCTCTGTGTGGAGCCGTAGAGTCCACACCCCGAGGCAGGACGCCAGCACTATCCGGCGCTGAAGGAGTGACCGGATAGGACTCCTCCAAGTCACACCACGCCAGGGACCAGAGTGGAGCCGGAGCCGAAGTGGCCAGGGGGGGGGGGGGGCAGCCGCCCGCGTGGAGGAACAAGAGGGACTGGGGGAGTGACACGAAGCCCTCCGCCTGCCTCAGCCCAGAATGTTGCAGAAGCGGTCCAGAGTCCCCACCCCACCTCGACCCAGAGAGGGACGAAGAGAGGTCACCGACCCCTGTGGCGCTGCCTGAAGCAGGCACAGACACCGTGGCGGCATCAGCTCAGCCTTGGACGAGGCCTTCGCCTGTACAGAGGGCCGAGCGGGGCTCGGAGATGCGACCTGAGCCCCGGCGACCTCCCACGACACCACAGGGACTCCGCGGGAGTTTGCGGCGAGGCACAGGCGCCGTGGCCTGAAGGAGGGACCCTAGAGGGGCCGCACCCCAACAGTACCACATCCTCCAAGCCTGGATGCGAACCAGTCGGCGCCGGAGCCGTAGAGGGCCCTGCACGAGGCAAGGGACCCGCCGACACCCCAGGAGGGAAAGGAGGAGGAGACGCCAGCACGCCTCACAATCAGTGGTGCAATGATCCTCCCCCAAACACCACATACAATTGAGATAAGGGTCTGTCGCCGACATAAGACGCCCACACGACGTGCAAGTTTTGAAGCCCGAAGACATTCGCACACTGTTCCACCAAGACAGAAGACAATGGTGAAGAAAAATGGGCCCCAAACAGGCCCGCAGCAAGACCAGATCCGCATTGCACGCGGAAAAGGAAAAACTGACGTAGGCGCGCCAGGGTGGGGCTTATGTGACCTTGCTGACGTCACGTGCGCGGACGATGCCTGAGCGGAGTTGCGTAATGCCCCCCCCCGGCGCGCAGGGATGCTGTGGCAAAAGGTTTCTGGATCCAGTCTCACGCCTGGGGATATATTTTCCCTCCTCCCTCCCTCTCCCTCTCTCAACCTCTCCCAACCTTTCCCTCTCCCAACCTCTCCCTCTCCCAACCTTTCCCTCTCCCAACCTCTCCCTCTCCCAACCTTTCCCTCTCCCAACCTCAACCTCTCCCTCTCTCAACCTCTCCCTCTCTCAACCTCTCCCTCTCTCAACCTCTCCCTCTCTCAACCTCTCCCTCTCTCAACCTCTCCCTCCCTCAACCTCTCTCAACCTCTCCCTCCCTCAACCTCTCTCAACCTCTCCCTCCCTCAACCTCTCTCAACCTCTCCCTCCCTCTCTCCACCTCTCCCTTCCTCTCTCAACCTCTCCCTCCCTCTCAACCTCTCCCTCTCTCAACCTCTCCCTCCCTCTCTCAACCTCCCCCTCCCCCTCCCCACCTCAACATCCCCCTCCCCATACTCCTCCCCCTTCCCCTCACCCTCTCTCCCTCTCCCTCTCTCTCAACCTCCCTCTCTCTCAACCTCTCTCCCTCTCCCTCCCTCTCCCTCCCTCCATCTCTCCCTATTTCTCCCTCTGTCTCACTCAGACTGTCTCACTCCCTCTCTCTCACTCACTCTGACTGTCTGTCTCTCCCTGTCTCTCTCGCTCAGTCCCCCTCCTCGTCTGTCCCCCTCCTCGCTCTGTCCCCCTCCTCGCTCTGTCCCCCTCCTCGCTCTGTCCCCCTCCCCGCTCTGTCCCCCTCCCCGCTCTGTCCCCCTCCCCGCTCTCTCCCCCTCCTCGCTCTCTCCCCCTCCTCGCTCTCTCTCCCTCCTCGCTCTCTCCCCCTCCTCGCTCTCTCCCCCTCCTCGCTCTCTCCCCCTCCTCGCTCTGTTCCCATCGCTCTCGCTCCCTCCCTCTCTCTCCCTCCAATTGCTTCTCAATTTCCCGGCTTGCCTTTTGATTCTTTGTGTTTATTGCATAGCTGTTACATTTTTGGTGTGTGGAGCTTTGCTGCAGCCACCTCTTTCAGTATAAATGTTTTCGGCTCAGTTTTAGCAATCTCCCAGCACTCCTTTCACATGTTCCTGTGGGCTTATTTGCCTCACCAGAGGCAGGTTTGATCAAGCGGTGCACTATTTTCAGTTTCTTTTCAGGGCCTGTCTGCTGTTGGCGTCTTCAGGTTGGCTCTGTCTGGGAAAGTATTTTCCGGTCTCTTGCTCAATCCCCAACTTCTGGAGAAGTTAGTGATTGTTAATGTGGGTAAAACCTTCAGTCGGGTGCTTATTTCTAAAACCTGTAAGCTTGTGCTACATCGCCTAGCATATGTCTGTTAAAATCTAATTTATTGGTTTTGGGTAAACCTGGACATAACGTGATGATCTTTTGTATCCGCTATTAAAGGTTGGATACAGTGGTGAGCGGCACAACTTGGTACATATACAGCATATGAATGTTCGCCTGTTCAGTAAGTGAGCTGGTACATAGGTCTATCTTAAATACATATCATAGATTAGCTTTGGGTAATATCGGTAGTCGCTTAGCAACAAAGTACAGCTTGGTAATGATTTTAGTGAGTGTCCGTTATGTGGTAGTCTGCAAACTGGGGAGGCGGGTAGTAAAGAACTGGGACAAAGTAAAACGTAACAGGGGTTTGTCACCCTCTTCATCTGCCTGTGTGTGCCTGGGCTGAGACAGCTTCCTGGCACATACACACAGCCGCACCCGAGCACTTCACAGGTCTTTAAAAGACCATTTGTATGCTAATGAGGCTTTTGTATTTCACCTCTTAGCGCCCCTGCAGCTGCACTCTGACTATCACTGGAATGCCTGGCCCCCACAGAGCAGCAGAGTCTCTCAGAGACGCGGCGCTCAGTGTTTGCTATCACTCTTTATTTTTTTTTGTTTTAAAACAAAGGTAAATTGTCTGCAAGGTCCGCGGGCCACCAGGGAAGGCTTGCCGGGCCGCCACCGGCCCGCGGGCCGTACTATGAGTGAGACTAGAGAGATGGATCAGTTACCATCAGTGCTAGTAACTGATCAATGGTACTATTGATACATACCGCTGTGACTCGCAATTAGGCAGAGGCACTCCTCTCATGGCCTCTATCGAGATTCGTAATGTAACGCAAAAATACTTTTGTGAGCCTGAACTATTTTCCCAAACACAAAATAGGTTTAGTAAATAGTCAAATGATATTTCGCAGTCCCATATGCTGTGATCTTAAAAATTGGAGTGGGGTCGCAAAATGGTTTTAAACGTGTCCTATGTGATTTTGTGTTTCCAACATGGGAAAATAGTATTTCACTCTGCTTTCTTTTAGGTGCTATTGTCCAGCCTTTTATCCATAACTTAGTATTATTTTCTATAAGTGAAATCTCATTTTAAAATTAAATCATGCATGCATACAGAGACATAGGCTATACATACACAAATGAGACAAACAGTGGGGAGAATCTAGATGTATAAAATGTAACTGGAGGAAAACCTCAAAAAGTACAATCAGCTACTGAGACAACACTGCCCAGTGTGTTTGTTTAATCATTTTGCCAACCAGAGCTCACTCCAAAGGGAAAGTCTCACTTATTTATTTTCCTTTTTAAGCAATGTTTAACAGTTAAACGCCTCCGAAGAGCAGATGATTGCCACTACTGAACACAAAGCCCCAGCTTTGAAGCCTTGGGCATCTGTCCGTGGACAAGTTTTGGTTTACATGCCAACATATGTTGCCTTAGCCTGACTCGCATATCCTTTCATTAAATTAGCTTGATCAAATTGACCTGTTTCCAGATAAAGAAATATGGTTCTGCAATGGACAACCAAGCCAACAGTAAAATCTAAGCAGAAAAAAAGAAAAATAATGTTTACATGATACCTTATTATTAATGTCCTCAGATTCCTTACATAGATCCTTTAATAATTCAGTCAGCATGCTGAACTTGTTGAACATGTCACAATAGGGAATGTCTAAAGCGCAGAAATCCAACATGAATGTCATCTAAGGAAAATGGAAAAAATTCAATTAACCGTAAAACTCTGAGGCATAATAACACACAGACATATACAGAGAACACTTAATGGGTAACATGGTTTAATATGGTCTCCGAGGGGTACATCTGACATCAACCATGACTGTGAAGACAAATGGTTTGTAAATGTCACCTGACGCCCGAGAAGGCAATTCAGGACAAAATTATACATGGTCTCCGTTTTTATTTCTTATATTATGTGTTTATTTTGAGGTAGCTAGGTTTTCTTCAAAGTGCAGCCAGGAATTGGCTATGAGTGGAATGAGAATGTTTATGCTTTGATCACCTTTGCTGTATAAAATATTAATACACCAATGGGCAAAGGTGAGGGTCAGTGGCTTTAGGTGATTCTGTGGTTACAGTATTTACTGCAAAATTATGGACTTACTGCATTTACCACAGAATTTAGAATATTTTTTGATTTCACTAAAAATGCCCTTAAATCGTTGAAAACAATACTGACAGAGAACATGCCACATAATTTGCATTTGGAGATACATAACTTAAGATAACCCTGCAGCATAATTTGGCTCTCTCTGTGGCACAGTCTTAATAATGTTTAAGCTCTGCAGAGTAGTTTGAGGTCTGTCATTATGATGATGAAATCTGTATTTCATGGTAATCATTAAATATTTCCTGGTTGATACCACATCATACACACAGACGCTCGAGTTCTCACATTTTCTAGCTCAATGAGGGAATCGTTCATCAAGGGTTTTCTTTTTTTTTTTTTGCATGCTGGTACTTGGGACCTCTTAATATAATCCACTACAAGTACCAAAAAGAAGAAACAAAACCTGGAATGAACAAGCTTTTCCTACATGGGCCTAAGGAACCTGAATGCTCTATTAATACACAAAAGAATAGAAGTTCAAAGACTCACCAACTGTGAAATACATGTATTAAAGTGCTTGTTAAACAGAACAAAAAAAACTAAGCCTCCCATGTCATGAAATGCCAATGTGACAAAAGAATGCTCTGAAGGGGACACAAAGTGACATCATAATGCTCTACATACCAAGCACCTTATTTAAATACACTAACAAAACTGTAACTCGCAATGATGATCGTGATGCCGATTAGCAAGGTCCCAAGGTATTTTTAGTAGCTGTAAATAACTTTGTGCTAGTCACCGTCATAACTTTAATCCCCATTTAATACTTTCAAGAAATATATCAACTTCAAAAAGAATCACCCCTTCAGTCTTATCTACATTTACTTACCAGTTGACGAGTTGCCATAGCAAAGACAGAATTACTTAATTTTTCAATGATCTCTTTGCCACTGTGCTGGGACAAGAGGTATTCTAAATTGCTCCGTGTACTGGAAAGAAACTGTTCCACATCTATAATGACAAGGTATAACAAAAATAGGAAATTAAGGGTTTCAAAAGGTTATTTGATGTTGAATAACATAGGAATTAGCAATCAAAATAAACTTCTGCTGACAATGAATTACCTCTGAGCACGAAAACCACCAACCTGCTCATCCAAAATGGGCAGTCAGGGCAAATACTTATCTGGCTGGTTTAAACACCTTTCTGTTACACTGAATTATCTATAATGTTCCAATACACTACCTCCAAAAAACGTCAATGGCTGACTGAGGGACCTTAAATAAAAACCTTAAGAATCTCTGCTGTCATACATAATGGAAATTACATACCTACAGTTCAATGCTAAAAAAAATCTACGTTTTCAGAGAATACTTTGTATCATTTTTGTTTCAATGGCTTTTAATCATAACCCCAGTTGCATTTGGTAAATGTAAAATCCTGGAGTGATCAGAAGTATGATAAAGGCTTAAAAAGAAACAATCACCTAACAACACCAAATTTACATATGAGCTGTGCTCTGAATCACTCAACCGCATGTACACCACGGTTTATAAGGACTCATTTTAGAGTCCTTACGACCTTCAAATTTTTAGGTGAAAAGAAAATTAGTTACCTACCTGTACTTCTCCAGTATTGGATCTTTCATAGATTCACATGCTTGAATCAGAATAAAAAGCAGTATACCAATAACAGCACTATAATACCATATAAATCTATATTTGGAGGGCGGTGGGAAAAAACGGTAAAAGAGGCTCACCTTACTGAAACAGATATCTTAACACTGCTTGTCCTAAAGCCGCATGAGCCTTGTGAGTCTCACCAAGGCAATGTTTTGTAAATGCATGCCTGTTGGACCATGTTTCTACTCTTCAGAAATGCTATATGGGTACCCCAGCGAAGTGAGTAGTAGATGCAGACACAGCCATGGTGGAATGAGCTTTGCCCTTGTCTTGAAATGGCTTTCCAGATTGCAAGTGGCAACATTGTATAGTCGATGCAATCCATCTGGCAACAGTATCCATCTGCCAACAGTCCGTTTTGTTACAGGAAGACCTTTTTCTGATACCAGCGTAAGCCAGAAACAGTTGATCCGATATGTGGATTTGGTGGGTTTTTTTAAAGGTAAAACTTTAGGCATCTTTTGACATCCCGCGTGTGTAGACATTTTTCTGCAATTGTTGGGAGGATTTGGAAAGAATGTTCGTAAGAAGATTGGCTCGTTTAGGTGGAAGTCTGACAGCACTATGGGAAAAAACTTAGGATTGATTCAAAGTATAACACTGCCTGCTTTGAATTGAAGGAAAGGTCACTTACTCTTTTGGCTGATGTGAGAGCCACTAGAAATGCAGTTTTCCAAGTCAAGTATTTCAATTCCACCCTGTGAATGGGCTCAAATGGTGGTTTCATTAGCAGACCCACTACTACATGTAGGTACCACGATGGTGGAGGATTTCGTACTGAAAGGAAGGCCCTAAATAGGCCTTTAAAAAAAACTGTTTTACAATGTGATTAGACCATAGATAAGGTGTATTAATGGATAGCAAAATCCTGGAGCTTGATTCTTGGTGCACCCTGATGGAAGAATGAGTCAAACTGTATCTTGCTAGTTGGAGCAGATATGGGAGGATTTGCTCCTGTGGTGAAGTGAGAGGGTGGACATTAGAGTATGCACACCAAATGCATAGGAGTTTCCATTTGAATTTATAGGTTCTGTTGGTTGTTTTATTTCTTGCTTTGGCCAGGATTTCTATGTAGTCTGCAGAAATGTCTATGTTGAAGAACTCATGGAACTCAGGAGCCAAGCGATAAGTGAAGAGAAGTCAATCAGGATGATAGACCTGGCCCTGGTTGATGGTGATACAAAAGGGGATGATGGACGGAGCGTTTGAGCAAATCAAACATTCACCCCCAGTCAACTGATCTGGGTTTAATCCATCACCATTCTTTAGCTCACTCAGCCACCCCAGTTCAGACATGGCCATATGCAAATCAGTCTGACCCTGTGCCTCATGGGAACAGTCCAGCCCGAACTGCCAAGCCAGGTCTTCCCTGGACCGGAAACAAGCATCCATAGGCAGAATCTCTTCCATTTTGCTTTATATGTCTTGTTAGTGCTTGGTGCTCGAGCCTGAGACAAAACCTCCCTACACTCCTTGGGGAGATTAAGATGTTGGAATTCCCTGTATTCAGGAACCACGCTGTCAAGTGAAGCGAAGTCGGATCCGGATGCAGCACCTGACCCTGAGACTTCGATAACAGGGACCGAACTAGTCACAGGCGAATGGGATGATCCTGGGAGAGCAGGAGGAGTTCCGTGTACCAGAACTGCCGGGGCCACGCCGGTGCAATCAGAATCATCTTGCACGGTTCCGCTTTGATCTTTCTGAGTAACCTCGGTATTAGGGTTATTGGCGGAAAAGCGGAAAAAAATGCGCCGTACCAGGCAATCGAAAGTGCGTTCCCCAAGGATCCCGGATGGTGATCCTTGCTTGCGAAGAACCGGCATTTGGTGTTCTCCGGAGACGCAGAGAGGTCTATGATCGGGGTCCCCCAGACCGAGAACACCTCCTCCAGAATGGACTGATCTAACTCCCATTCGTGATTGGCTGCTTTTTGACGGCTTAATGCATCCGCTGTGACGTTGAGCATACCTGCCAGGTGTTCTGCTCTCAGAGTGACATTGTGAAGAATCGCCCAATCCCAAATTCGTTGAGCTTCGTGTGAAAGAGTTAGGGACCGTGTCCCCCCCTGCTTGTTGATATAGTGCATGGCCGTTGTATTGTCCGTCCGGACCAGCACAAGGTGATTTTGAATTCTTGGGAGAAAAGCTTGCAAAGCTAGTCGGATGGCAGTCAGCTCCAGCAGGTTGATGTGGTACTGGCGCTGCTGGGGATCCCAGTGCCCACTGACTTGCAGCTCCTGGAGCACTGCTCCCCAGCCTTCTAACGAGGCATCCGTGGTTAGGACCATAGGAGACGGAGGAAGCCTGAAAGACAGACCCTCTGCGATGTTGCTCCTCACTATCCACCATTCGCTTGCCTCCTTCATTTCTGGTGTTATCAAAATGTTGTCGTTGAAGGAGCCTTCTGCTTGGCGCCATTGCTTGTCGAGTTGCTCTTGCAGAGGACGCATTTGAGCCTGCAATACGGAATCAATGGTATACAAGATGAAATCGATCCGAGCAGAGAGTTGTAGAGCCGTACTGACAGGGATCTCCTCTTTAGCACTTGGCGAGCCGAGAGCATTAACTTGTTCTGACGCTCGTCCGAAGGATAAGCTTTGCACTGTTCTGAGTCCAAAATGGCCCTAGGAACTTTGTTGACCTGGATGGTTGCAGAACTGACTTGCTTCTGTTCAGTTGAAGGCCCAGGTGATCGAACAATTGAATGCAAGTTGCAATGGCCTTGGAAGTTTCCTGGAAAGAAGGAGCTTTGACTAGCCAGTCGTCCAGATGCGGGAAAACTTTCAGAGACTGTTTCCTGAGGAAAGCTGCCGGCTCCGGGGCCAACACCTTTGTAAAGATTCTTGGTGCAGATCGAAGACCAAACGGAAGCACTTTGAATTGGAAATGGCTCTTGCCTACTGTGAAGCGCAAATATTGCCTGTGAGCTGGGTGGATCGGTATGTGGAAGTACGCATCCTCTAAATCCAGGGTCGCTATGAAATCCCCTGGGTTCAGAAGACGAAGAATATCCTGGAGAGTGACCATCCTGAAGGACAGTTTGATGAGGTAGGTGTTGAGCTCCCGTAGATCTAATATGGGGCGCCAAGTCTCTGTAGTCTTGCAAACCAGGAAGAACCTGGAATAAAAACCTTTTCCCCTCTGTGAGAGAGGTACCGGCTCTATTGCCCCCTTGATGAAAAGTTGGTGGGCTTCGAGACGTAGCAGTCCCAGACGTTGAGATCGACTGGTGCCTGGAGCTCTTGTTGGAGGAAGATCTTGAAATTCCAACGTATGGCCACTCTGAACAATATTCAGCACCCACTGGTCTGATGTTATAATTCTCCAGCTCTCTAGACAAAAAGATATCCTGCCCCCCCATTGATGTCCTCGGGGAGGAAGGAGCAGCAGTAAGAGCCAAGAGGCAGCTATTGCCTCTTGGAATTGTCGCGTCCTTGCCGATTCTGACGTCCTCTCTGAGATTGACGAGAGAAAGAAGCCGACTGGCCCTGGTGTTGGTTAGGATACTGCGGTTTGTATGATTGTGAGGATTGCGAAGAATATCTCTGTTGGTTGCCACCCCTATAAGAGGAGAAACCCCTTCCTCTTGCCCCTCTAAATGGGACCTTACGGTAATTCAGAGACCCCAAGGACTTTGCTGTGTCTGTCCTTTTTAATACTTTGAAGGGCCTCATCGACATGCTTCCCAAAAAGCATTTCTCCATCAAATGGAAGGTCCAGGATTTTGTTTTGGACTTCTTGGCGAAACCAGGTCGCCCACAACCAGCTTTGTCATCGTAAGACAGCTGAACCATCCAGAGTACGAAAAGCCGTAGAAGCGATGTCCATAGCACAATCTATGACCTCTGAAGAAGATCTTTCTCCCTCCATGAGCACCTTTTTGGCCTCCTCTCTTGATGATTCTGGCAGCAGTTCTATAAACGGGGCTAAGTCACACCACATCTGGCAATCGTACCTGCCCAAGATGGCCAGAGCATTCGCCGTTCGAACGAGGAGACTGGCCATAGAGGAAAATCTCTTGCCCACATTGTCTAAGCGCCTTCCTTCCTTGTCCGGAGGTATAGTAAGAGGCGTGGAAGGATTCTTGGATTTACTCTGCGCCACTTGCGATATGACAGAATCCGGTTTAGGTTGTCCAAGGAGGCACGCTGGACTGCCATCAGGGGCCTTATATTTCTTCTCCAACCGGGGAAGAACAGGAATGACAGTGGCCGGGTTCTGCATAACGTTGACTCCTTCCGTCCATACATGTTCTATTATAGGAATCGATCTGACTGACTTTTTGAATGGTTCTTTAAAGTCATAAAGGAAACAGTCTGACTGCACTGTTGTGATTGGCAGACCACATCTTTTAGATGCCCTCTCCATGAGGTTATGGAAACTCCCAAAGTCAGCCAGAGGAGAAGTAGCATTATCCTGTCCTGCGGAATCAGGATCCGGATGGTCACCATCATCATAATCCAAGCCAGGGTCATTTATAGGATCCCCTGAACGTCCTCATCTGAAGACACATCATGCAACACCTCTCGAGATTCCTCTCTGGTTTCAGGTTCCACAGCCCGTGTGACCACCATTGTCACGATGATTGCAGATGTCGGGGTTACAGTTGGAGAAGGAGGGCATTCCGATTAAACTGCTGGTGGATTCGGAAATCTATTTCTATAGTCTTGCAACATCAATTGCAAATCCTAAACCAGGGAGGCTGGCATGGCCACCATGTCCTGACCCAAGCCTCGAGGAGGTTGTTCCTGCTGAACATACTGGTGTTCGTAGTACTCCTCAGTATCTGTTTCTTGACATTTCACATTCAAATCCGAGGGACTAATGGCATCCCCATACTGGATGTCGCCACCCTCTTCCTCAGATTCATCATCCAGCAGCATACTAGGTAGCAGAGATGTAACTCTCCTTGGAGAAGTCATCTCTGGTGTAATCTGCTGCTTCCTTGTGGAAATCTGAATTTTTTGAATCGTCGACGACATCGTCGACGGAGTCGTCGTCGAAAGAAACGAGGAAACCAACGTCGTCGAAGGATTCGTCGAAGGAACCGTCAACGCTGGGAAGGTCTTCGTCGACGGAGCTTGTCGTCAGCAACATCACAGCCACCGTCGTCGACGTCGTTCTAGTCGTCGAAGCGGCCGTCGACAGTATCTTTGTTGACATGATCGTCGACGTCGAGTTGGTAGCTATCGTCGACGAACAGGAAGTCGTTTTAAACGTCGATGCAGCCAAGAAAAGTGTCGTCGTCACAGCCGCCGTCGACGGAGCTATCGGCATACTCAAATCCTTATGAGAAACAGTCGACGACGTACCTGCAGATCTCGTCGTCGATGGACGCTGTTTCTTGTGCTGCTTGGTCTCTGGAGTGACCGTAGAGATTTTCTTACTCTCCTTCTCTTTCTGGGAAGATTGTGAAGGAACAAAAACCTCCTTTCTCACCTTCTTTGCTGTGTCCTTCTCAGCAGCCTGTTCCAGCCTCTCCTTTTCACCTCGGTGAGGAGATTTCATGGGACTAACCCTACCAGGTCTGGTAGGCCCCCTGGGCTTTGACAGGGGGCTCAGATGAAGTAGAGGGAGGAGACCTACCCCTCTTTTTAGATCTTCTGGAAGAAGCCATCGATGCAGAATCCTCCTCATCTGAGGACAGTACTTCCTTCCGTGCCTTCATCTTCTCTAGCCAGGTCAGCAATCGGCCCTCCCTGTCTCTCAAAGTCTTTGTTGAAAAGGTCCTACAGATTTTACAATCTGTGGCCTTGTGGGCAGGATACAAGCAATCAATGCAGTCTTCATGCTCGTCTTCCACAAAAAGCCTCTTTTTTGCACAGGTAGCACAAGCGCTGAATAAAGCCTTCTTCTCTTTGTCAGCCATTGTAGATTTTGAAGAAAAAGGTTGAAGAATAGAGTTGAATTGAAAGAAAACTGAGCAGAGCTCAGTGGAGACTCCCTTGCACAACGTGCGGTAGAAAATCTGAGGCTCTGAGGCTCTCTCAGGAAGGTTCTATGGGGTGAGGCTATTCTGATTGGTTCTTGAGAAAGTTTGGGCTCTTTTACACAAAGATGGTGATATGCTACAAAATGAGATGAGGCCTAGGCCTAATTTTCTCTTTTGTACCTATGGTACTGATATTTTCTATTTACCGAGGCTCCCATTCCGACAACGGGGAATGATACAAAGCATGGGAATCTATGAAAGTTCCAATACTGGGGTAATTGCTTGTTATGATGCAGATGGATGTGGCTGTTGATGCTTGCTGAAATGTAGGAGCTTTTATGGGGCAATTGTCCAAATATGTTAACATTTTTGACTCCTTGCTGTATGAAATGGGCAGCTACTGGAGCTAGCATCTTTGTAAAAATTCTGGGGTAACATATTAGCCCAAAAGAAAGGACTTTGAACTGTAAGTGTGTGCCAGCTACCTGGAAACAGAAGTATCTGCGATGTTTCAGGTGTATGGGAACGTGGAAGTAGGCGTCCTGACGGTTAAGGCGCTCGACCTCGTACCTGGGGATCTGGGTTCGAGTCTCGGTAACGACGCCAAGCATCCTGTGATTCTGGGCAAATCACTTAATCTCCCTGTGCCTAACAAAAATAAATGTGTGTATTCATGTAACGTAACTGCTGCTATGTAAAGCGCTCCGATACCCGATTCGGTTCGGGTCAAGTTCGCGCTATATAAAACTCTGCAAAAAAAAAAAAAATCTGCTATTGAGAGGGTGTCCTGAACTGTCACCATGGGGAAGGGCTGCTTCTTTAGAAATGTGTTCAACTTTCGTAGGTCTAGAATTAAACACCAATCTCTTGAGGGTTTTTTGACTAGAAAGAAATGCGAGTAGAATCCGAATCCCTTCTGATGGTTTGGTAGGAATTCTATTGCTTCTTTTTGTTGCATGAGAGAGATCTGTTCTAGGTGCTGGGCACCATCCCACGGATCCGCAAGACCAGGACAGCAGGAGGATCCTTCTGATAAAAAGGAAGGATCTCAAAACCTGGTTCTTCAGCTGAACACCAGCGCCCGGTCAGATCAGTAGCCCCCTATTCTCCCCACCGCACCTTAAGACCCTCATGGGAGAGTAGTCGCGCTATATAAACCTTGACTGATTGATTGATTGGGCTAAGCGAGGGGTAGGTGCTAGTTTTTTTTTTTGAGAAACTCCAGGATGTGCCTTCAGGAGATCACATCGAGTACCCACATGTCGGATGTTATCTTGGACTAGTGGTGAAGATGGTTTTAAATTCGACCTCTCCCTTGGGCTTAGGGAGGAGAAGGAGTACCAGACACTATTCTGAGGTCACTGCTTCCTGGTAGAATCTCTTCCTCGGGTACCCAATTTACATTTTGTTGCGTGTTTATAAGCAGCCGCTGGTGGCTGTCTGTATTGCAGCTGTAGACTATAGTTGGGTGGTATTGAGTTTGGCTTGGCTGATATTGTTGCCTGTATGGTTGATAACCACCTCTTAAGGAATAAGTCCCTCTGTCCTTGGTGCCCCAAAAAGGCTGCTTTTTATATCGGGAGTTCCAAGGGACCTTTGCGGTATCTGTGTCAGCCTTGTTGGATTGTAGGACATCATCCACGTGCTAAGAATTCACCAATAATTGTCTAGTATTTTACTCTGTATCTCCGGACGTAAGGAAGTAGATTTTTGCCATCTTTGTCTGGGGAGCAGGGCCGCTCCCACAAGTTGCCAGAAAATGAAACATCAATGGCACAATCAATAATTTACGCAGATATTCTTTCACCCTCCTATAGTATCTTCCAGGCTTCTAGCTTGGTTTTCTCTGGTAATCGGTCGGACATATCAGACCACATTTGGCAGTCATGGCAGCCGAGAATAGCGCAAGAATTTGCTACTCTAGCTGTGGTGGCCGCAATGGTGAAGGATTTTCTCCTGACATTATCAAGCCAATGACCATCTCAGTCTGGAGGAGAGGAAATTGGTGTGGATGGGGTTTTAGAGCTTCGCTGTGCTGCCTGGGAAACCACTGAACCTGGTTTTGGTTGTCCATAGAGGCAAGTGGGAGAGTCCTCTGGAGCTTTGTACATTGTATCCAATTTTGGGGGGACTGCTGAAACGGTGGCAAGGCTTTTCATGGTTTTAACACCCTCCTGCCCAATAAAATCAATAATAGGGAGAGCCCTGACTGACTTTTTGGCAGGCTCTTTAGAATCGTAGAGAAAACAGTATGCCTTTTTAGTAAGCATTGGAAGTACAAATCTTTTAGCAGCTCTCCATTAAATTATGAAAAACGCTGATGTCGTCTGGGGCGAGTCTACTGGAGTAGCTGGAGGTAGGGATGACATAGGAATAAGAAAATCCCATTCATTGGGCACGATACTGTGTCCTAGATTTCTCACTCTTCCCTTTCGTCATCCATAGACTGAGGATGGTTAGCTGTGGGTTGAGCTAGAACCTGTGTGAATTGTGATTGCGATATGATAGGTGTCTCCAACAATTGTGATAGTGGCGGTAGTGGTGTTGGAGTTTGGATTAACTGTACAGGTCTTAACGTTTGAGTGGCAGGCACAGTTGGTAGAAATCTCTGATAATAGTCCTGGAGCATACTTTGCAATTTTGTTACCATAGACAGAAATTGGGATAGAATGTTGTTGTTGGTAAGGTTCTGAGTGCTCTCTTGCAGAGTAATAGTCCTGATAGTGGTCTTTGCCATTTTCAAAATCCTGAAATTTGACATGGAGTTGGGAAGGACTGCTAGCTACTCCAACGGTACCATCATCATCAGCATACTCCTCTAGCAGGTTGTCAAGAGTATATGGTTAGACCTTACTAGAAGACGTATGTACTGGAAGAATTGTTGTAGATGAGTTTACTTTTACCAGAATCCAAGACTAAGATGGAAATTTCATTTCTGCAAGTGTTGAAAGCCTCCACAATGAAGATTTCTTCGTCGACAGTAACTTTGTCATCGCCGGTATCGTCGATGGTATGGTCACTGAAGGTATTATTTTCGATGCCATCATCAACTGAGTCAATGTCGACTATCAGCATCAACGACGAGCCTATCGTCGACGGGAGTGTCGAAGGTATCCTGGTCAACAGGAGCATTGCTAGCTGCATCGTCGACAGTATCAACGCCGACGAGTCCTGCGGCAAAGTGAGTGAGGTTTACAGCCAGAGTGACAGTGTCGGGAATCAACTTATATCAAAGTGACAAAGGTTCAAGGCTTGCAGGTATGGGAGAAAGCCAAGATAAAGAGACTGGAGGAGGGGGCAGGGACTCAAGATACAAAACATCAGAGTTAGATGGTGTGGTAAATGGAAACCATGCACTCCAAGAGGAGTTGTCGCATTTGCCCAAAAGTGTGCCTAATATTTCATTAGAAATCAAAAAGCATTCCATTTAAGCGCCTCATCTTGATACTGTTTTAGTACTGGCAGTCTTAAAACCACCATGCTCCAAAGCTCCAAACTTAGAGCAGGAATTATAGGCAGATAATGGGCAGCACCAGACCTAATCCGTTAGGTTTCTTGCGCTGTGCTTGTGAAATCTACTGTTTTCATATAAAATTAAAAGAGGCTTACATCCCGTCCCGTCTCCGTCCTGGCTTTCCATTAGTATATTATTTTATTTTATTATTCTTCACATAGGAGAAACCGATGCATTACCAATGCTTGTTTAAGAAGTTGGGACATGATGTCCTGTCAAGATATGCAGGTATTGAAAGAAATAATTCTTCTTTTAGTTCAATTCCTTAGATAAACATTTGAGAGAAAGAAATTTGAGCAGAGCTCGTAGGGGACTCCCTACACACTGCAGTAGAAAATCTGAAGGCCTTAGCCTCTCTGTGGAGTGTTCTAGAGGGTGCTGGCCCCTGATTAGCTAATGTTTAGAGTTTGGTCCTTTAAAAAAAGAATAAGGAAATATAGGCTATAGAACATATGGTTTATTGTCATTCTGTCTATTGTAGTGGTACATATTGCTTTATTATAGTACTGTGGAACTTCCACTTTGGTGACGGGAAATGATTCAAGGATGTGAATCTATGAAAGATCCAAGTCTGGAGAAACTTTGGAGTATGGTTTAGCTCATAGGTCTGATGATGAGGTCTAAGAATATGCAGAACAAACAGGCTAGCATCATCACAGCAGTGAACTACAATGTTAGAATCCAGTTATACACACTAATTGCGCTCTATGAAAGCATGCATGACAATTAGTTATACTCTGATGAGGCCCATCAGAACAGTTCTATAAAATAAACCTTCTCATTAACAGTAAATCAACACAATAACTCAACTGTAACAGGAGACCACCCCACCATCCCCAATCATACTGAAGATGAGTGGGAAATCTATGAATGCCAGGAAGATTACCAAGAACAAATATTGTAGGTACAATGATTTTTATTACCATTAGTACCAGAAGTATATCAGGAAATTCAAAGATACTGGAATTAGGACTGTGCAAACTTTTATTCCCAGTAACATGGACAAACAAATCTAAGAGAATATCCATCACAATATTGGGTAAAACTCATTCAGGCAACCCTAATCCTTAATCTATGGTACCACCAATTGTGAGTTCAAACAGGTTGTGCAGAAACTCGGAAAGTGGAACAGGAGAAAAACAAACAATAGCACCTTTGAGGATCCCTCAGCAGAGTGTAGGTTATGCTGGTGATATGAAGTGCGTTGAGATATAATTTGTTAATAATACCCAAAATGTATGCTCTCTCTTTTGAACCACCGCAGCCCTCTGTGTCTGGTGTTTCATCTATTGCCCTACAATGTGTCAAGTAGTGTAACAGCCAGCTACATGTGCATGGTGTCTATCCTGCAATAAGGTGTTAATTCACACCTTTTTGCAGCTATCCAACTGTTTAATTACAACAATGAATGTCCAGTATTATCAGCTTACATCAAAGTCGAACAGAGACGATCAGAATCTGCTTGGTACTGCCTCTTCTGGGTGAGTCCCTAAAGCTTCTTAGAATTACAACAGCTTACCTCTATTAACTTGCCTCAAATTGTTGTTTAGTTATTCTCCACAGAAGACCTTCTTTTCATTAATGCTGGTTTGATACTGGATGTCTGCTAAATCAGGATGATCTCATCAAGATAAGCAGGAACAGCTTTCTGGTGAATGCCACTGAGATTAGGGACTCATTAATATAGGTAAAATGTTGCAAAACAAGGAGGGCTCGAAGGGTGAGGCTATCAGAACTACCATGATAATTCAAATCCTTGGCGCTGTTTGGAGTTTTAAGGTGCAGTGATGAATTGCTCCAAAAGATGAGGGCTAATAAGGGGAGCTAGGAATCATCACCCTTGGGTTCAACCAATTTATATGTTGTACAGGAAGTTCGTTTGTGCTCTATTCCCGAGAATGTTTGTGTAGTGTGTACTTTGTGCTTTTGTACTAAATGCTCTATAGGTGGTTGTATGTCCTCACTCTGTTTCATGTTTGCTTTCATCTAGCTGTGGGTTGAAGTCAAGGAAGTGCCCATGCTTTATAACTTACTGCCACTTTGGGTGGGTATGCAGAAGTGAGGGATGCATCTTGGGATACTGGCTTTGTCACTGGTGTGTAGTGGAAACCTCACTGTCCTACCACTCTTTCTGTTTCTCTCACTGACATTGTGTGCTGTTGAATAAGGGTAAATATGTCTACTCTCATCATCTGGCACTATGAGGTACAACCGGAGGGCTCGAAATTTAGGACCAGTGTTGTTGCATACCAGTGGGCTGCAAAGCTGAAGGGCTCAGAAGTATAGTATGAATTCCTATTAGTATGTCAGTGGACAACTTTTATTCACGGTTCGAAGGCTGACACCAGTACGATGGACTCAAGGGTCAAAAAGCACTAGCTGTATCTATCTTTACATTTGTTCCCTTTAATCAACTCTGCTATGGCTAGATGGGAAAGAACAAGAAATGCACAAAGTAGACCTGTAAGCAGTAAGAATAATACTTGACTGGTCCTCTACTCTTGAGGATAGATTGATGGATGGGTACTTGCCGGACAAAGTCATCTCCCTCACGTACAAAAAGCTCATTCACAACACTCCGGACCCCTTAATATCACTGAGGGAAAGATGGGGGCGGGACGGCCTCGAGTTAGATGACGAAATGGCAGGAAACACTGTCCTCTCCTAGGGAGGTTTCTATCTCATCCAAACTGAGGCTTGCCAGTTGAAAATTTTACACTGAATCTACATCTCTGGCTCAAGGCGGGTATTGATGAGTTGGGTTGAAGAAGGATTGTGTAAGAGACAATGTGGCTTAGAGGGCTCCTTTATGCATATTATTTGGGAGTGTGCGCTGATTCAAGACTACAGGAAAAAAGTACGCAAATGTATGAGTGCTGTCTGGGGAGTGGTAATTCGACCGGAAGCCAAGGGATACCACCTAAATGTGGGGAAGCCCACGGACCTTAACACCAAGAGCAAACTTTGGGCGACTCTTGGCCAAATGGTGGCTAAACGGAACATTACCGTCTGTGGGGAGCGGCGGCACCACCAACGCTAGGAGCCTGGAAGGCAGATATGGACTGGTGTATGGTAAGTGAAAGATTGTATATGTAATATGTGGCTGCCCCCGAAAATGGATAGCAGTTTGGACTAATTGGAATGTGCATTGTGGCAATGTCTGTGAACCCCCACTTGTCCCCACCCTAGACGAACCATTATCGCCTCGATATGTATGATCAGTGAGCCTCTTATCCTGCCATATGTACCATCAAATGCTATGTAATTACTAAACTTTAAACTATGTGATACTGCTGCAACCAATGCTTAATTGTAAGCAATGACAAAACCTTTTTGTTTAATAAAAACAGTTAAAACAATAAAAAAAAGAATAATGCTTGAAAAGCTCCAATTACTTTTTAAGTCCCTAGAGAGCAACATATGATCTTCAATTAAATTGTTTGACATAGGCGCTACAACCACTGAAAAACCCATGCCCTCTTATAACAGAGCTTGTCGTGTAGAATTGAATCATGATAATGTTTCATTGATATATTTTTAACTCCCACGCTATACTTTCCTTTATGTTTTCTGTCCCTCTAATTCTCATTTGATTTACTTGACTTACACCTTCTTCTCTTTCCTCATCCCTATCTAATTTATGTATTTGTATGCAAAGGTCAAAAATGGCTGAATACAAATAAAGCTGCCTCTTCCAGGGTGCTTGGTTTAGTTATCCCCTCTTTCAGTGGACTTTCCAGAATGCTCAGCCGTAGGTCTTCAGTTACTAAACTCAGATTATGGTTCAAATATCAACAACATTCATGATGGCAAGGAATACATCTTTGTACGTAACTATGAAAATGTAGAGATCAACAAATAAGGCCCCGATGATGATGGAGAGAACATCTCCCATGACAAGGAAATTCTGATGTTTATGTTGTCATAGGGTTGACTGTTGAAAGGAGCACTGTCAACGATGGGGAAAGCCTCAACCAGAAGGGGAGGAAGGCAGCTAAGAAATAAAGCCTGAATATACAGTAATGCCATCCACTGCGCTGCAGACAGTAACTTTAGCAAGGACGTGAAACAAATGTTGTCTCTTCTGGGTTGTTTGACCACAAGTCTCCTTGAGTTCTTTTCTCCTGTTAATTTAATCGAATTATTCTCTAGAGCCAGTAGACTTAACAAATATTCAATAGTTGCGTTTTCCTTTTCATAACATTAGTACCTTCTGTATTTACTCCAGAGTGTTGTTATTTTTCCCCAAGAGCCCAAAAGATAGAATATTAAAAATGTTTGAAAATTGTAACAATGCTACATTCGAAATATTCACTTAAAGATCACAAAACATGTATAATGACGTTTCCATAGAGAAATATGCAAACATACAAATAATTCTCTAAAAGTAGACTCTGTTTACCTGTAGCACTTACATTTTACAAGAATTTCTCTGGCCAGATGCTGGTTAGTGGATTCACTCGTTTTAAGTTGCAAGTAGCACCATGAAAGTAGGCTCCCTTGCACTGCCCAGAATAAGGAAAACATAACTGAAGCAGATTCCTTTTGAGCAACATTTGTCATCATCATTTTACACTGTAGACCAAATAGAAGAAATGCAAAATTAGTATCATCTGAGGTGTTAGAAACTACAGCTACTCGCTTAAAAGTATTCCATCAAGTAAAAGAAATAGAACCTCAGAGGATGTAAGTGATAGATATAGAATTAAAAGAGATGTTGTAGACCTAACTTTCTTATGAGCATCATGACCTCTGAACCTAAAGACTTCAAATGATGTGTGATCTTGTAATCTTTGCCCTAAATAACATTGCAGTTTTTTTTTTATTAAGTGATATCACGTATTGTAACAACAGCAGCCATTGGATGGTTGAGACCCTGGACTATTAAGGTGATACACTGCAGATCAAAAACAACAAGGAGAGGAAGGAATGCTTGAATTAATCTCAGCCACTGGCGATCACTTAGGCCTCATTCCAGACTGAACCTGAACTTTGGTTGCTTGTGTTCCAATATGGAGAGGACCCGACTTGGCAGTTCAGGATGAACTGTTCTTATTTGAGCAAGTCCAAGGCTGATTTGCATATGGCTTCATCGAATCGGAGGTGAATGGTTGGTGAAAAAACGATAGACTGGGATGAGGCCTGAGCAGAGGTCAGTAGCTGAGACTAATTCAAGCATTTCAGCCATCACTTCATTCTTTGCTGCACCCTGCAGATCAAGGCATCACCTTAGTTAATGTAGATCACTTATGTGCCTAAGAAATTATTTTGCAATGTGTAAATAGCAGATTAACACCCTTTTAGTTATCATCCACATGATAACTAGGTTATTGCCTTGATATGCAAATGGAACTACCTTGATGTATAACAGGCATAGAAAGCATGTACCCATGTAGAGTCAAAATATACTGTATTATTATTATTAGGGAGCTTGTAAAGCGCCTGGTTACGCCCACCGGCGTGTCCCCGCGCTGTAGTAAGTGGGATGATCCTAGAGCCCCGGTACCCAACCCATGCCCAGGCCCATTAGTGAAGGAACAAGTATGTTTTAAGCTCTCTTCTGAACCTGGTCTCAGAAGGTTCTAACCGAAGCTCAAGAGGGAGTTCATTCCAGCTCCTGGCCACCAAGAGCCGGAATGATCTGCCACCCATTCGGGCTCTCTTGACTTTTGGAATCACCATCAGGCCAGTCCCAGTAGATGTAAGGGACCGGACGGGCCTGTAGACAGTGATGAGATTCTGCAGATACCTCGGCCCAGTGCATTGAGTAATGCGGTGACACGTACAAAGGGCCTTAAACACAATTCTCTTCCTGACAGGAAGCCAGTGAAAAGCGTCCAAGGCCCTTTTAGACGCGGCCCTTCTTGGAAGCCTAAGGACCAGCCGGTCAGCCGCATTCTGTAACACCTGAAGCCGGTCAAGACTCTTGACCGTCGCCCCTAGATACAGTATGTTACCGTAATCTAACCGTGAGGTGACAAGAGCATGCACCAGCGTCCTCCTAGCTTCTATAGGAAGAAGATCCATCGTTTTACGCAGACCTTTGAGGACGCCAAAACACGTCCCCACCACACGTCTGATTTGATGTTCAAATGTAAGATCCGAATCTACCCATACACCCAGGTTCTTAGCCTGGGCGCATGGCGTCGAGGCTGGGCCTAAGCAGGATGGCCACCATGCCGATGACCACACAGATGGCCCTCCCTCCCCAAGCACGAGCACCTCTGTCTTGCTACCGTTCAACTTCAGGCAGTTGTTGGCCATCCAGGAGGCAAGTTCCTGCATGCATGCTCTGAAGTTGGAGGCAGCCTGATCCGGCGCCCGTGATAGCGAGCTCACCAGCTGCATGTCATCGGCATATGACACGATCTGGATTCCAAAGCCCTCCAAAATATTCGCCACTGGGGATACATATAAATTAAATAAGGAGGGGCTCAGGGCAGAGCCCTGCGGCACACCCTGATCCAGTTTCACAGCCATAGAGTAGTGGGACCCTGTCTTACCTGGAAACTACGATCCGTTAAAAATGATTGTATCCATTTCAGCGCCGCGCCTGAGACACCGCCCTTATTCAGACACTGCAGCAAGTTGTAATGTGCTACAGTGTCAAAGGCGGCGCTCAGGTCCAGAAGAATGAAGGCCATTGTCTGCCCCTCATCAGCTCCCGGCCTAATGGCCTCAGTGGCCATAAGTAGAGCCGACTCCGTAGAGTGGAGTGACCGGAAACCAAACTGTGCAGGATGAAGAAGATTAGCTTCTTCCACATTGACCATAAGTTGTAGGTTTACAGCCTTCTCGGCCACTTACGCCAAGTAAGGTAGCAGCGAGATAGGTCGGAGGTTATCCAGTTTCTCGATGCTGATGTTAGGCTTCTTCTGAAGTGGCAGTACCACAGCCTGCTTCCAGCTATCAGGCACCGTGTGCATACTAAATGATACATCTAAAAGATGCCTGATATACGGCTCAAGCGTGGCAATACTCTCCTCAAGCAGTTTTGGTGAGGCAGGATCCCTGGGTGAGCCGGACTTTATAGAACTGCAGATTCTGCAGAGCGACTCAGGGGGAGAGGTGATAAAACTATCCAACCTCTGATTTCCCTAAACACCACCAATCGGTTCCACAAACTCTGCACCTGCTTTTTTTTCTCCTGGGAAGGAAGAGTATATTTTTCCAACTTTTTCTGAGAAGAAACCCGCAATGCGATCGCAGGATTCCCCAGAACTTTCTGTGGGAACGGTAGACGATGTAAGTGAGGAAATCTCCTTATAGATCTTGAATAATTCCTTCGTGGAATTTCCCGCCGCCCCAATTCTCTCAGCATTGTAGGTGGCTTTGGCCCGTCTAATAAGGCCATGATAGTTTCTCCGCTTTTTATGGTATTCCAGTTTTGCCTGACTAAGAAAAGCTATCCTCCACTGCCTCTCTAGCCGTTTGTACTCTGACCTAGCTAGGTGCAAATCATCGTTATACCAAGGTGTAGATTTCTGTGGTCTATTCACTGTTTTGTTCAGACGTAGTGGAGCTACGCTGTCAAGGGCTTCTTTTGTGTGTCTTTCTAAATTACAGCAAGCAGATTCAACATCAGTACCCCCCGGCTGTCCCCTTTTAGTCAAAGCTTCATTAAACTTCAGCTGTGAGAAGCCAGCGACACGGGTGGTTGAGTACAGGTTGTTCAGGGGCTCTAGTTTGAGGAGTCTTTACCATAAAGGGTACAAAGAAGTGGTCGGACAGGGAATAGGGATAGGAGTACTCACTTCAACTTTCCCCCAATTGGCAAATACTGGATCCAATAGATGGCCATGCCATGGGTAGGGGCCAAGGAATTCAAGTTTAATTGCAATGACTGTAGTTCCTGACGTAAATCTACAGCCCCCCTATCAAGGGGATTTTACAAGTGAATATTAAGGTCCCCCAATAGTAGGAATTTATCTTTCCATAGAGCGGAATCCATCATGCCTTCGAGCAGGCTGGGGACAAACGTGCATATGGGCCAGGAGGTCTATAGACCAGAAGTCCTTTCACTGTAAGGTGCGGACTGACCCCAATTGTAAATGCACCTACCTCACTATCAGCTATGACCATAGGTTCCATTTGGCAGCTTAGAGGGTGTTTAAAAACAATGGCTATCCCACGACCTCTGCCAGATATCCTATCCAGCCTAACAATCATATACCCCAGGGGAAGAGCCTCAATGATTTCTGGTTCGGAATCGGCGACCAGCCAAGTCTCCGTGAGGAATAAGAGGTCAAGCTTTTTATCTGTGAGTAGATCATAGATGTCTAGTTTGTGTTTACACATTGATCTACAGTTAAGCAGACCGCAGGACAGGCTTGATGCCCCTCGCTTTATCTTACCTTTCGTGTGATATCTAAATGAGCAATGTTCGCATGAACTTCTCAATGGCACCCACAAACGGCCAAATGCAACCATCCAAAATATGCCGAAGCACAGCCTCAAATGCTCAGGCAAAACTATCATTGGTGAAACTCAAGAGGTGAAAGTAGCTCCTAGTCAGCCATACACAGGTATCATAAGCTATTGTGTCTTTAAAGAAATATCTTGTCTGTCGCTTGTGACACACCGCAATAGTGCAGCCCAAGACCCTATACCCCAAAGGAACTACCTCACAGACACAAAACGGACAGTAATATAAGCTTTTCACAGTTAAAGTCAATGTATGCAGAAAATATGAAGCTTCAGGAACTGTTTTACGTATTTATACAGAAGTGTTTTTGCTGATACATATTTTTAAATTGCTGTTGCAACAACGAGGCGGAAAGGATATCTTTAAATCTACTCCATTGAAAACGACATGAAAACTTATTTTACCACTTAATTAAACAATCCAAAGCATTTTGGCATCACCAAAATGGCCTAGAGTATGAAGGTAACACTCGGCTCCAGGGCACCTCAAAATAATTCCTCTGTGTATTAAACCTTAAAGAAGGGTTCGCATAGTTGCATTTCCTGTCACTGAGGAACAGTATAATACATTTCAAATTTGTCTTACTTACAACTGCATTTTACACAATGCTGTGGTATTGTTTTGTACTTCGGTTTGCGGTAGAGCGCATGCACTGCTGCAAGAATGCAAATATATCACCCAAGTATGTATCTTATCACAAAGTCAGTCGCTGATAAAATTAGAGATCTATTTTTTAAAAGCAAACACATGTTCAACACACTTAATCAGATGCTTTTCTAGCGGTTTTAAGAAATTAGCTCTGCAAACGTAGCCCTGAACGTTAGTTATATTTTTCAATTCAACACTGCCTTTATTTCACTTTTAGAAGTAAATCAATACCACGGTTGACTATCTAAACATCCGGAGCATTGATGAAACTATGTGGAGACCTGTTCTCAGTAACATCAAAAACAAAGAAAAATCAAGCAAAATCAATGGTAAGTGCAGAGCCCGGATGATGAAAACATTAACACTGGTGTATTCAGCATTATAGAACCATACTTTCCTAGTGGAAGGGCTGTTTCGTAATTCTTAAACAGAATGTATGAGAGGAAAACGAGTCATCCCTCAAGGGGCCAAGTAAAGACTCAAATAGAATGTTACATCCTCGAATGGAACATCAATATTACGACCTCACTCATATGCTCGTTCATATACAGTCTCCCCAAGCCACTTCGGGTCGCGGGGACCCCCTCCTCCAAGACTTTTTTTTTTAAGGGTAAATGGCACGCAGACCCCCTCCCCGAGGCATTTCAAGCCCCAGGGTTAACATCACCCCCAAGGCCAAAATATATTTGTAAAGGGGATGGGGCGCACGGCTTCCCTCCCCTAGCCAATAGTGGCCCGCCACCCGGGGACCCCATCCCCTCTGGCCATTACTCAAATATAAGGTAGGAGGGAGCGTGACCACCCCTCCCTCGGAGAGCCTTAATAGGCCGTGAGGACCCATTCCCCCAGGTGCCAAATTCCATTAAACAAGGCACCCACCAAGTTGGCAGACGCAGGTGGAGTCCCAGGTTCCCCTGCATGCTTCGGGAGCAAGCAATACTCCTGCCAGGCAGAAGAAATATGTGTTTCCTGGCCATCGTTTTGTAGAATTCAGCCCCAGGGCCTTTTTAGTCTGGGGAGATAGGGCAAAAAGGCCATGTCTTCACTATTTTTTCCTTCTTTGAACAGAATTTGACTCAAGGGCGATGCCCCTCATTTTCACATCAGCCCCGGGAGACTGGGTTCCTGGGGCCTAACACACACCCCTATATAAATAATTTGCACATAAAAAGCACTCCTTTAAAAAAAATGTTGCCACAGATTCGTGGATCCTCCGCGAATTCACTGCAATTTATTTTATTTTATTATTTAAACGTTTTGTGCGCCACCAATAGCAAGATATCACTACCCTGCAATCATATGTCTTTTTTTTAACCTTTTTTTCTGGTTCTGGCTGAGTCCAGAGGCTTAAGATGGATAACGCCATATCCTGGTTGATCATGGTGACAGCCAATAAGATCTCAGCTGAGATTTGTCAGGGATACTGACCCATTTTGCACCAAATCACAAAAACATTCTTACTTTGCCGAGTTCCATCTTTCTGCCAAATTTGATGCAAATCCTTTCAGCGGTTTGAGCTGTAGCTGTGTCTGAAGTGTCCACAGAAAAATTAATAGGGGAAACGAGTTCTGGGAACCCCTTTTTTTCTCAACCCCAGTTGACAGATCACCTCGAACCATTCCATGCGATAACTAGTCAAAAAGTAGCACTTTTTTTGGAATCAAAACTGCTTAACTATTTTAATCTGCTGAAATCCAACCCTTTAACTCCTTACTATTATATACTTACCACTTACCCCTACACTAACCTAATAGCACTTACCCCTTACAGGTACTCTTAACCTCTTGCCCCTTACCTTTAACCACTTACTTTTAACCATATTCATAACCCCTAAATCTTAACCCCTTACACATAACCATTAAACTTAAGTCTTAACCTCGTTCGCTCAACCTTACCCTCTTATCTATAACCCAACCCAATTCTGAAATCATATTATCCATATAGTATTAGTAATATATTTCTTCATTATATTAAGTAACAAGTGACAATTGTAATGATAGAATTGTAGTATACAATGGAATGCCTATGGCTGCGATCAAAGGGTATGTTCCAATAAAAAAGAGTGAGTCATAGTGTGTGTAAATGGGAGAAAGAATGTATGCGTTAGTGTAAGTAATGAATAAGTTACTTAACTTCAGTAATGCTCATTCTGGTGGTTACTCTGTCCAACTGCCAATTCCTCAACTTAGAATATCACCCAGGCACCAGACTAGATCCAGAAAATTGAGAAGCAGTGCTCCTGTACACTGATAGGCGGGGAGGACATGATACTTCTGAGTTTTACGCATTACGTCCCTAAAGAGCATGCAGAGGCTTTTGCAGCTGAGTGGGCTTTTGTTCTGGCACCGGCACTGTACCGTAATCAAGTTGGCAGGGATAAAGATTCACCGCCACATGATATTCCATTGCGATCTATGCCTCAACCACAACCCCAATATCCCATACAGCGGGAAGCCAAAGGTCCCGTTGCTGATATCCTCGCCCAGTGGAGTGTCAAGGAGTGATTGAAACATGTGTGTTACCAATGAATAATCCACTTTTTACTGTATCTAAATCCGATGGGTCTTACCGCATAGTTTTTGATTATCGGCATTTGAATACTCATTGTAGGACCATTGCGGTACAGAATACCCATAGCTCTGCTTTATTAGACAGCATAGTTCATAAAAAATATAAAACACTTGATATTTCCAATGGTTTTTATAGCCAAAACCTGTCCCCTGATTGTAGTCAATGGACCGCATTCAGGGCCGGTGGAAAACAGAAAAAATACCGGCGTTTGCCTATTGGGTATAAAAATTGCCTTAGGGTTTTCGCCGCACGTGTTGTCTCTCTATTGGACAGCATAGACCCAGATGCACACTCGTATGTGGATGATATCTATCTCACAGACGACGAATTATGGCCGAATCTGTGCTGTGTTGACTGCATAATTCTGGAATTTGCGTACTACGGCTACAAATTCAATATTGCCCAATCCCACACCGCGAGTTATGCGGTGCTCTTTTTGGGCTATGAGCTCAACAATGTAGGTCGGGGCTTGACTTCCCACTTTCTGGAGCAATGCGCAAGTTTGCAGTCTCCAACTACCCTGAAAAAACTTCAGTCTTTGCTGGGATTTTTGAATTTCGGGCATTCTTATATTCCAGAATATGCCCAGCGTACCAAGCCGCTTCATGTCTTGATACAACCTACATTTTCAAAAGCCAGCTGGTTACCAGAACATTCCGCTATTTTACTTTCTTTGCAATCTGATTTGCTTGAATCTAAGTACATGTTGATGCGTGGTAACCACACTAACCTGGTGATACGAATTGTGCCAGGCGCAGTGGGTTTCACTTACTTGACATACAATGAAGGAGACACAGTACCTATCGCATACAAATCACATTTGTACACTTCGGCCGAGATGAGGTTTTCAACTGTTGAAAAAGTTTTGACAGCTGTGCAAATGGCGGTCCTATAGGAACACGCACTGGGACAGGGAAAACGTATTTTGGTGCTTACACCTTACCCTGCTTTAGAAGCAGTGACAAAGACTAGTGTGCCAAACTCAAAGGCTTTGCATTCCCGCTGGATACAATGGGCTACTTCCTTGACGTCCCCGGATTACACCTTTATCTTTGACCCCTCTCTTCAGAGACAAGAGTTCTTGGAGTATGAACCTGTTCATCCACATCCCCTGTCTTTGCTTCCTTTGGAGGAGTAGGCATGCATCATTTACAGCAATAGTTCGGCGCAACCGGCCAAGGATTCTAAACATGCTTACGGAGCTGCTTGTGCGTTCAAATCTTCCATTGTGCATACTCGGGTACTGGGAGACTGTACTGCACAATTGCCTGAGCTGCGTGCTCTAGTTCTTGCTCTCGAGTTTCCTGATCCAAATGTTTCAACTCATTGTCTGCGACTCTTATTACAGTGTTCAGTCTTTCAATGACAACTTATTCTTTTGGTCTCAAAATGATTATCGAGATTCTAAAGGCAGCACAATTAAGCATAAAAAGCTTTGGGCACGAGTAGCAGATCTTAAACTACGTCTGCCACTCACATATGTTATACATACTCTTGGCCACCAGTGTGTGGGAGCACACACTCTTGGGAATTGTTTGGCTGATGAAGCAGCCAAATCTGCAGTAGCCACGTGTTCTGTAGCAGCCATTACTAGATCCAAAACTATGATAGATAATTACATTTTGGCAGGAATAGCTGCTCCTAAGGAGGACTCAATTACCCTCAAGGTTTCCCTTCTAAATATTCTTATTAGTTAACTCCCGAACAAGTTCCTTTTGCTAGAATACCAGACGTTGGAGATCGGCTGATTCCCAACGCGGACCGCAGACACACTTTAATCAAGCGCACACGAAGGCATGGCTTCGGCCCATGCCGGCGTGTCTGTGACCATTTCTTGCAGCAACGTTATTGGTGGCGTGGTTTATATAAACAGACCCGTAATTATGTACTTTCTTGTGACATCTGTCAACAAATCAATCCTTCTGCGGTACCACGTCCACCACAAACACCGCTTTGCATTGCTGATCGTCCTTTTGCTTGATCACTGCGGTCCCTTTTCTTCAGATACTGCATTTAAATATATTTTAGTTGGAGTGGATTCGTGCACTAGATTCTTTTGGGTATGGCCACAACACAGTGCTGACGATAAAACTGTCAGAGATTTGCATCGAGATGGACCCTGTTGTTGACCATTCTTCTGTTCTTCCAGCTTCCTCGTGCAACGTGGAGGCTGTATACACATATTCCACAAGTGGGTCTTTACACGATTTGCCGGATAGTCCTTTGCACCATGACAGTTTTTCTATTGACTCAACTTCCGGAGACTATATCTACATATTTGTGACCTGGAGGGATGCCGCATCCACAATTCGAAGCCGACATCGGGGTTGAGGTGACACGCTGCTGAATACAAGCGAACACAGACGCCACAGTGATTGGATGTGAATACTGGCATCATTTAAAGTCATCCCTCCAGGTCACAAATTAAGAGAAATCTTTAAATTCGAAGGAGTGACTCGCTTGATTTGTGATAAGGTGATCACTGTCACATCTACTGGGAACTTTTGAAATAATACATCTCTGGAATATACTTGATATAGTCTCTGTAATTTTTCGCCCTGAAGAAGTCCTCTGGACGAAACGCGTTGGCTACGCTCTGTATGAAGAACTTGAATAAAAGAAAATTTTAAGACCTACTGAGCGGATTCCTTAAATCATTACCTTGATTATCACTGCGAATGTTCATTGTAGGGAAGTGCTGAACCATTGTGTTTTGTTGTAAAACTTTGGGCGTTGCCCTTGGGAGTCTAGGGGTATATGACTTCAGGTTCTTGGCACCCAAAAAACTCTCCAAAATAAGTAGACCATAAACGTTGGATAAAGTGCAGTCATTTCCTGCCCTATACCCCTGCTGCTCTAGTGTTAATTGTACAAAACGATGTGTCTTTTATATCATGGTCACAATCAATTGCGTTCTGTATTGCAATTTGCATGGACTTTGCAAACTCTTTAAATAGGAAAAGTACTGTAGGATTATTTGAATGCAACTACTTTGTTTTCTCTTTAAAATTTAACAGACAAACAGCAATTCATGTCCATGAAGGATGCAACCTACACGCTTCTGTACATTGAAAAAGGAAAATGCTACTTACCAGTATGCATCTGTTCTTGGCATATAGGGCTGCTGACATTCATATCTTTGCATAGATCGCCGCCTAGTGTTGGGTCCGGATGATTGCACTTTGTTGTCTTGGAAGAGTCTTCGAAGTATCACGAGATAGGTGACTCCTCCCTTGGACTACAGTGTGCATGGCCATCCACTCCATCCTTAGATTGTTTTTCGCCATTGTGGCAAAGATGGAGTATAGTAGAGTAAAGATGGCCATGCAAAGAAAACCCTGCAGCTGCGACAGGCCCCGGGGAGGAGGGTGGGCGATATGAATGTCAGCAGCCCTACATGCCAAGAACAGATGCATACTGGTAAGTATAATTTTCCGTTCGAGGCATGTGGGCTGCTGAATTCATATCTTTGCGTAGACTGTATAGCAGTACCTCCTCTAGCGGGGGACGCCTGTCCCAGCTGCAGCAGTTTGAAAAAGAGTTTTGAGGACAGCTTGGCCTGCAGCAGCTTGCTGCTTTGCTTGCACATATACACAATAGTGTTTGGTGAAAGTGTGTATTGTAGACCATGTGGCTGCCTTACAGATGTCTTCTAGTGGAATGTTTCCCAGGAAAGCCATGGATGCCCCCATTTTTCACATGGAGTGTGCTCTTGGGGTTACTGTTAGAGTGCGTTTAGCTTTGTGGTAGCATATTTGGATGTATTTAACTATCCATCCAGCTATTCCTGATTTAGAGAAGGGGTTACCTGTATGTTGTGGTGAGAAAGCAACAAACAGTTGCTTTGTCTTTCTGAATGGTTTAGTTCTGTCAATATAATATAACAGTAGCTGAAAGAGCCTTACACACACTAGATGTAAGAAGAGCTCTGACTGCGGGGTTTGGAAGAAAACGGGCAGTTCAATGGACTGATTGATATGGGAAGTGGAGGAGTGTGGCTCACTGAGTGGAGGAGTATGGCTCACTGATTAGAGCGGCAGACCCTGATGCAGAGGTCTGGCCCGGGACCAGGGTTCAATTCCCATCGCAGCAGGGTCTTGAGCTCAAATGTCTGCGGACCCGATAATTCTCGGCACGGTGCCTACTCTAATCATGGGGTCCCACACTGCAACTCTGGGCAATAGCTTGCTTAGTCTCCACACCGGCCTTAATCGCTAAGGATGCCTGGCTTCACCAGGGGGGTGCCCAGGAGTTGGGTGCCTCACAGGAACAGGCCAGGACGGGTTCCTCAGCGGTTTATTCAGCGCGGGGACACACTGGTAAGTGTAACCATGCGCTTTATAAGCTTCAGAATTACAATTACAAGTGGAAATGACCTTTGGCATGAATTTAGGGTTAGTACGTAGTACCACCTTATTTGCATGTAAGGTTCCTGAATAGTTAAAGCCTGTAACTCACTTACTCGTCTGAGTGAAGTGATGGCAATTAAAAAAGCCACCTTCCATGTTAGAAATTGCAGTTCACATGAATGGAGTGGTTCAAAAGGAGGTCCTATACGTTTGGTAAGTACTATATTTAAGTTCCAGACTGGTGAAGGTGGATGTTTGGGAGGGATTATCCTTTTAAGCCCTTCCATGAAAGCCTTGATTGCTGGAACTCTGAACAGAGACAGTTGTTGTCTGTTTTGGAGGTAAGCTGCTATAGCTGCAAGATGAATTCTTATTGAAGAGTATGCTAGATTGCATCTTTGAAGATGCAACAGGTAACAGATAATGTTTTGTATTGAAGCGTCTAATGGATTGATTTGGTTATTGTTGCAATAAATTACAAATCTTTTCCATTTGGCTGCATAGCATGCTCTAGTGGTTGGGCGACTTGTCTTGCCTCTTTGATAATATTCATACAATCAGGAGGCAAATTGAGATATCCAAATTGTAAGACTTCAGGAGCCAGATCGCTAGGTTCAGTTGATTGGGATCTGGGTGCCTGATTTCTCCATGGTTCTGAGTTAGGAGATGTGGCGATAGACGCAGTCTTTGGTGTGGAACCACGGAGAGTTCTAGGAATGTTGTGTACCATGGTTGTCTGGCCCGTGTTGGAGCAACCAGGATCAGTGTCAGAGACTGCTGACGTAGTTTGCGTGCCACTAGCGGAATCAGTGGGGCTGGTGGAGATGCGTACGCAAATCTGCCTGACCAGTTCATCCATATCGCATTGCCTTGTGACAACGGATGTGGGAACCTGGCGGCAAAGTACTGGCATTTGGAGTTTTCGTTTGTGGCAAACAGATCTATTTCTGGATGCCCCCATTCTTGGAAGAATGGTTGGAGAGCTTGAGGATGAATCTCCCATTCGTGTATCTGTTGTCTGTGCCTGCTTAACAGATCCGCTATTTGATTGTCTTTCCCTGGCAAGTGTTGTGCTAGGAGAAAGATGTTCTTTGGAACTGCCCACCTCCATATGCTCTGCGCTAAGTGAGAAAGCTGTAGAGAGTGAGTCCCTCCCTGTTTTTGGAGGTTATACATGGCTGTCATGTTGTCCGCCCGGATCAACACCGCCTTGTTTTATATGTGGTTTTGGAACGCTTTCAGTGCCAGAAAAACTGCTAGGAACTCTAAGTGTTTGATATGCAGTGTCTTTTGTTTGGCTGTCCAGAGTCCCTGGACTGTGTATTGATGTGTCTGCTGTCAATACTACTTGTGGAACTGGCTCTTGGAAGAGTCGCCCCTTAGAAAGGTTTTGTGGATTCCACCACTGCAGAGAGTTGTATGCGCGACTGCCTACCAACACTAGGTCTTTTAGTTGTCCTTGAGCCTGGTTCCACTGCCTTGCTAGGCATTCTTGTAATGGACGCATTTGAAGTCTGGCATGGGGGACAATGAATATGCAGGAGGCCATCATGCCTATAAGTTGCATGAACACTCGAGCTGGTAGGGAGTGTTGTGGCTGAAACCTTTGGATTAGGGTCTGCATGTTGGCTATCCTGACTGGATTGGGATATGCCTTTGCTACTGATGTATCTATTGTAGCTCCCAGATATTGCTGTATGTGGGAGGGTTGCAGATGAGTTTTTGGGTAATTTATTGAGAAACCCAGACTGTGCAGCAGCTGGAGGGTTGGAGACGTATGACTTGCACATTGGGTGTCTGACTTGGCTTTTATGAGCCAATCGTCGAGATAGGGAAACACGTGGATGTGTTGCCGCCTGAAGTGTGCTGCCACTACAGCTAGGCACTTGGTGAACACCCTTGGAGCTGTAGTTACTCCAAAGGGGAGAACCTTGAATTGATAGTGTTGCCCTTGTATTGTGAACCTGAGATATTTCCTGTGAGCTGGGTGTATAGGAATGTGGAAGTATGCGTCTTTGAGGTCTAATGTGGCAAGGAATTTGCCCTGCTGAAGCAGTGGGAGAACTTGTTGTAAGGTTATCATATGGAAGTGCTCTGATAGTATGTATTGGTCTGAGGTCCAAAATGGGTCTGAGGGACCCGTCATTTTTGGGAATTAGGAAGTATAGAGAATATACTCCTGTTCCTTGGTGTTGAAAAGGGACTGGCTCTATGGCGCCCTTTTGTAGCATGGATTGGAACTCTTGCTGTAACAGTGTTATGTGTTCTTTGGACATAGGACGGTGTTTGGGTGGTATGTTGGGTGGAGTAGAAGTGAGTTCCAGGCAATAACCATACTGGATAATTTGTCTCACCCACCTGTCTGTGGTAATTGCGTTCCAGACAGGTAGGAACTGATTGATTCTGCCTCCGACCGGTGTTGTGTGGTCTGGAGGGAGTGTGGTGAAGTCACTGTTTGGTGGCAGTGGAGGCTCTGGTGTTATTGCCTACACGTCCTCTGCCCTTATTATTGTTTCCTCTGTAACCTCCTCTATTGGAGCCTTTGTTAAAAGTGCTCTGGGTATTTGACTTGAAGGTGGAGGAGCTTTGCGATGTGCTGCCCCTTCCATCACCTCTATATGAGGAGCAACGAAAGGAGCCCCGGTGTTGTTGGAACTGAAGCGCCCCCATTAACTTGGCAGTTTGTGTCCTTTTTCATTTTATCTAAAATGGTGTCAACTGCAGGGCCAAACAGAAAGTCTTGGTTTACTGGCTGATTGAGGATGGTGGATTGCACCTCGTTCTTAAATCCAGATATGCGTAACCATGCGTGTCTGCGCAGTAGAACTCTGGTGTTGATAGACCTGGCCGAAGTATCGGCTGCGTCTAGCGCCCATTTGATGGAGGCGTTTGTTATGAATTTGCCTTCCCGAATGAGGTCGTTGGCCTGCGCCTTAAAGGGTTCTGGTAGGTGTTGCATTAGAGTCTCGAGCTGGTCGTAGTGTGCTCTATCATATCTCGCTAATAGAGCTTGTGTATTAGCGATTCTCCAAGAATTAGCAGCTTGTGAAGCTACTCTTTTCCTTGATGCTTCTAAAATTTTTGATTCTTTATCAGGAGGTGGAGCATCTCCTGTTGTCTGTGAATTGGCTTGTTTACGAACATTTGCAACGACTAAAGAATCTAAAGGCAATTGTTGTTTTATATAAGTAAGGTCTGCTGGTGCTGCCTTATATTTTTTCTCTATTCTTGGATTGAGCACTCGTGCCCTAGCAGGATCTTTAAAGATATCTGGCGCGTGCTTGAGAACCCCTTTAAGCATTGGAAGAGTTCTAACATTTTTCTCAGAAGTGGGGAAGGTGTCGAACAAAAAATCCTCCTCTATAGGGTCAGTGTGCATATCTACCTTGTGATATTTAGCTGCCCTGTCTATAAGCTGATTAAACATGATTGTGTCGTCTGTAGGTGACGGTTTTGTTGGGTATGGGGAATTATCTGGGTTGGGCTGTTGCTCGTCAGGATCATTTTGGTCATCCAATGTGTTATCTTGTGTATCAGGATCCCCAGTGTCATCATAATTGTATTGAGGATCTTCCCCCATGTCCTCTCCCTCATTATAATCAGAGTGTGTGGGAGAGTAAGGAACGAAAGGCATATCAGGCAGAAAAGGAGGAGGAGTGAAAGGCCTTGAGGGAGATGTGCCAAAGTCTTTTTTTCTTTGGAGGAACTGGAGAAGGAGTGTCTTGTGGTAAAGGCCTCTTCTTTCGGTGGTAAACTATCACGTGTCCTGTATCTGGATCGATATATAATTTAGCTTGCTCCTCAGTCACTGGATCTGGGTGGAATAGTTCTTCCTCAACAGTCCGTGGCTTTGGCGTAGAGGGTTTAGGTTTCTAAACCTTTTTTGGAGTCTGTGGCTCGGTGCTTTTTGGTGTCGGAGCTCCTTTGGGCTCGACAGCTGTTTTAGGTTCGATAACCTTTCTCGGTTCGGCGCGTTCTTTGGCTTTAGAGTCTTTCTTTGGTTAGGTGGCATTTTTAGGCTCGGCGACTGGTTTTGGATCGACCGGGTTTTTTGGTTCGGTATGTTTTTTGTCCGAAGCCTGGTGTTTCTTTGGGTCGATTGTCTTTATTGTCTGTTCGGCAGCCTTTTCTGGTTCGTCTGTATCAGTTGGATCGACGACCTTTTTCGGTTGGACGATTTTCTTCGGTTCCGATGGCTTTTTGGGCTCGACGATTGTATTCGGTGCCAAGCCTTTTGGTGCCGTGTGTTTTTGCGGCTCGACGCTCTTCGGTGCCGATGGTTTTTCGGCGTGACAGCTTTCTTAGGCTGTACACCCTTTGGATCGACGACCTTACTTTTTGGGTCGATGATCTTCGGTCGGACCACCTCTTTTGGTTGTGCGCCCTTCGGGTCTACCAGTTTTTTTGGTTCGATGACCTTTGGCTGGAGAACTCTTTTTGGCTCGATGACTTTCTTTGGGCCTGGGCTACCTGAAGGCGTTTGTTTGTGCTTCGGAGCCGAGCCGAGAGGTGGGGTCTCCGAAGGAATGTCTCGATCTTGGCTAAGGCCTTTCGGCGATGCTTCGACCTGTGCCTTCTTTGTTGGGCTGAGTGGAGTGGGGGGCTGGGTACTCACAGTTTTTTGCCCCGGTGTGATCTGGTCATCGGAGTCCGATTGGTCCTCAACGGTGACGATCTCGAGATCGGAGTCGGGGGCTTCGGGAAGCTTTTGGTCGTCCTCAAAGATATTCTCCGGTTCCGGTGCCGACTTCTGCATCTCTCGCCTGGCAGCCCGTCGATTCCGGATAGTTTTCTTGGATCGAAATGGGGCACACGCCGGGCAATCCTCTTCTTTGTGTTCAGGTGCCAAACACTTGTTGCATACTGTGTGTTTGTCAGTATGTGGGAACTTTGATTGGCATTGTGGGCACCTTTTAAATGGCTCCTTTCCATCGACGGAAGTCGCACGTGGCGTCGATAAGGCCCAACGGACAGAGTCGACTACCGGATCGAGATGAAAAGCTGGATGGAGTCGAGGGGTACCGAGCGAAAACAATACCGTCGAGTTCGAAGGCCTTTTGGCCTTAGGGAGTAGTTAGTTTCGATTCCGAGATGGAGTGTAGGAAAATAACATCCAAACCCAATGGCGGAAAAAAACAATCTAAGGATGGAGCGGATGCCCTTGCACACTGTAGTCCAAGGAAGGAGTCACCTATCGTGATACTTCGAAGACTCTTCCAAGACAACAAAGTGCAATCATCCGGACCCAACACTAGGCGGCGATCTATGCAAAGATATGAATTCAGCAGCCCACATGCCTCGAACATATATCCTTTACCTTTTTCTGTAGCAGAATCTGACTCTGCTGTTTCGATAATCAATGGGGTGATATCTTTACTTTTCTCCCTGTTTCAATTTAGCTACTATATGAAACATTACCCTGTAGGAAGCGTGAACCCCTTGGAAGTGCTTTTCGACACGAACTGTGGTCCTTGCCTTTCACTTATCGAGGTTTATGGGAAAATACAGAAGTTTACCTTAGCTGGGAGGATTGTGATTCCATAGTAGGGCATTCCCTTGTATGCAAAAACATACAATTGCACGGAGCATGTAATCTGTCCGCTCCGAACCTCGCGTGTGTTTTGAAAGGTAATCCAGTGCCCGCAATCATTCCCACGTTCACTCTGCTTGCTAACGGTAGCTATCTTAATTTAAATAACCAGGAATGCTGCGGCATGCAAAAAGAACAATTGATGGACAAACTGCAGAACAATTTCATATATTCACCTCGGTACACAGATCTGGGACTAAATCCATCGTTTTTTTGCTCACCATGCCATTCCAGGTTGGCCCCAGCCACATGCAAATCAGTCCTGACCCTGCGCCCAATGGGAAAAGTATAGCCCGAACTGCCAGGCCAGGTCCTCCGTGGACTGGAAACAAGCATCCTAGGAACGGTTTCGGGCTTTCAGCGCTCCTCAGCCAGGACAGCTTGACTCCAGTGGCATGGAGAGCACGGGACCCACGTCTGGGCATACCCGTTCCACTCGGGGTGACAAATGCAAACAAAAAGAACAATTGATGGACAGAATTCAGAACAATGTCATACATTCACCCCAGTACAGAAATCTGGGCCTAAATGTGAGAAAGTGCCATCTTTCTTGCATTGGTATGCCCCCACTGACTGCTGATGTGCTTTGAATGAGTGTGCCCTGGGCTCCTGCCAACCAGGTATCCAGGGCCTGTGTTCCTTCCCTAAAAACTGTGTTGAAACAAAACCCAATTGGAATCTCTGGCCACCTATCAGCCCGTAGTAAATGGTACCCTATGTACCCAGGGCATGGTGACCAGAGAAGACCCCAAAGGGCTGCAGCACTTATTGTGCCACCCTTAGGGGCCCTGTACCTGGGTACCCACACACTGCCTTTGGCAGGGTGAGTGCCTAGGTACAGAACTAAACAAAGAGTCGACATGGCACACATCCCTGTATGCCATGCCCACAAACCCACTGCCCTGGCATACATCAGTCACCCCTCTTGCTGGGTGCCCTATGCCAGTAGTGTGGGCCCAGGTGCATGATCCCTGTGCCCCTACAGTACCCAGGGCCATTCCTGGGCACTGTAAGAGCAGTGATGCCATTAAGAGTATATGGTGCTGGGAGGTTGTCATTACGAACTCCACAGTACCATAATGGCTACACTGAAGACTGACAAGTTTGGTACCAAACTTCTAAGCACATTAAACCCGCACTGATGCCAGTGTGAGATTTGATGTAAAATGCACCAGAGGGCATCTTAGAGATGCCCCCTGAAAACCTAACTTACAATCCACGTCTGGCTGAGTGGCTGCAGAGGCTGCCACACAACAGACATGTTTCTGGACCCCTGGGTAGGAAAGCACCCGCTCTCCTGGGCCTGCAACAATGCACATCCTGGGCGAGGTGCTAGGTCTCCTCCCCCAGGATGGGCAGGGGGAAGCTTCAAAGGCCTGCCGCCTCTGTGAGCTTCTCCAGACCATTTGCTGTACCCAGCAACCAGCCCCCACCAGTCCTGCCCCCCACTCTGGCGGGAAGAATGGCAGGTAAAACGACGTCAGGAAGGGGGGTGCCAGCCTGGGCCAACCCCACCCCTCAGGTGGGGGAGACGAGTTGAAGCACGACCCCGGGCTCCGGCCATCTTGAAGATGGGAGCCCTGCCCAATCACAGCTAGGCTCCTGCCCCCCTCCCACAGGAGAGGAACTGGCTAGGGGGTGTACTTACCCCAGGGCAGGGACCCATTGGTCCCCGTCCTTGCCCTACCTGTAACGCCCCTAAATTCAGTATTTAGGGGCTCTCTGAACTTTCCTTCCTTCCTCAGATCCAGATACGAAAAGAAGAAAGAAGATCAAGAAGAAGAAGACCCGCCGTGCAGCTGCTAACAACAGGACGACAACAACTGACTTGGCCCCAGCCCTACCGGCCTGTCGATCCTGGAACCTGCTCCTGCCTAATCCCAGCGACTCCTGCGGACAGCAACCTTGGGACACCCGGAGGACCTGCCTGCCTTGACCCTCTTGAAGACTGGGACTCCCAAAAGCAGAGGGTCTGCTGCAACAACCCACCTGGTGCCAACCAGGAAGCTCCTGACCAGCCCATTCTGCACCCGCCGAGCACAGGGCCGGGCCCAACCGAACCAAGACCACGAGGACGTCCCTCCGGCGACTGGGACCCTAAGTCCAGTGCCCAAAGGCCCTCATCGACGAAGCAGCCGACGCCTGCAGACTCAGAACCAGGGGCCACACCGCCGCGACCAGCCGAGGGTAAGCTTTTCCGACACCCAAAGACACCCCTGCACCCGGCGCCCCACAGCCACCTGTGCCTCCCTTTGGGGTACCTACCTGTGCTCCAAGATCCCAACTTACCTCTCGAAGTGCTGGTCGACCCTGGAGAGTCTCCGTCCCAGAGCCTGCAGCCTTTGTTCCTTTTTGACCTTTCCCATTGGATAACATTGAGCACCCGAAGGCTCAAAAGCACCCTGCATCCAGCCGCCCGAGTGCCGCTGGCTGTGACCCCTGTGTCCTATCCTACTTCCCCCCTTGCCCTGAGCAAGTGACGATGGGGACCAGCGCCCACAGCCACGTGGCGTGCTAGCAAGCAGCCACCAACCGAAGGCCCCCCTTCCCTCATTGGATATCATTGGGCCTATCTACCTCTGCACCCGGCCTCCCCTGTGCCACCGGGAGTGAACTAACTGTACTTACCTGACCCTGGGGGACCCCTGAGTCTATGCCCAGAACATTAACTTCACCAACCAAGTACTCACCTGGAAACCAGTAATTTACTTACCCGCCATTGGACAACATTGACTCATTTTGACTCGAACATTTTCTAAATGTGTCACCTGTGATAAGGGGAGAAGCCAGTACTGTACCTTTCAGCCCAGTACTGAACCGCAAAAGTAATCCCTAGCGGGGTTACTACTAATCTGTATTTTCTCCATAGGAACCCATTGGCTACTTTTCTATGGAATTTCTTCTAACTGTCTACTTTTGAAAACTTGAAATATTCTTTAAAAATCACATGAAATACTGAAACGCAATTACCTACCTGTTTTGAGTTAAGACCCCAGTGCTGGGCCTCGGAGACCAGTGCTGGGTTACAAAAGTAACGCGATCGTACTTTACCTGCAACCCAAATTTTCTCCCATTGAATAACATTGTCAGATTTCCATTGAAAAGTTTCTAAGTGTGAACTTTTAAAACAGCTTTATATTCATGAAAATTCACTACAGTAACTAAAACGTTTTTGCTAACCCGGTTTCAGCTTAGACCCCAGGACTGAATCTAAGATCTAGTCCTGGGATTACTAAAGTAATCTATATAGTAATCAACTGTACTTGCATGTGGAAAACCCATTGAGCTCAATGCTATAGTATGTTTTAGGATTGTGTTGCTTACTGTCAATACTGTATTAAGTGTGTGCACAAACTTTATTGCTCCTTCGCAAAGTAATTACATGAGAGAACTCATAACAAGAAAAATATATTTTTATAACTGTTGGTTCTAAAAATAAAACACCTATATCTGTGGATATAAAAACAATTGGCCTGAAGTTCAGTCCTTGAGTGTGTGAAACCTTTTGCTGACTGAGTGTGTACAACAAATGCTTTACACTGTTCTCTGGTACTGACTTACTGCTCAACCAAGCTACCACTTTGGAGAGTAAGGTCAGTTCTGACTTTAACCTCTGTTATACCTCTGGGGTTGGTGGACTCTATACACACTGTACTTCATTCTAGTCCAGTATATATAGAGCCACTTACTCACATTGGTGGATTAGCGGTGGGATACAAACTTGCATTTGTTGGACTACTTGGTTACCATCTGATCACACGACAGAACTCATAAATTGCCTTTAGAATTCTGAAATTGGTCTTTTCCAAAAATACTAAAAGTCTGGTAGGGCCTTGCTTAAGTCCCATTAGAATTTTTTGAAAAATAAAAGTCACTACAAGCTAGGGTAGAGGGTTAGAACTATCAGGTTAGAATGTCTCAAAAGAAGAAGACGAAGAAGAAACCTGGTGGAGGAACTCAACCTCACACCTTACTTGCACTTGGACTGCAAGGAATTGAGGGCCCTGTGCAAAGTTAAAAAAATAGCTGTAGGTCTGTATCCAACCAAACAAGGGCTCCAGGAGCTCCAGGCTGAATATGCAAAAGACCACCCCTCTGAGCAGGGTGACACCCAGCCAGAGGAAGAAGGGGTGGATGAGGATGATAATGATCCCTCCATCATTCCTAGGGAAGAAGGGGTCACTGTACCCTTGACTCCAAGAGTTAGACTTTGGGAGCCTGAGAACCACACAGGTGGACTGGGCACCAGAGAATACATTGGAGAGAACCCCAACGGAGAGGACAACTTCTTAGCAAAGTTGGCCAAGAGATTAGACCTAGAGACCAGACTCGTGGCTCTAGAAAATGAAAGAAAAGAGATGGGCTTAGCCCCCATCTCTGGTGGCAGCATTACCAATAGCAAGGATAGAGAGCAATCTTATTATCCTAAAATCCCCAAAGGGATTGTCCCTAAATTTGAGGAAGGTGATGACAGCACCAAGTGGTTCACAGCCTTTGAGAGGGCTTGTGATATCAGAAAACTAAAGAAACCTCTCTGGGGGGCACTTCTCTGGGAACTGTTCTCTGCTAACTGCAGAGACAGGCTTCTGACCCTCTCTGGGCCAGATGCAGGGTCCTATGACCTCAGGAAGAAAATTCTGATTGAGGGATTTGGACTCACTACTGAGAAGTATAGAATTAGGTTCAGGGGGGCTCACAAAACCCAGACCCAATCCTGGATAGATTTTGTAGACTACTCAGTAAAGACACTGGATGGTTGGTTAACTGGACACAATGTGCATGATTTTACTGGACTTTATAATTTGTTTATGAAGGAACACATTTTGAGTAATTGCACAAATAAAAAGTTGCATCAGCATTTGGTAGACCTAGGTCTAATTTCTCCCCAAGAATTGAGAAAGAAGGAAGACCACTGGGTCAAGACTAGGGTGACAAGGACAGCCACTGGGGTTGACCAAAAGAAAGTGGTCACAAAACCTCCCCAGGGGAAAGGTGGTGAGAATCCCCAAGATAAAAAGTCTGAGGCTTCCAAAGGGCCCCAAAAACCTGTGCAGGTGGATGGGTCTCAAACTGCTCCCTATATGCCTCAGCCCTTTAGGGGAAGAAACTTTGATCCTAACAAGGCCTATTGTAACAACTGTAGACAAGAACTGCCCCTACAACAAAGCCCCTAAGCCACCCATATCAGCAACTCCAGGGACAGTAAATCTACAGATGGGGTCAGAGGAGTGCCCAGAGCAAATCTGGGAATACACTCAAACTAGTCTAGGGTCCTTGGGGGACAGGGAATTTGCCAGTGTAGCTGGGTGGCCACCCAACTGTAAAAAGTATTTACAAAACCCCTCCATTAATGGAACTAAAGTAGAAGCCCTGAGGGATACAGATGCCAGCATCACTATGGTGAAGGAAATGCTAGTCTCCCCAGAGCAATACTGGATTGGGAAAACTTACCCAGTCACCAATGCTGACAGCATTACCACCCAACGCCCTACGGCGACATTGAATTGGGGGAGGTTACTGGCCAGAAACTAGTAGTGGTCTCTCCACAACTGCCAGCTGTCTGTCTGTTTGGAAATGATCTGGAAACCTCAGCCTGGGCTAAGGTTGAGCATGTAACCCATGCAGCCATGCTGGGTACCCCTAGACTGGTGTGTGTGCAAACCAGAGCACAGAGCAAAAAGCAGGGTGAACAAGTAGGGTTGGAGCCTGAAAATATGGCCCAACCAACCAAGAGAAAAAGCAAGAAGACCGGGGAATCAGCTTCTACACAGCAAACCTCTCAGGATCCCTCTCCCCAGGGAGAGGACTTGGAAACCCTAGAGGGAACTGAGCCCATGGAGCTTGAGCCTTACCAGGTTGGACTCCTGGGCCCAGTAGGACCCACTAGGGAAGAGCTGTGCCAGGGCCAGGGAGAATGCCCTACTCTTGAGAGCCTAAGGCAGCAAGCTGTTTCAGAAGCCAGTGGTACTCATGAGCTTATTGGGAAGAGGGATTACTGTATGCTGAGGCCGGTGACTCACAAACAGGTTCTCCAGCCCCAACCCTGAACCGCAAACACCGCAGGCAGCGCAGTTCGCATTCTTTGGAGTCCTTTCTCCTTGGCTACTGGTCTACCTTGCTGTTGCTGACCCTTGCCGTCTACCGCCAGAAGAGTCAGTTTGGGCTGTTGGCTGTGTCGGTCCCGGCACTCCTAGTCGGGCGGGACTACATTTCCCAACATCCTTTGCGGCGGAACCGGAAATGCGTCAACGCCGCCAGCATCCATCCAAGCGCGCCAGGAGGCGCTTAAATTCTTCCCAGGGCTCCTGCAGAGCGGGAGTCCTTTCTCCTTGGCTACTGGCCTACCTTGCTGTTGCTGACCCTTGTCGTCCACCGCCAGAAGAGTCAGTTTGGGCTGTTGGCCGTGTCGGTCCCGGCACTCCTAGTCGGGCGGGACTACATTTCCCGACATCCTTTGCGGCAGAACCGGAAACGCTGCCACGCCGCCAGCATCCATCCAAGCACGCCAGGAGGCGCTTACATTCTTCCCAGGGCTCCCGCAGCGCGGGACGCGCGCGACCGGGCACGTCCGCACCCGCCTGAGCCTGGAAGAGACTGGACTGGGCAACCCCTCTAATAAGTTGCCCCAAGTGAGTTTGGCGGGCTGCTTGAATGAATCTAAAGTATTGTATGTATTATAATTTGTAGAGGAGCTCATTTGGGTATCTCTTGGTGGTATGTAAATATAACGGGGAGTTTACTCATTATATATTTCTCTTTGTATTCTGTCCGAGTTATTAGTCTCGCTTAAGTATGGGAGAGAATCAACCCCTAATTTCTAGGCCTAACACGCGCCATAAAGTTTCCATGCGTACACCTAAAACCAACTGCTATTGACAAAATGCTACGGCAGGTGCTAGGTGCAGTCCTTAATGAGATTGAACGCACGGAACGTAGGCTTTCTTTGACGCCCTCTATCCAATTCCCCTCTCTGGTTTTAGAATCAGGAGCCCCCGGTTTAGCTCAGACACTAGATCTGTCTGCTACTCCAGATCTGAAGGTGCTTCCGGAAAGGGCTCCCTCTGTATCTCCTGTTAAAACACCTTTGAGGGGGGCCAATAGGAAAGGCCATCAAAGAAAACAAAGAAAGGGGGGGGAAGCATGTGAGTTCCTCTTCGAGAGAAACGACAATGACCCCGACTGTTAGCAATAATGGAAGTTGTTACCTAGAATTGCAGCCCCCGACATGGGCTTCAACTCCCCTAAAAGAAATTAAAGAGAACTTGGAAACATACATCCATAGTGCGATGGGAGTTCTCAGACAGCACTTAGAGAAGCTTACCTTGATGGTCGACTCTTGGGAAAGCAAAATGTATGCCCTTTTTAAAACCCTGGGTAATCTGAAAACTACAGAACCGGCCCATACACAACAGACTAACCAGGTGCCTACTCCCCCTGAAATGTTAACAGAGAATCCAATCTTGTAGTTGAGCCCCCCACTGCAACCAATTCTGCCATGATATCAGGGGGGTCTAGCCCTGGGGCAGTAAGGGCAACAAAGGAGGGGGCTGTTGGTCAAGGCCTGATGTCAGCGGCATCTTCAATAGCTCCACTAGCAGAGGTTAGGTCATTGAGTACTAGTAGAGGAGATCATGGGAACAATAAAGGCCCAAATAGACCAACTATCAAACATACTCTGCCATGTATAGATCTGCCTTCTGCATCAACTCCTTATACTGTCATTCTTACTGGAATACCAGAGTTGGAACCAAATAAATGAGAGCAATACCCGGAGCTAAAATGTTATTTTTTGGCTAAATAAACAGAAACCATTGCCCCCCTTAATCCAGAGGGAAATTTTATTTGCTAGGCGGGTCAGCTGGATAGGACCAAAGAAAAAAGACAGAGGGGGACTGTGTATTGGTTAATTTTAGGGACCCTAGGGCAGTCCACCACATTTTACAATGGGCCCACGTAAGGGATACTAATGGTATAAGGACCCTTCCTCTTGGCTATTTTTATCCCCCACCCCATTATTAGAAAGAATGGGTGGTGTTTACAAACAATGGGAACATCGAGCTAAGACTGATTTTTCACCACATATCTCACAGGGGCTTGATACATTTTCGCCTTTCAACATCCCAGTATGTAATAGATTTAGCAGCCTAGACCTAGTTGATTGACTAAACCCCCTAGTAGAACCTGCTGAAGATCCAACTACTCAGTCACTACGGCAGCAAGCATGTGAAAGATCTATGCATGGGGTTTGTTATCTCAAGGAGTTCACTAAGGCAGTAGAAGATCTGAATAGGTTGGGAGCCCCACCCAGTGAACCGGGGGATGTTTCGGGAATCCTCCATGGCTGCGAGGGGCCACATAGCCTGTTAATTCAGCAGGAGGTAGCTACCCCTAATCCCTTGACTGCGAAACCTTTAGACCCATCTAATTTAAGGCTCCTCTCTTGGAACATAGCAGGTCTAGCCTTTAAGTTAGGCCATCCCGATTGGGGAACCTTTGTAGACAACCATGGGCTATGTCTCTTTCAGGAGACATGGTCCATTACTCCAATACATAGGTTAGGTTTTGTAACATATAGAATTCCAACACACCAGGGGCAAAGGGGGAGACCCTTGGGGGGCCTTTGTATCTGAATATCCAACCATCTAGGATGTACCATCCAAGCTCTTGATACTGGTTCCCCGGATATACTTTGCATCCTCCTCTCGTTTAAGGAACAACTTAAGTTGGCTATTATAAATGTGTACTCGCGCCCAGTGAAGTTGGGGCAAACCTCTCAGACTTTAGACTCCTTGTCTCTTTTCCTTTCTTCCCTTCCCGAGTCTGTCCACCTAATCGTTGGAGGTGATTTCAATTGTTACTTCGAACCCTTAAATGATACTAGTCCCAATATCACTAGTGAAGAAGATGCAGTTTGGTCAATTCCGTTATGTAATACCTATCAGACTAGGGGGTGGCCCCCCCTTGTCCTTCAATTGACCTCTCTGACACTAGTCCACTCATTAAGGGCCTGTAATGGACGACTCCCAGCAGAACTTCAACTTTTAATAAAATAGGAAAGGCTTCTATAATCGACTACATATTGGTATATGTTGAGTTTTGGCCCATAATCCAGGATTTTGCTGTGCATTCAAGATGCGAAAGCGATCATAATCCATTAGTCCTGGCTCTATGTAGCCCCCAGCTTGGAAATGTCCAAGAGTACTCTACCAAACCTCCTCCTAATCTAACTACAAGCGATGGAGGTAGAAGAGTCCGTCGGGGCACATTGGCTGTCTCTGAAGAGAAAATGGCCATTCTCTATTCCGAGATTATCCTTTTTCTTGAGTCTGCTTTTAATATTAGTGGAAACTATCAAGACCAACAATCTTTGATATTGATGACAAATAACCATCATGAGATGATTTTAAAATTGGCAGACTTTTTTTATATACATGATAATAATTATAGACTTGATCCCAAACCGAAACATCCATGGTTCAATAAGGCTTGCAGGGAAGCCAAAACTGCACTTTTATTTAGAGTCAAGAACAAGGATGTCCTAGGTACTAGGCTAGCTAGATCTCATTTTAAATCCACCTTGGCAGAGGCGAAAGTAGCACGGGAAAATGAAAAATGGGTAGCGATTAGGAAAGCTTTGGATAGCAGAGATATGCGTTCCTTTTGGAACCTAGTGAAGACAGGTCATACAGAAGGTAACCTGGCCATTGCTCCAAATTTAGCAGAAGAAACCTGGAGATCACATTTTAAAATTGTATATTCCAGGTCCGTGAATGTAACTGAATCTCAGAGGTTTATTGATGTTTTCCTTATTCCCCTGAACATGGCACCACCTCCCTGCACTCTGGCGGAAGTAAATCTGGCACTGGGCAAGTTACTTCCCAATAAAGCACCTGGTCTGGACAGAATGCCTGGTGACCTGTTCAGATCTGAACGGGGTGTATGGGCTCCTTACCTTCAGTCTCTATCTAATTCGACCTTCCAAGGAATGGAGCTCCCCCCAACCTGGCTTGGTGCGGAGATTATTCCAATCTTTAAAAAAGGTTCCCCTTTAGACCCGGCAAATTACCGGCCTATTAGCCTCATCGATGTCACCCAAAAGATTTTTTCTCGCGTCCTCTTGGGACGTTTGCAATCCTGGATAGATGAGTCAGATATCCTCACCCTCCTACAAGCAGGATTTAGGTATAGAACATCGACTTTAGACCAAATCTTTAGATTACAATTAATCTATTGGAAGACTGTAACCTTGGGAGGGGGTAATCTTTATCTGACCTTTGTGGACCTCAAGTCCGCATTTGACCTAGTCAATCGTGAGCAGCTATGGGGTTTGTTACTTGACAAGGGGGTGCCGGTTTATCTCTGCCAGATCCTAAAACGTTAACACGAAGGTACCTATGCTAGGGTTAGATTTGGAAAAAAGGGTGAAGCAGGGGTTAGGCTGGGATGCGTGGTGGCCCCAACCCTTTTCTCTCTCTTCCTGAACGGCTTAATAGATACACTCTCCAAGGTTGGCAAACAGGAAAATACCAGCTCTAATGTTTGCGGACGACACGTTGCTCCTCTCTAAATCATCTATGGGGATGCGGCGTGTCTTGAATGAGTTTAGTTCATTTTGCAGGAAAAAGAATTTGGAGATTAATATAAAAAAAAATATATATATATGGTCTTCCACGCTAAAACAACGAATTGCCCACACCCCCAAATGGATGGAAGACCGTTAGAGAGAGTTTCCACCTTTGATTATTTAGGCATTTTGCTGAACGATAAAATGGATTGGAGATCTCAGATAATGAAGGCTAATTTGAAGTTAACCCAGTCCTTGGAAGGCATTCTCAAAGTGTTCAAAAAATGCTCCCAAAAAGTGATAAGCCCTGCGGCAGAAATCCATAAAATAAAATACAAGCAAGGGGAGCATCTCTTTATGGTGTTGAACTTTGGGGACACTGTACATCCCATCCACTACAGGTAACCGAGAATACCTTCGTCAGACAGTTGCTAGGGCTGCCAAAGAGCACGCCCCTAACTCCGCTTATGATGGACCTTGGTATCGGTCCCGTATCGGACGTCATTGCCTCTCGTCCTCTCCTTTTCTGACGTCGCATATGGAGCACGCCAGAGTTAATTAACTATAGGGAGGAATTGAGGGAAGTAATGTGTAAACTGGGGGCCAAAAACTTACCATGGTTGTCCTATGTCAGGAGTTTGTGCTTTTCCCAAGGTTATGGTAATTTATGGTTGAACCCAGAGGACTCTTGTCCCAGTACTCTAAAAAAAAAAAGCCTTAGTCACAGCTATGAAGGAATTCAAACTTGCCCACTTAGTTAAGAGTACGATCTCTTGCTCCATAACATCAAGGTTTCTTGATGTCAAGCAGCAGTATAAATTGGAAAAGACCTTGGATAGCATCCAACCCTTTTTGGCAAAAAAACTATTTATCCAATTTAGATTTGGAACCCTTCCACTAGGTGCATTTACAAAGAAATGGAAGGGTTCAGTCCAATCTTTTGCCCTGGTTGTGCCGCAGCGGAAGAGACAGAACTTCATGTAATACTTTTCTGTCCTGCTTACCATAGGTCTAGATCGAAGTGGATTTACCAGTTGTGTAGAAATCTAGGGCTAAGAAATTACCATGAGGTCTTTAAGCTACTTAAATACGAAACTTCACCACCTTTTGTAGTCACGACCTCAAAATTCCTCTTTGCAATGTGGTGTACCCGTAGAGGAATCCTAAAGGGAAAAGAGCAGGGTAACAGTTGATGTTGCTGTCTGTACTACTTTTATTTTCCCTTTGCTGCTATGTAACACTGTAGTGAATGAGATGATAATAATTATGTCTATTTTATTTCTCAGTAATGTAAGTTTTTAGCCTCATTCCTTTAATTTATCTTTTTAATATGAAGTCTAATAGAATATGTGTATGAAGTACTATTGTTTTTATGCTTCCTATATATTGTATATTAAATTGTGCTCTGGGTTCCTCCTGCGTATGCTTCCGAAACGTGCAGGATTGGGTAGTTACCCATCATGTGTTATGGCTGCCACTGTTCTAATCTATTTCTGTATATTATCGATTTCGGTTCTTGATGATACATTTTTAACTTGCCCTTTTGCACTTCCCTTATTTTTATGATCTACCTGATGCATGTATATTTTATTCTGCTTTTATGGCTGTAAAGCCGAAATAAAGTTTTTTGACTGACTGACTGAGGCAAGAGACCCCAAACCTGGAGCTACCAGGAGGGTGGTAGTGCCACAGAAGTACAGAGAGTTCCTCCTAACTTTAGCTCATGACATCCACCTAGCTGGACATCTGGGGCAGACCAAGACTTGGGAAAGGCTAGTTACCCATTTCTACTGGCCCCAGATGAACCAAAAAGTGAAGGAGTTTGTGAGCTCCTGTGTTACCTGTCAGGCCAGTGGCAAGACAGGTGGCAAACTCAAGGCCCCCCTTGATACCACTACCAGTGGTGGGCGTACCCTTTGAAAGGGTAGGTGTGAACATGGTGGGTCCACTGGAACCTCCCACAGCCCCAGGGAACAAATTCATTCTTTTTTTTATTTTTTATTTTTATTGATAATTAATTGGCATAAAAATCATCATAATACAAAAGAGATATTATCCAGTATTAATACAACTGGCAGCATTAAAAAGAGAGAGCCACAATAAAAACAATCATTCATTTACAGGTTCTTCGATGATCGGGGAGTAGTATAAAACCATTAAATACATTATTAAATAGCTCGAGTATAAATGACGTATTACTGTAACCTTGCAACCCTCCATTTTTCCAAGGGTGCCCAGATCTTTGACCCCAACTCCTGTTTTTTCCTGCCCTTAAGCTCATAAAAGGCAGCATCTAAATTAGGTTTACCCAGAAGTCTGGTCAACCACATCTGGAAGGACGGGGCAACCGTATCCTTCCAAGCGGCTGAGATAAGAATGCGGAGAACTGCCACAAATATAAAAAACAAAGCTTCTATCACTACCTTTAGGGCCAGCTTGCTTTCACTTCCTAAAATCATCAAGGTTGGGGATAGGCTGACCTTAATGCCTAGCAGCCCCTCCCAGAATGCCTCGATCTCACTTTTGATTATGCTTAGCTTTTCGCACTGATGAAACATGTGCAGGAGATCAAATGGTCCTTCCAAGCATCTGGGACACCTATTATCCTCCCTCTTGCCCCATTCCAACAGCTTAGAAGGTGTATAGTATGAATTAAAAAGTGTTTTAAAATGTTGTGCTTTTAAGTTGGTGTACCGTAAGAACCTTTTATCCAACTGTAGAGCTTTGTCCAGATCCACATCTGGGTCTTCTAGTTTTGTGGCCCAAGAAACTTCATTTTTTTCAAGATCATCTTGGATTTCGCCCATTAGGATTTTATAAATGAATTTGATCCTACGACCTCCTTTTATCAGGTAATCCAATATACTACACCTTTTACCTGAATCAAAACGGGGTCTCTTAGATTTGATTGTCAGGGCGATTTGAGCATACTTGAAGTCTTGGTTTCTGAGCATATTATATCTCTGTTGTAAATCCTCTAGGCTTCTAACCTCTTCCCCCTACATAATATCTACCACTGTCAGAATTCCCTGTCGCACCCAATATTTCCACATACCATCGATGCATAGATTTGGAAATAGCCCCAAATTCCACAGAGGTGTATGGTAATTAAACTTTGGAATTCCTAATGGTTTTTGAATTGACTTCCATAACCCCCAGACACTTTCTATTGTCTTATACCTCATTTTCTTGAAATAACGCCGCTCAGTCCTTCTCAATAATACCCCTATCGCCTCCCTCCGTAGTATTAGTTCATATATTGAAGAAGAGTTTTCATTCCTATAAAAAGCATTTGGTTCATTTACAGCAGGGTCAAATAAGATTGCCATTTGAGTTAGCAGGCAGGCCCAGTGAAAATACCTTATATTGGGGATCCCCAGGCCCCCCTTTTCCTGTGGAAGTGGCATAAATTTTAGCGAGCGTCTATCCTTGCCATACTGCCATATAAAGTTCATAAATATGGCTTCTATTGATTTGATACGTTTTTCGTCAATTAGGAAGGGAATAGCCCGAAGCATATATAAGATTTTAGGAAACAGTCATTTTGAGGACGTTAGAACGGCCTACTAATGACAGATGTTCTTTTTAATTCTACCTCCATTGATTTCAGCACTGGGGTAAAATGTTCTCTGATAATAAGTTCAGATACCGCATTAATCGTTATCCCTAGATATACAGCCGAATTAACAAATCTCAAGTCTGATTTGACAGTATTCTGGGAGCAGATCACTTGGGTTTTCCCCTCATTTAACCGATAATCTGAATACATCCCGAATGACTTAGTGATTTCAACCAGTGCCCGCAGAGCTGCATCCGGTTCCACAGAGATAACTGCCAAGTCATCGGGCATACGCCAGAATTTTGGTTTCGAATCCATTTGTGATGACCGGTTTTATTTCTGCATTGCCAAGTATCCGCTGTATTAATGGATCTATTTAAAGCGCAAACAGGATGGGTGAGCAGGGACAACCCTGCCGCGTCCCCCTTGTTATATGAATTTTAACCGAGCTTTCACCCATCAGCTGGACCTTAGCGACTGGATCAGAGTACATGGCTTTGATAGCAGTCTGAATTCTTGGTCCGAACCCCCTTCCTTCCAAACCCCCCACAGGTATTTCCACCCGACGCGATCCAATGATTTCTCTGCATCGAGGAGGATCATTGCCAATTCCCCCCTCCCCAGCAGCATGGATATCGAACAGGGTTATTGCTCTTCTTATATGGTCAGTGGTTCCCCGACCTGGGATGAAGCCATGCTGCCAAGGAGAGACCAGATCCCCAATCAGTTTGCCAGGGTTTTTGCATAGATTTTACTACCCGTATTAATAAGGGAGATAGGCCGGGGTTTTCTTTTGGCTTCCCTTTCTTATGAAAAACCGCTATATTTGTATCTTTCCATGTTTCCGGTATTTTGCCCGTATTCATTATGCCATTGAATAGATCAAGAAGCATTGGGTCTATTAGGGTATTCGTCGCGCTCAATAAATGTCATAAATAAAATAAATATATAAATAAACTGACACACACTTGTACACTTCTAGAGGAATGCCGTCAGGCCCTGCTGCCTAGCTCTTGTAATGCTTCCAATACTTCACTCATGGAAATATCTTTTTCCAAGGTTTCTCTCCCCCCCTGATCTAATTTAATACCTTCGTCCCCTAGCTCCCCCTGTGGTATCTCTAGGGCTGACTCCTCCTGATATAAAGTTTGATAGTAATTTTTAAAGACATTCAAAATATCCTGGGGTTCAACAAATTCCTGCTCATAGATACTAGTTATAACATTTTTAGAAGTGGCCTGTCTGATCCGAAGTGCGAGCGCCCTTCCAGCCTGCTCACCCGCCTCATACAGCCTGCCTCTATGTGTTTGATATTCGGAGGCAGCCTTTCTAGCCATTTGTTTGTGTATTTCTGCTTTGATAGAGCTAATTCATACTTGACTTTCTTTCCCCTCTTTCCCCTGCAAGATATCTTTACCATGTTGTTCCTCTGCTCCTATCAGTTGGCCTAATAACTGCTCCCTCTCTATAAGGATTTTTTTCCTGGATTGGGCAACATAGCTAATGGTCTCCCCCCTTAATGCTGCCTAATAAGCGTCCCACGCACTATTCCTTGACGCACTAAACCGGTTTGCATCAAAATATCCCTGGGACCAATTCTTAATGTGTTCCACGTAGGTACTGTCTGCTGTTAACTTTCTCTCAAAGGACCACGGCCTGTACTTTCTGGCTGGCATTATAGAGTCATGTGTCAGGGTTAGTGGATTATGATCTGAAAGTATTTTTGGTAACTTCCGGATCTTCACCTTACTTAACTCTGTGGATGAAATCATAAAGTAGTCCAGTTTCGTATACTTATGAAATGGACAGGAGAAATAAGTAAACCCGGAGTTGCCGGGCTCCTTATTCCCCCACACGTCCATTAGTCCATGTGATTGCATCATAGAACAAAGAGGACAAAATACCCTGGGCTTACAGCCCGAGTATACAGTTTCCTTCCCAAAAAAATGCGCTGAAATATTTAGCTCCCCACAGACCACAATAGGGGAAGGCCAATCGATCAGTTCCTTTTCTAGAAATTCAAAGACCTCGGGGTCGTCCTGATAAGATTTGTATACCCCACAGATAGTAATACCTATACTCATTTCACTCAGTGCCCATCTCCCCAATGTATTGGCCCTGGAGCGCTTTCCCCCCCTAATCCAACCTTCCCTAAAACAGCCACCCCCCTTACTGTAGAGGTCTGAGAGGTGCAGGACAGAGTCTCATAACCACTTAAATTTAGCAGCTGTTTTTTCCCCCATGGTAAATGCGTATCTTGTAAACACAAGACATCTATCTGTTCTGCTTTAACAAATTTGGCCAATCTACCCATTTTTTTCCAATCATTTAGCCCCCCAATATTCAAAGAACATATACTAAGTTTTGTCATTCTTCTGGTTACAATCTTCCTTCTTTTTAACCCACAAAGACTGAATAACGAAACCATATTCAGCCCGTAATACACAATTCACATCCCAGAATAATACTGCATTTGTGCCAAGAATTCGCTTTTTCAGGGAACAAATTAATTCTAGTAGTAGTGGATCATGCTACTAGGTACCCTGAGGCAATTCCCCTTAGGGTGACTACAGCTCCGGCAGTTGCTAAGGCCCTCCTGGGTGTCTTCACCAAGGTAGGGTTTCCTAAGGAGGTGGTTTCAGACAGGGGTTACAACTTCATGTCTGCTTACCTGAAACATATGTGGAAGGAGTGTGGGGTCCAGTACAAGTTCACTACCCCTACCACCCACAAACCAATGGTTTTGTTGAGAGGTTCAACAAGACATTGAAAGGGATGATTATGGGACTCCCTGAAAAACTCAAAAGGAGATGGGATGTCCAGTTGCAATGCCTGCTTTTCGCTTATAGGGAAGTGCCTCAGGAAGGGAGTGGGGTTTTCACCCTTTGAGCTTCTGTTTGGCCACCCTGTAAGGGGACCACTTTGTCTTGTGAAAGAGGGTTGGGAGAGGCCTCTTCAAGAGCCCAAACAAGACATTGTGGACCATGTGCTTGGCCTAAGGTCAAGAATGGCTGAGTACATGGATAAGGCATCCAAAAATTGAGGCCAGCCAGGAGCTGCAGAAGCATTGGTATGACCAAAAAGCTGCCCTGGTTGAATTTCAACCTGGGCAACAGGTGTGGGTATTGGAGCCAGTGGCACCAAGGGCTCTCCAAGACAGATGGAGTGGCCCTTACCCTATCCTGGAGAAAAAGAGTAAGGTCTCTTACTTAGTGGACCTGGGCACCAGCAGGACACCCAAAAGGGTTATCCATGTGAACCGCCTCATACTCTAAAATGACAGAGCTGACCTCACCATGCTGATGGTGACTGATGAGGAACAGGAAGCAGAGAGTGAGCCTCTCCCTGATCTCCTATCTTCCAGCGCAAAAGATGGGTCAGTGGATGGAGTAGCCTTTTCAGACACCCTCACTCCCCAACAGCAGGCTGACTGCAAGCAAGTCTTGCAACAGTTTGCTAGCCTCTTTTCCTTGACCCCTGGTCTGACCAGCTGGTGTACCCATGATGTGGACACTGGTGACAGTAACCATGTCAAAAACAAAATCTATCGACAATCAGACCAAGTCAAGGAAAGCATCAAAGCTGAAGTCAGCAAGATGCTAGAGCTAGGGGTGATAGAACCTTCTGAGAGCCCCTGGGCTAGCCCAGTGGTTCTGGTCCCCAAACATCATCAACAGCGTGGACAGAGAGAGATGACGTTCTGTGTGGACTATAGAGGGCTCAACTCTGTCACCAAGACAGATGCTCGTCCCATTCCAAGAGCAGATGAGTTGATAGACAAACTAGGGGCAGCCAAATTCCTAAGCACCTTTGACTTAACTGCAGGGTACTGGCAAATTGGCATGGCCCCAGGAGCCAAAGAGAAAACAGCATTCTCTACCCCTGATGGGCACTATCAGTTTACTGTGATGTCTTTTGGGTTAAAGAATGCCCCGGCCAACTTCCAGAGGTTGGTGAACAAAGTCCTGACTGGGTTGGAATCCTTCAGTGCAGCCTATCGTGATGATATTGCTGTCTTTAGCTCAACCTGGCAGCATCACCTGATCCACCTTGGGAAGGTTCTATAAGCCCTGCAATCTGCAGGACTGACTATCAAGGCATCCAAATGCTAGATAGGGCAGGGCACTGTGGTGTACTTGGGCCACCTTGTTGGTGGAGGCCAGGTCCAACCCTTACAGCCCAAGATCCAGAGCATCCTGGACTGTGCAGCTCCAACCACCCAGACCCAAGTCCGGGCATTCCTTGGCTTGACTGGATACTACAGGAAGCTTGTGAAGGGATATGGGTCCATTGTGACTCCCCTCACTGAACTCACCTCCAACAAAATGCCCAAGAAAGTGAACTGGACAGTTAGCTGCCAAAAGGCTTTTGACACCGTGAAAGAAGCAATGTGCTCAGCACCCATTCTAAAAGCAACAGACTACTCCAAGCAGTTCATAGTGCAGACTGATGCCTCAGAGCTGGGGATAGGAGCGGTCCTCTCACAGATCAATGAGGAAGGCCAAGACCAACCTGCTGCTTTAATAAGCAGGAGGCTACTCCCCAGAGAGTAGCGTTGGAGTGCCATTGAGAGGGAGGCCTTTGCTGTGGTATGGTCCCTGAAGAAGTTGAGGCCCTACCTGTTTGGAACTTCCTGGTTCAAACTGACCACAGACCTCTCAGATGGCTATTGCAGATGAAGAACTATGAAGAACACTCTTGTTTCTTCAGCTTGCTAAATTGGATGGCATCTCTTTTTTCCACAGACCAAAATGATGACCTTTTGGAGGGTATTGCATTCTTTTGCACCTACACCTTGATGGATTAATCAGGAACATGACCAGCCGGCATCATTTGGGTTTCGGATGCCTTTTTCGCACTACATTTGCCCCCCCCCCCCCCCCCCCCCCCCCACCTGCATCTTCCTGAACTTGTTTCTTTATATAGACTCTGGTCTTTGCTTTTCCCAAATGTATGGACACACCTATTAATACCTTCTCACACTTTTAGAACTGTTTTCTTCCTACGCCTACATACGATGGACTTACCAGGGGAGGGTGTAGTATGGCTTATAGGTCCATTGTCGAAATTTGCTAATTTAGCATAAGCTACGCTGCCATGAGGCTGCTTTACGCACAACACTGCATGCATATATTTCGCAATACACTGTTTGTGCCCCTTGCACCTGAGAACGGTCTACGTTGCATGTTCTCTGCTGTGCTCTGAGATTAAGTCTGCAGACGCTGTTCAAGGTTAAACAACAATGCCCCTTGTTATTTCGCTCTGGTCAGTCCCTCGCACCTAGACATAACATGCTACGCACAGCTGCACTATTGGAAATCATGTGCTTTAATACTGCAAGCACAACATGTTTTAACACACTTGGAGAGACAACTTTCCGAAGAGAAGAGCTGTGCTTGTCCTGAGATGTGAACATTGCATGTAGGCCTTGAGGTATGGGGGTCGGCTGACAAAGCCCAGAGGTCTTCTTTTTTATAATAAACTATCTCTCACAAAGGGGAGGGTGGTTAGGTCGTTAAGTCCTTTTACATTGATTTTTATAAAATGATATCTCCGTTTGTATTCTATGGTATTGTAACAGTGTTGACTATATTGTGTTTATGCCATTTGCTGCTAGTATTGGCATGGGTACTGCACCATAGAGTGAGTTAGTTGAAATAAACATTTTAAACTATACCGCGTCTCAGATTACTCACATTGTGGACAAGTACGAGTGAGTGAGTAAAAGAGTGTCTGGTTCCTGCAATTCCCAAGATAGAGTGACGTGTTCTGGGTTGATTAATCATTGGTAGCTTCGCTGTCAACCGAGAACGAATGAGACACTATAGCTAGTCTGTTTGTGATTTTGGGTACTAATGGGGTAGGTTGATACACCACTATTTACTGAGGTCCTGTTTTCCTGTGCATAGTTCTGTATATGTGCAGAATCCCCACAACAGGGTGCAACAGTGCCTTCGTTGTAAGCAGGATTGTTTTTGTGCAGGAAGTTGCACCTTCCTGCTCAAAACAATCCTCGGAGGCTTTTTCCTCTTTGTGTGCAGCAGAATGCAACACATAGAAAGGGGGGAAAATGAGGAGAGATAAACATATTTCTCCTTGTTGCGCCTCACCTGGGGAGGCGTAGATTTTTTATGTATTCCTAGGTCTACCACTTCTGGTAAATCTGGGAATGAGTCAAAATCCATGGATGTTGCTTGGGAACACCCACACAACGCTCATGGGAACGTCTCCCTGGCGCAGAGTAATGCAAAGCTGCGATTTGCACTGCATTGCATTTCTCAAGATTTATGAAGCCACTCAATGTTACTGAGCCAATTTCCAAATATAAACCGTAATGCAAGCCAAGTTTTTTGCAGGTGGCAATATGCTGAGAATTTTACGCAGTATTGCAAGCTCCAGGAATTCCGCTGTGCAATAACACTACACCACTATTATAACCTTTTTTGGGCAAACATGGATGATTGAGCAGCTTCTAATGGGTGTCAAACTCTTCCATATTCCCCTAAAAAAGGCACATTCCTTACCCTATTGACAGCCCATTTTGGTTTATTTATAACTGATTTCCTATATCCTGTTTATCTTATCCGTTTCATTTATCTATGAACGTCATTGCCCTCCTTGACTTCACACACTGCTACACACTAAAGGTCCCTTGAATTTTATTTGATTTTCTATTTATTTTTCATCTCTTATAAAGCGCACTATCACCCTACGGGGATCCTAGCGCTATCATACATGTGCCCAACTTGGTTCATGCTAAAAGATCCTCCAGCTATCTCATCTTGAGTGGAAGACTATTCCAAAGTCGTGCAGCAGAAGTACTGCAAGCCTTACCTCCTGATTTTGTGTTTTTTTAAATCTTGGTACCTTCACCAGGTTAGCAGAGGAGGAGCGGAGCATACCAGACAAATTTATTCTGCACTGGTTTAGGTACAAAACCATGCAGAGCCTTGAATACTATACAAAGGGACTTGAATTGAACTCTTTGCAGTATGGGAAGCCAGTGCAGCTCCGACAAGGTCAAGGAGGCAGATGAACATCTTGGCCTTCCCAAGGCTAGCTTAGCTGCTATCATTTGAGTCTTCTGAACCCTCTCAATCAAATATCTTGGAGACTCCAGCAGCAAGGCATTACAATAGTCCAACCTGCTGCACAAGTTACTACTTGTGTAACAATATATCTGTAAGAGACATCAGTTAGTATTAGATTCCTTACCTTAGAATATCCCCAGGCGTCAGACTGGATCCGGAAATTTTTGCGTAGCAGTACCCTTGCGCGTCGGTAGGCGTCGTCTGCGGCTCCGCATCCGTCGTCGGCGTCGTGGGCGCCGTGATGACGTCGTAGGAGTACTTAGACGCCGCCTCCGCGTGCTGACGTCAGTTCTTAGACACCGCTTTTCCGCGCCAGAAAAGCAGAGCCATGTTAAAAACCAACACTAGTGCCATTGAAACTAGGGCCCTGAAAGGGGACAACCCTAACCCTAGATATTGGTTCGCAGAACGGGGAGGATGGGTGGGTCGGTAAGGAATCTAAAACTAACTAATGTCTCTTACAGATATATCGTTACACAAGTAGTAACTTGTGCATCTGAAAGAGACACGTTAGTATTAGATTCCTTACCTTAGAATAGATACCCCAGCAATACCAACCCCGGTGGTGGGTCTGCGAACCAATAATCACACCAGAAAGTCCCGGAGGACGGAACGGCCAAAGAAGCCATCCCTCCGGACTTGGCTGTCCAGGCAGTAGTGTCTTGCAAACGTGTGCAGCGATGCCCACGTAGCCGCCTCACAGATATCTTGTAAGGGCACTCGCCTGCCCAGGGCAGTGGTAGTCGCCGTGGCTCGGGTAGAATGAGCCCGCAATCCAGCAGGGGGCTCCTTCCTAGCCAAGGAGTAGCATGCCTGGATACACAGGACGATCCACCGGGAGATGGTCCTCTTGTGCACCGCTTTCCCCTTCTTCGCACCCACGTAACAAACAAAGAGTTGGTCATCCACCCGGAACTGGCGTGTGCGAACCAAGTAGAATGAGAGCGCACGTTTTGGGTCCAGACGGTGGAGCCGCTCTTCCTCTTTAGAGGGATGGGGTGGCGGGAAGAAGGTTGGCAAGGTGATAGACTGCCCGATGTGGAAGGCCGTGACAACCTTGGGCAGGAAAGAAGGTTTGGTACGCAGCACCACTTTGTCCGGATGGACAGAAAGGAAAGGTGGAGTACAAGAAAGGGCCTGGAGCTCACTCACTCTCCTGGCAGAGGTGATGGCAACCAGGAAAGCAGTCTTCAAAGTCAGAAGGCGAAGAGGACAGTTGTGAAGTGGCTCAAAGGGAGCGCACATCAGAAATGTAAGAACCAGGTTCAAGTCCCACTGAGGCATCACAAACGGAACAGGAGGAAACGTGTGTGTGATGCCCTTAAGAAATCTATTAACAATAGGGGACTTGAACAAAGAAGGTTGATCAGGCAGCCTGAGAAAGGCTGAAAGGGCAGAAAGGTAGCCCTTGATAGTGCCCAGAGCAGAGCCCTGCTGGGCAAGAGAAAGAAGGAAGAGAAGGACCTCAGAAAGAGGGGCATTGAGGGGATCCACAGCCTTTGCTGTGCACCATGCCACAAATCTGTTCCACCTGCAGGTGTATACCGACTTTGTGGAGGGACGCCTGGCTGTCAGAATGATGTTACAAACTTCAGGAGGCAAGTCAAATGGCCTCAACTGTCGCCGCTCAATCTCCAAGCATGGAGGTGGAGACTGGACAGGTTCGGGTGGAGGACCGTCCCCTGCTGCTGCGACAGAAGGTCCTCCTGAAGAGGCAGACGAACCGGGGGATCGACTGACATACTGCGTAGCTCTGGATACCAGTACCTTCTCGCCCAGTCCGGAGCCACAAGGATGACTTGGCCCCGGTTGCGCTTGATCTTCTTCAGCACTCTGGGCAGAAGTGGTATAGGCGGAAAGGCGTACAACAGACCGCAACTCCACTCGCGACGAAAAGCGTCTCCGAGCGAGTGCCGCCTTGGAAATTCCAACGCGCAGAACTGATGACATTGCGCGTTCTCTTCAGTGGCGAATAGATCTAACCAAGGCTCTCCCCATCGCTGAAAGAGGCCTTGCGCCACGTCCGAGTTCAGACGCCATTCGTGATCCATCATGCACCGACGACTGAGCTCGTCCGCCCTGGCGTTCAGAGAACCTGCCAGGTGTTGAGCCACCAGGGTCACGCCCTGGCGTTCCAGCCATTGCCAAAGGCGAAGAGCCTCTTGACAAAGGATCTACGACCCCACCCCGCCTTGTTTGTTGCAGTACCACATGGCGGTGGTGTTGTCCGTGAATACCTGCACTACACTCCCCCGGACAGAGGGGAGGAATGCCTTCAGTGCCAGACGAATCGCCCGGAGCTCCAACAGGTTGATGTGGAGCCGGGTCTCCGCCGGAGACCAGAGGCCTCTGATCTCCGCCTCTCCCATGTGGCCTCCCCAGCCCTGGAGGAAGACGTCCGTCACAACTACGTGCTCCGGTTGGGGAAGGGAGAGGGATCTGCCGCTGACCCAATCGCGGTCCGTAAGCTGTCTCGCAGTGCCCTCCGAGATCAGGACGTGGTCGGATAGGTTGCCCTGATGCTGGGCCCACTGAAACTTCAGGTCCTACTGCAGAGCCCGCATCCGCCACCTGACGTGATGCACCAGTAGGATGCAGGAGGCCATCAGCCCCAGAAGCCGCAGCCTCAACCTGACCGAAACCCGGGATAACGGCTGAAAGATGGGAATCAAAGCCTGTATATCCCAGACCCACTGTTCGGGCGGATAAACCCGAAACCGCGCCGAGTCCAGAACCGCTCCGATGAAGAGGAGCTTCTGAGAGGGGCACAGGTGTGACTTCGGCACATTGATGGAGAACCCCAGCTGGTGCAGGAGGTCTGCCGTCGTCTGGAGGTGGCTGACGACTGTCTGGGGCGAGCCCGCCTTCAACAACCAGTCGTCGAGGTAGGGGAAGACTGAAACCCCTAACCTGCGCAGATGAGCTGCGACCACCGCCATCACCTTTGTGAACATCCGTGGGGCGCAGGTAAGGCCGAAGGGGAGCACGGTAAATTGAAAGTGCTCGTGGCCAACCATGAACCGCAGGTAGCGCCGGTGGGCAGGCAGGACGGGGATATGAAAGTAAGCGTCCTGCAAGTCCAACGCTACCATCCAGTCTCCAGGGTCCAGGGCAGCCAGGACCTGAGCTAGTGTCAGCATCTTGAACTTCTCCTTCCGGAGGAAGCCGTTGACGTTCCTTAGGTCCAAGATAGGGCGTAGGCCCCCTTTGCCCTTCTTGGATACCAGAAAGTAGTGGGAGTAACAACCACACCCTACTTCTGGCCCAGGAACGTGCTCGATGGCCCCCTTGGCCAAGAGGGCCGTAACTTCCTCCTGCAGAAGTCGCAAATGATCCCCCGATACACAGTGGTTCTGCGGTGGCATGGCTGGAGGAGTCGCCTCGAAGGGGAGGGAGTAGCCCCTTCGGACGATTTGCAGCACCCACCTGTCCGATGTGACAGTGCGCCAGTGGAGGTGGTGATGGCGAACCCTGCCCCCCACTGGCGTCACATGGGCCTGAAAGCACGGACTAGGAGGGTTTTGAGGCGGATGCTGCGGGGGAAGGTGTGGACTGACCTCGCCGCTGCCCCCGACTGCCCGCTCAGCCAGGCGTGGCGTCTGACCGCCACCGTCGTTGCCATCGCTCTACCTAGCGAGTCAGTGGTATCCAGCCCACACCTGATGGAATACTTGGCTGCATCCCGGCCCTCCACAAGGGCTTGGCCGAGTTTGGCCCGTACCTCCAACGGACACTCTGGCAGCACCTCCGCGACCTTATCCCACACAGAGTGGGTGTAACGTCCCAAGAGGCAGGCGGTGTTGGAAGACCGCAGGCCCAGACTAAGGGATGAGAAGATCTTCTTCCCATACTGGTCATACCTCTTGGATTCCCTGTCCGGCGGGGCCGACGGGAATGCGGTCTGGGAATTGGAAGCCTGGATGACCAGGCTCTCGGGGGTAGGGTGGGAGGACAGGAAACATGGGTCGCCCGGGGCTGGGCAGTGGCGTCCGGCCACGTTCCTATCTACGGGCGAACCCGTAGTGGGCTTGGACCAAGTGCCCAGAAGAACGTCGGTCAAGGCCTCATTAAAGGGCAGCAGAGGCTCGGTCGAGCTTGACTGCGGTTTAAGGACCTCAGTGAGGAGGTTAGTCCTCACGGCCACGACGGGGAGCTCAAGGCCCAAGGCCTTGGCAGCCCTCATCAGCACCACACTATATGTTGCCCCCTCCTCCGAAGCCACGGTAGGAGGGGAGACAAAACCAGTGTCTGGAGAGGTGTCCAGGCCACTGGCCTCCCCAAGGTCTCCTGTCCAGTCCTCGTGAGACTGACACTCTCTGGTCAGACGGTCCTCAGACCCCTCCCAATCCCATTCATCACCCATCTCCTGAAACTCAGGGTTCTCAACTAATGGGGCCTGTTCATAGAAGTGAAACTCTCCAAACGACGCCTGGAGCGGCGCCCAATGGGGCCGTCCCGGCGCCGGAACAGGAACGAAGGTGGAACCGGGGACGGCGCCGCCCGAGGACGGCGCCGGGGCGATACCTGAGGGTCCGACACCGGGGAGGTCGTAAGGTCCACCGGCGACGAACCAGATCCCGAAGGAGGTCCAGCGGCGTCCTGCGGCGCCAGGCCCGAAGGCGCCGGCGGCGGCGGGATAACGGGAACCTGCGGCGCCGGGCCCGAAGGCGTCGGCAGCGCCGGGCCCGAAGGCGTCGGCAGCGCCGGGCCCGAAGCACCCGACGGCATCGGGGCAGATCCCCCCCCGACCCGCTAGGGGTCCCAGACGGGTCCGCTGGGCCCGTAGGCGCCGCGGAGCCCGTCGGAGGAGAGAGTTTCTTCATGGCCATGAGGAAGCACTCGACCTCCTCCGGCGTCACGTTGAGCCCAGGGACCGTAGGGTATGGGGCTGGACGCGGCGCCTGCGACTCCGTCGGAGCCGCGTGGGTGGTGCCACCCGAACCCCTGGCCGCATCGTGCGAGCGTCGGGGGGAGTCCCAAGAGCGATGAGGCCGCTTGGACTTCTCGTGCCGCTTACCTGACGACGACTTCGACCCCGAGGAGTGCGGCCTACTCTCGGAACTGTGGTGACTCCGAGCCCGCGACCTGTCCCTCGACCTCCGTTGGGATCGGGACCTCTCGCGGCGCGGGACCGACTGCCGGAGTTCGAGCCGCCTGCGGGACCGCTCCCGTCTGGCTTTCGAAGAGAGGGCCCGGCAGTCGGAGCAGGCCTTGTCGTCGTGGTCGACGCCGAGACAAGATAAACACACGCGGTGAGGATCCGTGACCGACATCAGGCGGTCGCAATCATCGCAGTGCTCAAAGCCGGGCATCCCTACGGCACCGTCGAAGTCGAAAGACTTCGAGAACAATCAAAAGTGATCAAAAAGTTAGTCAAAAAATGACTAGGGTTACTGCTTTTTCCAGATCTGCGCTTGCTGGCGCGGAAAAAAGAAGAACTGACGTCAGCACGCGGAGGCGGCGTCTAAGTACTCCGACGACGTCATCACGGCGCCAACGACGGACGCGGAGCCGCAGACGACGCCTACCGACGCGCAAGGGTACTGCTACGCAAAAATTTCCGAATCCAGTCTGACGCCTGGGGATATTTTAAGGTAAGGAATCTAATACTAACGTGTCTCTTTCAGATTAAAATGGTACTTCGTACTACCAGTGCTTGAGCTTGAACTGGCAGAATCGGAAGAACCTTACGAAGGGCTCTAGTAATCGAGAAGCAACTCCCCACTGTTTTATTTACTTGTGATTTAAGGGTCAATCTGTTATCAAACATAATTCTCAAATTACGCACCTTCTCTGAAGGAGCCGGTGGAATGGCTGTGGGTAATGGCCAAAAATTAATGGGAAGTGGCGAAGGAGACCTCCCTGCTGCAAAGTGAAGAATCTCAGTCTTATCTGCATTGAATTGTAGCGAGTTCTTTCTCAGCCAGTGTGTCGTATCCTGCATACAAGCATGAAAGTCTTTCAAAGATGTAGAATGGTCCCCCTCTAAAAATAAAATAAGTTGGGTATCATCTGCGAAGTTAACAATATTGACATTATGAGCCCTTATAAAAGCAATCAATGGGCTCATATAGATGTTAAACAATATTGGACTAATCGCAGATCCCCCCCATGCAGGATGTTTGTGAATTCAGACTGATAGGGGAGAGGGCCGCTGCCTGTCTCCTATTTGATAGGTAAGACTGAAACCACTTCAGAGTTGTGCCCACTACCCTACCTCTTCAAGTCTGGCCAGAAGGATCTCATGGTTGACTGTCAAATTCGGAAGACAGGTTAATATTGCTGATTGACCTCTATCTGCGCGCATTCGGAGATCGTCCATCACAGTCACCAAGGCGGTCCCTGTTCCGTGTCTGGGACGAAAGTCAAACTGCACATCCTCTAGAATGTTATTGGTTTCCAAATGCTTTACTGGGTAAGGTAGCAGGGAAATAGGTCTATAGTTTTTTGGGCTAGTCGGATCAAGCGTTGCCTTTTTCGGGAGAGGTGTCACCAGTGCTTGTTTCCAACCAGCCGGTACTGATCCACTAGATAGAGATTGATTACAGAACTGACGAAGTATTGGGAACAGTTCTGTTCCCAGTTCCTTCCATATTTTATGTGGTAAGGGGTCTAAAGGTGATCCTGAGGAGACACCCAAGGGCATTCTGTTCCTCCACTGATGGTATCTCAAAGTTGATTAAGAGACTCGTATTTTTCACCCTATCTTTCTCGGACTTTATTGTATCTGGTAGACCTCTAATATTACTGTCACTGATCTTCTGTTCCCCCAAGCAAATTGTCCCTTTCAAGGACATCAATGATAATTCTAATTTTATCCTTGAAAAAGGTCACTAGGCTATCACATAGTTCCTGAATGGGATGAATCGTATTCTTGGAGCAATCTGGGCTAATCCTATCATTCATTATTTTAAAAATGCTTCTTGTACTAATAGGTGCTTTCAGAATAGTTTTAGAGAAGTACTCAGCCTTCGCAATAATTATTTCTTTTTTATAATTGATAATTGCTGTCTTACACACAGTTGTATCCTTATCTTTATAGGCCTTTCTCCACTTCCTCTCTGCCTGCTTACATCCTAGTTTCAATTTTTTTAATTTCTCCTTGAACCATGGGGCCGAGGATCTGCCCACTTTTTTCTGTTTTTTTAACGGGGCAATCTGGTCCAGCCTGACAGTTATCTGAGCACATAGGGACACATAATTTTCTTCCACCTGCATATCCGCTTCAAAACATTTGTTAAGGGAGAACACAGGGGAAATTCTTGCCTTTTTTAAAAGAAACTTCCAGTCTTTGCTATCAAAATTCCCCACCTCACTAGCAACCGGGTTGCTTACTCTTGGATTATATAACCGGAATTTAATCAGCTGATGGTCAGACCAACCCACAGGCAGAATGTCCAGGTTTCCTATTGTCTGTTTTTAAGAAAAAATTAAATCTAAGATATGTCCTCCCTTATGTGTTGGCTCGGTGACCCATTGTTGTAGGTATAAGCTTTCACATGATTGGAGGAGATTATTATATCCTGTATCCAAGGTTCCATTTAGCCATAGGTTAAAGTCTCCCATAATTAGCAGTCTGGCATGTGCAATTGCCATGTTGCTAAAGACCTCGATCAGCGCCTGCACCCCCAACATTCCTTAAACACAGAGGCAAAGCCAATGGGTCTGCCTAAACACTTATAAGTCCCAAAGGCGAAACCTATTGGCTATGCCAGTGCTTGTCTAAATTGGAGTGGGATTTTTTGGCTGTTTTGTTTGCACGGTATTATTGTATTTGTGTTGCATAAATACTTTACACATTGCCTCTAAGTTAAGCCTGACTGCTTTTGTACCGAGTTACCAGAGGGTTAAGCGCAGGTTAATTTAGTGACTTTAGTGGTTCACACTGATGGGGATTGCAGCTGTTTCTTGACAAGGGCTCCTACCCTCCTCAACCAACAACAAAAAGTCTCACAGTAAACAATATATCACTCAATCATAGAGAAAAGGATGAACCTTGGTAGCCTAAATTGTTAACATAGGACAATGTTGTTGCATAAAAGCCTATGTATTGCTAAATATAAATGAATGATGACATACAATGTATACAGAATTACGATGAGGGTCAGAGCAGTGACCGGTTAAGTGAAAAAAATGGGTGACCAAATAATAAAAACACATTAACACGGCTTATGATCAGCATCCTTATATCAACAGTTACATGCGTCAAACTTTCTCAGGGTTAAGTCTTAGAAAGTTCTAGGACATTTACATGTGTGTACATTTGGCGATGCTATATTTTTTAAAGTGTGACAAAGTGTAACTAATGTCTGCTTCAGCCGGATTCTTAGAGGTTCTAGATGCAAGCTAAACAAGGTATCCAGCTTATAGTCTGTCCAAAAGCAGGAGTGTTGAGGTTTTCACCCCTAATGTTTGAATTCACACAGGTCAAAAGCAGGATGAAGAGCAGAACTATTGTATATGATCCCAATTGCAGGATGCAAACTTATCATAAAGAGCGGTTTCCTAGTAAGTCTGTGGTTGCTAGTAGGTAAAACACATTTTCTGGGGACTGAAACATTGGAGCAATCCTGCCAGTTTAAGTTACAATATCAAAAAACGTGGGGAAACCCAATCAACCCTTGTAGGCTCGGGCAGTCAATTATCAAGGTAAATGGTGGCTACAAGGGACTTCATTCGATATTTTTCAGATATATGATATACTTTGGTTCGTTAAAGAATTGAGACCTGTGTATCCATAGGATTACTTAGATTATTACTCAAAAGTATTTCTTTTAAGGAGCATTTGAATGAAAAAGAAAAAAGAGACACAGCAGTAGAGGTTATATTGAAAATCAATTATATTGGTATAAATCACAAAATCAATTAATGGGGACAAGTGGAACAAAACTAATAAAAAGTCATGGAAAGCAATGTGTTAGCATCTTATCAACAGTCCATCACATTAACATCAGCTCCATAAAATGATAAGGAAAACAGAATCATAAATTAAACTTGATATCCTTCTTTGTACAAAATGGGTGTGGAGTTGATGCTTTATGTCAACGTTTCGGTCTTGTAAGCTGACGTCTGTAAGACCATCATCAGGACTATATTTTCATCGGATAAAAACCCCTTGGATATGTACGGAGTTTGAAGCCACTCTTTGAAGATGGGCACTTTGTGAAGCAGATCTTTCAGAAGGCTCTGGGTGGGTTCCTCTATTCAAACAAAGTTTTTGAGATGGCAATTTGAAGAAGTATGTTATTGTATGCCAACAGGGCGGATGAAATCCTTGAAAATTAGTTAGCAGATAAAGCGCTCCGGTATCACTCGGGTTAGCCGTCTGAGGATATCTGTGAGATATCCAGAGACGGCTAACCCGAGTGATACCGGAGCGCTTTATCTGCTAACTAATTTTCAAGGATTTCATCCGCCCTGTTGGCATACAATAACATACTTCTTCAAATTGCCATCTCAAAAACTTCGTTTGAATAGAGGAACCCACCCAGAGCCTTCTGAAAGATCTGCTTCACAAAGTGCCCATCTTCAAAGAGTGGCTTCAAACTCCGTACATATCCAAGGGGTTTTTATCCGATGAAAATATAGTCCTGATGATGGTCTTACAGACGTCAGCTTACAAGACCGAAACGTCGACATAAAGCATCAACTCCACACCCATTTTGTACAAAGAAGGATATCAAGTTTCATTTATGATTCTGTTTTCCTTATCATTTTATGGAGCTGATGTTAATGTGATGGACTGTTGATAAGATGCTAACACATTGCTTTCCATGACTTTTTATTATTTTTGTTCCACTTGTCCCCATTAATTGATTTTGTGATTTATACCAATATAATTGATTTTCAATATAACCTCTACTGCTGTGTGTCTCTTTTTTCTTTTTCATTCAAATGCTCCTTAAAAGAAATACTTTTGAGTAATAATCTAAGTAATCCTATGGATACACAGGTCTCAATTCTTTAACGAACCAAAGTATATCATATATCTGAAAAATATCGAATGAAGTCCCTTGTAGCCACCATTTACCTTGATAGTTTAAGTTACAAGCAGAAGGTGAAGCGGCACTGACAGCCTATTGTAGTTGTCTACCATTCCAAGATAGCCATATCTTTGGGGCAATCTAATGACGTAATCTAATTTGCACAGAGAGAACCTACCTTTAAAGGAACTAAGCACTGAACAATAACAAGAAGATAGAAAAGGGTATAGAAAAATCCATATCCTTTTAAATATATGATCTGATGTCACATTTTGTGCTAACTGTAGCTCATACTAATCTTTAGTTAAGACTGTTCTGTATTCTGGAGGATTATATAGCTTTCAATATTTGAGCCTAGTTTAATCTACCAGAGCAGTTTCACTAGAGGCTGTTCTTTTCACCACATATCTAGCTGGTGGTTTTCAAAAAGACGGCAAATTGCTAAGCCTGCAGAGCAAAACGATTTTTGGTAGAACATCATTTCCTTCCAAAAGACTTTCTGGATGATATGCAACCTAACTAATCTTAAGTCAAGACTCAGATCACATTGCTGTAAGACAAAAACACTTTAGAGTTTGGTTTCCATGAGCTTATTTTGCCATCTGATCTGATTTTTGTGTCTTTTTAAGAAGAACTCAATGAGTTTACTGCTGATTCGGCTTTCAAAATTGCAAAAGAAATATGATGTTTCCAACGTCATACTTTTCTCAATATCTTCAGTCATAGATAAGCAAATACATTTAACCCTTCAAGACCTTTGCAAACCATCCCAAAAGTGCTTGTGACCTTGACCTTTGTGTATTGTGAAAAGAAAAAAGAAATTTCCAATTTTTCATATCAATATGGTTGTTATTTATAATTTTTAACCATAATTGTAATTCTCCAGCCATCTTTTTAAAGACATATGGTTATCTGGAATCTACTGACAGAAAGGGTCTCTTTTACAGAAGATAGGTCCTCTGCAAGAATACGGAGTCCATGGCTACAGATACAATGCTGAAACCAGAGGCAGTGATTTGAGAGAGAGTTCCAAATCGGATGACCACAAGTGTTCTGGTGAAGGAAAGGGAAGATGAAGATACTCACAAATGCTGCTTATCAAATTATTCAACTTAGATTTAAGCTGTTCTCAGGAGGCAAATGATGTGCTCCACTATTAGAGTGTTTCCAAAGATGGCAGCATAGTTTACAATCAACAGGGCTGAAACGTTGCAGACACCAAATAGCAATACTGAAAGGACACCAGAAAGATCGTGAGCCCATACTGTGCCGAACACAGGATGTACTGCAGGAATATTTGCTCAGAGAAGAGGTGTTAGTTACACATGTGGAAATGTTTGGGGTTGGTCAGCCTCATAGCCAAGCTAAGACTGAGATGAAAATGAGAGTGAAGTTAGACTTACACCAGCATATATTTACTTTGGAATTTAGAACAAAAACTTAAGAAATCGTAATTGTAGGCAAGCTAGATATCCATATATATTCAAATGTAAAATGCATGCGTTTCAACATGAGGACAGGTAGCACATGAATAAATCTGCACTTAGCACTTAAATATTTTCTATTTTCCTCCAGAGCCTAGAATGCGGACAGATCTGCCCCATGCACATAGATTTGCTTATATGGAAACTCAATACTGGTTAGTGATAGGGTTTGGGTCTTCTTCCACAGTTAGCACTTAACCACAAAAACACATTTCATCCCAGGTTCCCTTGATAGTCATTCCCCTCAGATTCCAAAGAACATTAGGAAAAAGCCTATGATAGCATAAAGTTAGAAGTGAAAAACTGTTTATGTGACGCAGGGGTATCACAGGGAGCAGGGAAATTGCACTTGTTAAAGACATCCTGCAGACTAGACTTCTTAGAGAAGCCTGTAAAACTCTTCAAAACAAGGATAGAGAAGGTATGAGGTACGAGGAAATTCAATGAGCTTATTCAACAAGATTTTAAAATTTATCACAGAAACAAGAAAAAATATACGAATGGTCACTGACATCAACATGTTACAGAGATTGTAAATTGTATGTAGAAGGAAGAAAGCGTTCCGACTTACTTATGTGGTTTACATTTTTTTTAAAAGTTATGTATGTGATCCTCAAAATGGTACTAAGTTTTGGTGAGCATTCTGGAATCATTTTTTGCTCCCTCTTCCCCTTAGACAGTCTCTATCTGCTACATGCAGCAGTACTAATCAAGCATTTACACGATCATTGTGTGCAGAGGATATTATGAAGAAAAGGACTAGATTAGGAAAAGTGAAAAGATGTTACCTCTTTGGTTGCCACCAATAGCAATGTTTCCATAACAGATAGAACTTTGCTAATGCTGAAATCTCCAGAAGTACACTTATCAGGCAAGAGTAAAAGTCCACCGGGATCCTGATCACTGGAAAATACATAATGACTTACAATGATATAAACTGTAAGAGAACACCACTTTGAAAGAAACATAGTACCACCATGTGACAAATTCTGTACACTCAATAGAAAGTATCTGCCAAAGTTCCAGGAAGGCTGAATCCAAGGCAGTTTTTCAGGAAATGCAAATATAATGAATCAAAAAGGAACCCCGTTTTCATGGCCAGTGGGTATCCTGGAAATCTGAAATTAATCAGGCCTCCTGATCCCGTTGTGGAAATCTTTAATCTAGAGAACCCTTGAGTCTACACGGATAGCATGCACACCTGTCCATCATACATCAATTAATACCCAGACGTTAAAATTTTCAGTTGAACACAGAACAGAAGAATTTTTAAACTCTACTCTCCTAGGTTTGCTGTAGGTAACTATGGAAAATTGCACTACTCAGCAGGTACGCTCCAAGAGTGAGTGCAAGTTACTATACGCAGTGACTCATTTACCTGCCTTGGATTCATCTCTGCAAGACAGTTTACGTGTGAAACACACCAGAAAAAAAGGTCGAAGCAAATGTTACGTTTTAAATGCCAGACAGGTGAACTGCAGGAGCTTCCCACATTCACATGCACTCATGCTTCATTCCGTTTAGATCAGTCAGCACCAACAGGGACAGAGGGAAATGGCAGGTGGATTCATGTGGAGGGAGGATGAAATGGGACACAAAATCCAATTAGGACTTCAAAATGCTGGCTCCTAACCAACCAACTCAAAACTCTTTCCACAGTCCTTAACCTGTTCCAAACACGGAGGATGTTTACCAATCCAGTAGCTGGAGATACAAAGTACTACTATCCGATACCTTTTTATAAAATCATGCAGACTATCTTCACACACAGTTGTAGGAACAGAAACTGAAGAGACATAATTTGCAATAGGAGTCTTGACAAATGTAATTCAAAACCATATCAATGAAATGTAACCTCTTTGGGCATATGCAGATTGGTATTGTATACATTAAGGGCCAGATGTATCAACATTGTATTTTGAGAGTCCTTAATAGCGAATTTTACTGATTCGCTACTATGGACTCGCCAAATGCATTGCATGTAGGTTTTGCCAATCAAATTCCTAGAAAATTCTGAGTCGCAAATAAGGAATGCTTCCCATTCATTTCTGTGGTCCTAGAGGCCCATTGGAATGAATGAGAATTGCATGAGCAATTTGCGAGTACTCAATAGGTACTCGCAATTGCGCATGCAATTTCAAGGCTGAAAGGGGGCCCTCTCACACCCCAGAAATATACATATGTGCACATGTGGCGCAAATACATGCCCTAAGGGCATGTATTTACGCCACATGGCACCTAGGAAAATGCAAAAAAGTGAATTTTTCTAGGAATTTGCAAATTACCACCAACTTGAAGTTGGTGGTAATTTGCGATTCCTTGAAGCCAGGTCGTAATATTGTTTTGCTTCTAGCATTGCCTTTAAGGAATCGCAAATTGTGATTCCCTAACTGCATTCCCAAAATAGGTAGTCGCAACAATAGCGATTCCCTATTTTGCGAATGCCTTTTGAGATGATACATCCCAAAAGGTTTTTTACCGTTCACAAACAGGCCAATTCGGTAAAACGCTTGATACATCTGGCCTTAAGACTCTTTCATCTCATTATCACGCATGTCCTTTCCTGCCATAAAAAATATACCTGTGATTAAGAAAGGGAAAGTGTATGGAAACTGTGACCACAATGGTTCCTCCACACTAAACCACCCACCACAGTTTAAGCCACAATTCTTTTTTAGTCATGGCTAGAATGTCCAAGAATTACTCCAATTTAGGAAACTGTAATTGTGAATTTAAACCAATTTATGATATTATTTTCTTATCTTACAAGACAACTACATGAGTGTTGTACTTGTAATAATGTTTAATTGAGGTTTTAGTTTGCAAAAAATTTGCAAAAATTAAATTTATTTGAAGAACCAAACAATTATTAAGTATCTTCGAACCAGGCTATAAATTAGAAAATATTCAAGTTCTCCATCCACAGGCAGCACTGATGGAATTGCTTGTATCCAGTAATTTGCAACATAACCAACCACCTGGCCTCTTAAAAATGAATACATAAAACATTCCTATTATAGACCTTCCTTACAACTACCTAACTTTCCTAGGCGGCTCCTTATCCCCAAACACAAAAAGACTATTAGAATTAGGATGGGTTATTTTCAAACATTTTATTCAATAAGTCAACATCTGAGCAGCATTTAACCCTACAACCACCACATGCCTTCCTATCACACCAATAACACACGCTGAAAGACTGCTTTATTCAAACACCTTGCATTTTATTCCAGTCAATCACTCTAAGATAAATGCCACTTCGATCCCCCTGCTTTTTCCTTACCACAATCATTCACTGCGTAAAAATGAATCCCGACTCTTTCACTTAAAACAGCCAAAAATATGTTACCAACACTTTTGATCCCAGTATATAAATCCAGCCATGTCTTCAATCACTTTCGTTCACAGCACAGATGTAATTCGCTCTGACCTGTGCAACCGAAGTTCACTATTCATACACCTACTCATTCTACAGTGAAATCGGTTACTTGTTTTAGAGTTAGTGAAGCTGTTGCCATACATTCTTCAGCTAAGGCTAATTTAACTCTTTGGTGCCCGCTCTTCCATCCTCCTCCCCTCATGCCAGGTTCTTCTGCTATTCTTCGTCACTGAAGATTACGTTTTTGTAAGGTTAATGCAAACACTGCAGTCATACATACTCTGTTTTCCCCAAATCCACTTGCAATGTATTTTCATTCCCATTTCTACCTCATCTTCAACAGTAAATAGGCTCTCTCTCTTTAGAAGAAACACATTCAGGACACACATTATCCCCCCTCCCCTCAAATGAAAACATCACACATATTTGTATGAACATTTCATGACAAATTGTGCGACATGAAACAACTAGGACACATTAAAATATATGAAATGTTTACATTCATATTCTCATCAATAATAAAACATCAAATTTTCAGGTAAACGGTTCTAAGCATACCTGAAATAAGTGCACAGAGATTGGTAGGTGAGGTGTACAGACAGTGGCTGTTCTTGCTCAGTGATGTTTTTCTACAATTAAAAATAAAGTTAGAATTGAAAGAACATATTTGGAAGTTATTCAAATGCTAATATAGTGGTCATCAAATCAAAATGTGTATTTTGAAATGTTTATGGAAATATACCAAGTTTTGCTACATACACCTCCGCTTCCAACTAGTTGAGTATTTTATCTTGAAATTCTCAGGCCCACTGCAAAGGTTATTACAGAAGTAGATACAATTCAGGCCCACAAACATGAATCAGCCTTTGGCTGCTGTAGAAGGTATTCTACAGCCTGCAAAGCAGTTATAAAGATTCGAAGAAAACCGCCAAATCCTTTTTTTTCCTCAAATAAGAGGAACTGCAACCTCTATTGGTCATTACTTCTACAGTAACTCAGATTTTGTTTCACTCTATGCATTATTCATGGGTTCAGGCACATGTTGCCTTGCCAACAAAGGTCTAACAGCAAGTCAAGTGGTCCCTGCAGGCATCTGGTGTTCTGTTCTTAGTCCAATTAGGCACCCTTACCTCAATATTACTAGTGCTGAAGAATTGTATGTAGTAGACATATGGACAAGCCATGGAGGCATTTTTTCTTTATCTTTTATTCTTCTTAACTCCATTAATGTTTCTGGCTTACAGACCGGTTGTACGGCCAAGGTTTGCACACCAACTATTACTGCAGCAAAATCGAAATTCTTTGCAAACGCAACAGATGCTGTTGTAGTAACAAACCTTTATACTCCTCAAACAGACAGCGGATAGCAAGTTATCTTTACATGTTGAGTAAAACTGATCATTCGATTTACAAATAATTTGATTTCTTTCAAGTCAGCAAGCACCATTAACAGAATGTTTTGAATTAACTTGGGCAGAAATGAAGAACAAGCTACTTGCCTTAAGTAACGGCTTGTTTGGGAAAGTCTCTATCTAACAGCAGATTCATAACCTAGGAAATTTCTTGAGGCGCCTGAATGGATCTGGAAACTTTCTATAGCTATTCCCTTATGTGGAAGTAGGTTACACCATGTGGCTCTGCATCTGATTCATGTCACTATATCTGCTTGACCTACATACGCTGATGTCCGTTTCTTTCTGATCTCTGTCCACACAGTTGGACGCGGAGCCAATCGAAATCAGTAACTTATGTGCAGATCTGTAAGCTGGCATCTTATTAATGGTCCGTAGGAGTCCATTTCACACAACAGGGAGGAGTGTGGGTCGGTGAGGTATGTGTGGTTAAAGTCTGTACCAGAAAAGGTGTTACTGAAGGTAAGTAACTTGTCCTTTGGATATAGATTTTAACTGCAGATTCTTCATGTTGTAAATAGATACCAAAGCAGTATCTCTCCCAGTGGTGGATCTGTGGATATCTTAGACTAGGAATCCCTACAGGTTCTCTCCTGCACAGCTTTGCCCTATCTGGCTACAGTGAAAGTGACAAAAGGTTGATTGTCCCATTGGTGATCCCTGCTCAGATGTATATAGAAGCAAATGGCCCTCAGGGCCCAGACAGTTGAGCTGTTCTGCCTCGTTGGAAGGGTGAGGGGCATAGAAAACTGGTGTGGTAATGGATTGCCCCAAGAGAAAGGGCGTGCCTATTTTTGGCAGGAATACTGCTTTTGTCTGGAGTACCAGTATGTACAGGAAGGAAAAGGCTACTTACCCAGTATGCATCTGTTCTTAGCCTGCAGAGCTGTAGAATCTCATGCATATGCATAGATCGCCATCTAGTGTTGGGTCCGGATGTTTCCACTTTGTTTTTCTTAGAAGAAGGCTTCCTAGTCACGAGGTGGGTGACTCCTCTTTTTGGTGACAGTGCGCATGGTCATCATCTTCAGACTGTTTTGCCGCAGAGGGTGAGAGAATGGAGTAGTAGAAAAGAATAGAGATGGCCATGTGTAAGTATGTACAGTATCAAGAGAACTACAGCAGCTACAGGCACCCTGGGAGGTGGGTGGGCGCATGAGATTCTACAGCTCTACATCCCAAGAACAGATGCATACTGGTTAATGAGCATTTTCCGTTCGAGGCATGTGAGCTGTAGATCACATGCTTACGCATAGACTATACAGCAGTCTCCCCTAAGTGGTGGCTATTCTGTAACTGATGAATTTGTCTGAAACATCATTTTAAGTACTGCTTTGCCCACATTAGCTTGTTGTCTGGCAAACACATCTACACAATAGTGTTTGGTGAATGTGTGTGGTGTGGACCATGTTGAAGCTTTGCAAATGTCAGTAATAGGGATGTTGCCTAAAAAAGCCATAGTCGGCCCAAGTTTACGAATGGAATGTGCTCTAGGAGGTACAGTTAGAGTCCTTTTGGCTTTTGCATAGCAAATCTGGATACATTTAACGATCCACATAGCAAGACCTGATTTGGATATAGGATTGCCCTGGTGAGGTGGTGTGGAAAAAAAAAAAAGTTGTTTGGTCTTACGAAAAGATTTGGTCCATTCAATATAATACAACAGTGCTCTTCTAACATCTAAGGTGTGTAGAGCTCTTTCTGCAACAGCGTCAGGTTGAGGGAAGAAAACAGTTAATTCAACCGACTGATTAATGTGAAATACAGATACTACTTTAGGTAGGAATGTGGGATTAGTGCAAAGAACTACTTTGTATTTGTGTAGCTGGAAAAAGGGTTCTTCTATTGTGGATGTATAGGCCACTGACGACTGCTGTAAGTGTAACAGGTAGCAGATAATGTTTTGTATGGAAGCATCGAGAGGGTAGATGTTATTGTTACTGCAATATATAACAAATTGCTCCCATTTGGTTGCACAGCAAGCTCTTGTGTTAGGCTTTCTAGCTTCCTTGATAATGTTCATACATTGTGGTGCAAGTTTCAGGTAACCAAACTCTATGACTTCAGGAGCCAGATCGCGAGGTTCAATTGTTTGGGATGTGGGTTTTTGATTTCTCCATGGCTCTTTGTGAGGAGACTGGAAGTTAAATGTAATGTTTTATGTGCTACCAGCGAGAGTTCCAACAGGGTTGTGAACCAGGTTTGACGTGCCCATGTCGGAGCTACCAGGATTAGCGTGAGGGATGTTTGCCTGAGTTTCCGAACCACTGATGGAATGAGTGGGAGAGGCGGATATCCCTGACCAGTTCATCCATAGAGCATTGCCTTTGGCTAACTGGTGTGGATACCTGGAGGCAAAGATTTGGCATTTTGCGTTTTCGGGTGTTGCGAACAGGTCCATGTGAGGGACTCCCCAGGCTTGGAAGTATGGGTGGATAACTTGACGGTGAAGCTCCCACTTGTATTTTTGATACCTCTGCCAGCTGAGGAGGTCCACAATCTGATTGTTGCCTCGCTAGGAGATAAATGATATGGTGAATAGCCCAGTTCCAGATGTCTTGGGTAAGCGAGACAGTTAGGCAAGAGTGTGACCACCCCTTTTTTTGTATTTAATACATAGCTGTCATGTTGTCTGTTTTGACTAACATAGCTTTAAAGGACAGGTGATCTTGAAAAGCTTTGAGAGCTAGAAAGATTACCATGAGTTCTAAATGATTGATATGGAGCAACTTTTGCTGGTGGCTCCACAGCCAGTAAGAGACGCATCCGCTGTTAATACGGTCTGTGGAACCCGGGTCTATGAACGGCCGTCCTTTTGACAGATTTTGGGTGTTACACGACTGCAGAGAGCGATGAGTTCGGCTGCTTATCAACACTAGATCGGTTAATAGACTGTGTGACTGGTCAGATCAGGTGGTGGCAGTTCCTGATTCCCGCTGGGGGTACTGTGACAGCGTGGGGCATTAATATTTTCTGTCTTTATGATATTTTAGGCACTGTTGGAATTCTGCTGACTGCTCCTGCATGACTATGATGCAGGCGCCAATTTCTTTTAAATAATTGCGATTTGCACTTTATGAAGCTCCGTTTTTAAAATACAATTTGCCATCATATTTCTTACCTCTCTCTGTGGTCTCCCCTGCCCCGGTCCACTGCGGATATTTGTGTCGATTGTGTGGAGGGCAGGGCCCATCTTTGGTGTGTCCCGAAGCGCGGTTGGACCAAAGTTAGCGGTCCAGCTGGTCGTGGGAGCATGCCATAAAGAGGCAGACTGTTCAGGGCTCGCTGCGGTCAGATCAGGTGGTGGCAGTTCCTGATTCCCGCTGGGGGTACTGTGACAGCGTGGGGCATTATTATTTTTTGTCTTTACCATATTTTAGGCACTGTTGGAATTCCGCTGACTGCTCCTGCATGACTAAAATGCAGACGCCGATTTCTTTTAAATAATTGCGATTTGCACTTTATGAAGCTCAGTTTTTAAAATACAGTTTGCCATCTTATTTCTTACCTCTCTCTCTGGTCTCCCCTGCCCCGGTCCACCGCGGCTGTTTGTGCCGATTGTGTGGAGGGCGGGGCGCCATCTTTGGTGTGTCCTGAAGCGCAGTTGGACCGAAGTTAGCGGTCCAGCTGGTCGTGGGAGCACGCAATAAAGCGGCAGACTGTTCAGGGCTCGCTGCGGTCAGATCAGGTGGTGGCAGTTCCTGATTCCCGCTGGGGGTACTGTGACAGCGTGGGGCATTATTATTTTCTGTCTTTACGATATTTTAGGCACTGTTGGAATTCCGCGGACTGCTCCTGCATGACTATGATGCATGCACCGATTTCTTTTAAATAATTGAGATTTGCACTTTATGAAGCTCCGTTCCATGTTTTGGAGCACCGATTGACTGGATGTGATTCTCCTCCACCTGGGGAGGTGTAAGATTAAACTTTCTACCATCGGGGCGATTGTGTATAGCATTGCCCCATTGGGGCCTGGACACTGTCGGCCTGATCTGAGACTTCTATCCCCGATGGACTGGGAGTTCTGCAGTTGCTGGGGCCTGTGTTGACATTCCCTCTTCTGGTACCCAGTTCTGAAAGCTTGAGAGGGGCAAACTTGTTGTGGTGTCTGCCGAAACAAAGGGATTAGGCCTAGAAAGTACGTTTGTTGTCTTTGAAACTTTCTAAAGCTGAGTCTGTCTACACTCTAAACACCCTAGAACCATCAAAGGGCCTGTCCATCAAAGATTATTGAACATCGTTAGAGCAGCCAGAGGAGAGAATCCAGCCATGAAGCGGAAGCACTACGCTGGCTCCAGCTGTCCTTCTCAGACAGTTGGTTGAGTCCAGGCCTGAACAAATTATTTTGCTGCATCTCTGTCATCCCTGATGAGGCACTCTAAAGTTGGATGGACTATCTGCCCAGGAGGCAAAATGTATTGATGGGCCTAAGTGCAAAGCTGGCAGAAGATGACATCTGTTTGGTATATGTCTCCATTCGCTCTGATTCCCTGTCAGGTGGTGCTGTTGAGAAGGCATTTAGCCTGATGCAACTTGTAGATGCCTCCACCACCAAGCGCTCCAGAATAGGATGTTGGAGAAGATAATCTGGATCTCTGGGAGCGGGCCAGTGCTGCCTTGCTACTTGCCTATTAACTGGCGGACAATATCCTGGCTTTGCCCAGGTGCCCATCAGGTCATCTGTAAAAGCTTGATTAAGGGCAGAAGAGGTCCTTTATTTGTTAGCCCAGGGTTAAGCACCTATGTCAATACATCTGCCATCGCCTTTGCTGTAGGCTGGATGAGGTCCAACACCAATGTTGCTCTCCTTACGTCTGTTGCAAAGTAGGCAGACTGCTCTATCGCCATAGATGGGTTTTGTGGAGGAAAAACTAATGTCTGGTGAGGAGTCCATCCCACTGCTATCCTGCATGCCCAGGAAAAGGGGATGCCATCATCAGCATCATGATTAGCAGCCTGTTTATGTGGGGTTTATAAGTCTGAGTAGAGGTATAGGTGATAAGACTGTGACCTTGTGGGGGTAGGATTCGAACCATCAGAGTCCGATAAAACTAATCGGCTGCATGTCCGGCACTCGTGATGTCGGAGCTGGGGTCAAGACCCGGGACTGTGGCACCAAAGGTGGGGCTGTAATTGTATTTGATAGAGCCGGCCTCGAACGAGATGCCAGCCTCAGAGTGAGGTTGAGTGGTGCAGTCACCTTTGGGGGCAGGTCTGCTGGCAGTGACCAGTCTAGAAACCACCTCAGATCCTTAGGGCTCTATGGCTCTCTAGCGGATTCTGGTGGCGCACCAAAAGATGATGTTTAAGATGTGCTTTAGCTCTCTGAACTCTTAAGGAGCCACAGATGGTCTGGGGTAGTCAGAGTGCATTAGAATAAGCATTGTAATCGGTTCTGAATGAGGAGTCCGACTCCATGGCCTGGTGGTGCTCAAATCAGTGCACAACTCCAAATGGTGGTAGGTGCAGCATGCAAGAGATCTTCAGAGTTTTTCATTTTTCTTAAACTTACCTGAACTGTATGACTTTGACAATGATTGGTTGCAAGATGTACCTCTGAAATGAGTCCATACCCTCAACTTCCAACAAGACAGGGTCTTCTTCGACTTCCTTCTAAGTTCTGTGACAGCAGGCTTGGCTTTGCAGTCACGGGTGGCCTTTTTGGTGCTGCCAGTAGCCAAGGCACAAGGAATAGACATTATGAGTGTCACCGACATCTGACAGTTGCAGCCCCTACATTGCATAAAGCCTGTTTTAGGAGACATCACGAACACTGGAAACAAAATGGCACGAAAATTCTGTCAGTGATGACAGAATTTCAGAAGCTCAGGATCCACATCAGAAGACTGAGAAAGACAGAAACTGACGTCAGGGTGTGGAGGTGGCACAGCAACACGTATGGGGTGGGACAGCTCGATGAGAAGCCGCACAGCGCCACCTACCTATGTGCAAGGGAATTGCTATTGATAGTTTCAGGTCCAGTCTGGCACATGGGCAAAATCACAAGGTGAGGAATTTGCTGTTAGAAGTTTTTCCTAGAAAAGTAACTTTTGGTACATTTCAAATCACAAAAAATAAGGTTCAGCAATTGTCGAACAAGCTCCTGCATAAGGAGAAGCAGATGTATACCTGGTCAGAAAAAAGTATTATTTGTTCTGCTCTGTTAAGTATTTACCATCAAGGTGAAGAGTTGGTCACGTCGGATATCCCGATCTGAGAAAAAGAGTGCTGCTCCATTCTGTAATGTATTTATTATTTCTTGCTTAAGGGTGTCCGGAGGTGAAGGCACTGTGTCCACACCATCGACTACTGCTCAAATGAAAGGAAAGAGTATTAACAATAGCCACTAACGCTAAACCATATAAATAATGGTAATATAGCATTCGCTTACATTAAAGGTTTGTAAACTCAATAGAAAGCCCGGTCAAACTATCCTATCACCAAAAACAGTTGCAAAAAGAATTGTTAAAACACTGTATAGCTCTCTTATCCAAACATGCACAGCTTATTTTAAAGTGATGAGAATTATTTAAATATATGAACTATGATAAGACATATTATGTTGTCGTGTAGTTTATTTCTAATTTCACACGTTAAATTATTTGGTATATTTTATTTTTATTCAAATTCTAATTTTAATTTTAGATTTTTGTTTGCCATTGATTACAATTCACAAACTTATTTATATATACATTTATGTATGCACATACAAATGATAGAGTGGACTACTTGTTTAGTGCAACTGTCGCTTCAAAGCAATGAAGGACCATTTCTGATAAGTATTGAAAGAGCTCTTCTCAAGGTGTTTATTTTATTTATTGTATTTGTTTGGCGCTGGTGCAGTATGGGTTAGCCTCTGAGCAATTTCAGAGAAACAGGATTAGACTTAAAATTGCTTCATGGCTGATAATAATACTAGAAACAAGACCATTAAATCAAGACAGTTTGCTGCAAGAAAGTAAAAATGCATGTCAGAACTGATGCATTTTCAGGAATTTTCTGAATTTCAGAAAGTAGTCTGCGATGCACAGTATGTATTATTTAAATGGATGCATACCTTTACATATAAATACAACTGCAAAAATGCTGTAGACAGGAAAATCCAGCAGAAGGGGTCTTTACTTGGCTCTCTGCTAAAAACAAATTTGTATCGCCTCAGTTGTACTGAGAGTTTATACCTTCACACAGATGTCTGTAGAGCTGTCCCGCAGATTCAATGTGACTAGGCTTCTTGCTCTGAGAAGCTTCCCAATGTTTCAGAGCTGGACTGCCTATGGTCAGTAAAGAGAAACAACTTTGGAGAAGCTTAAGTAGTACCGTCTGGGCATATGTACATTCTTCTCTTGTGCTAAAAGAAAACAGAAGTCAGTAGAAAGATGTAAACATACATGTAGACCCACAACACAGCTATGCACCGATATCTAGTACAGAAAATCATCTTAAGATCACATAGAACGGTCACTGGGGTTGCAGGAGGTGAAAGGGGTTTAGGGTTTTTGGGAAGCAGCAGGGGGTTAGGTGTGTGCATGTCCCTTTCTCTCAGTGGAGTGGCGGGAAGAGTCAATTCCTTAGAAATGTTGAATAGATTTGTTTAATCCTATGACATCAACAGTTTATTGAAGAGCATCCTCCCTGTGGAACCATTTTAATATCCCCTTGTAAGGGAAACATTACAATAAGACACCTATTTTCTTAAAAGGAGCAAACGGTGGAGTGAATGAATGAAAGAAAATTTATAAAGCGCAAACTAAGCCCAAGGGCATCAAGGCGCTATCGGACAGACGGGCCAACAGGCACAAACAGCATACATACTAAGATTTACTTCACGGAGAACATCCAGGTCTTTAAGGACTTATGAAAAAAGGAGTGGGTTTGCTGGCCTGAGAGGGAGCGTTCCACGTCCTAACCGCCAGAAGAGGAAAGGCTCTTTCCCCCCATTTCGTCCATTTAAATCTAGGAACCACTAACATTATTGGCTGACCTGAGATTCCTAGAGGGGACGTACCTATGGAAGATCTTCTTTATACCCACCGGGCCCTGTCCATAAAAAGCATTATGGGTAAGGCAAAGGGTCTTAAACAAGACTCTACGGTCCACTGGCAGCCAATGCAGTGCACTGAGAGCGGAAGAGGCCGAGGAGCGCTTGGGTAGATCCAGTAAAAGCCTAGCCGCGGCGTTTTGTACCAACTATAAGCGGCGCAACTGGCCCTCGACTATACCCAGATAAAGGGCATTACAATAGTCCAGTCTGGGTAAAATTAGGGCCACCACAACCTTTTTCCGGGCGTCAACGGACAAACTGGGAGATCTTTCTAATCACCCGAATAAGCAACTGTTCTAGATACCTAGCGAAGCATAGAAAGGTCAGTATCAAGCATCACTCCTAGATTTTTTCCCTGAGAGACAGGAGTGGGGCTGAGACCCAGGGAGATGGGCCACCAATTACTGGACCAGATGTCCGACCTGTCCCAAAGATCAGAATCTCCATCTTCTAACCGTTAAGTTTTGTTAGAAAGGCGACCCCGGGGGAGGCAGAAGAGGTCTGACTGACCACCCCTAGGTCCGCCTCTCTTTCGAGAAGTAGCCGAGCGTTACGGAGGGGCCTCCTGAATGAGGGCCCTCTCCGAGGATCGTACAGCCGAGTAATCACAACACTACAAACGGACACCACACAAGAGATCAAGTTCTTAAGCTTTTATAAGGAGAAAAGGTTGCTGGCTCTTGGCAGTATATACAGATGGATCGAAGGATCCGTAAAGTCTCGGAAAGGGGGGTAGGTAGCGGGACAGTCTAGCTCTGGGCGGAGGAAGGGATACCCTACGCACAGCTCTCAATCCTCGAGCTGGGGGGTTCCGAGGGGTTCGAGCCGCGGCAGCGCCAACAGGCTCTCAGATGGTTCAGCAAGGTAGGCCGCGGCAGCGCCAGCAGGCTCTCAGATGGTTCAGCAAGGTAGGCCGCGGCAGCGCCAGCAGGCTCTCAGATGGTTCAGCAAGGTAGGCCGCGGCAGCGCCAGCAGGCTCTCAGATGGTTCAGCAAGGTAGGCCGCGGCAGCGCCAGCAGGCTCTCAAGAGGGTTTCAGCAAGGTAGGCCGCGGCAGCGCCAGCAGGCTCTCAAGAGGGTTTCAGCAAGGTAGGCCGGGGCAGCGCCAGCAGGCTCTCAAGAGGGTTTCAGCAAGGTAGGCCGCGGTAGCGCCAGCAGGCTCTCAAGAGGGTTTCAGCAAGGTAGGCCGCGGCGGCGCCAGCAGGCTCTCCAGTCCAGGATACAACTGACCTCCTAATCCAGGGCTGGCCCAGATATAGGACTGGAGTTCTTTGATGTCCGGACCCTCGCGCCTGGGGGTCAGAAGGGCCGGGATGATGGTGTTCAGACCCCCAGCAGGGGGGTGGAGCCAGCGCCCAGGGAGGCCGGAGGGCGATCGAAACCAGGCGTCCGGGGACGGCTGGAGGGCCATCGAAACACCCTCTTCTCCGGGATCTGTCGAGTGGCCACTCGACCACCTGGGTGGATCTTGGTGCCTCGATGTCTGGGCTTCGCTGGGGCCCGGGCCGGAGCAGAGGTCACGGGGTCGTGACGTGGTGGGCCCAAGATGGAGTCGGACGCGGCCTCATGCTTATGTCGTGGGGGGCCCCCGATAGGGCCAGGTCGGTAGTGGGGGTCCGGGATGGTGGCCGGACCAGCAATGTTGGGGCGTGCAGTGTCGGGCAAAAGGGCTGCCCGCTGCTGGGTGGAGGGCCGATGTCGTTCTGGGCTCGCCATGCGGAAGGAGTAGGACCACGCCATGAGGCCGGGTCCAACACGCGTCCCCCCCAGCTGAAGGCAGGGGAGAGTCACCCATCTTCTTGGGGATTCTCCTCGCCGAGGCGGAAGAATCGGGACAGGCCGTCAGCATTGGCGTGGTCGTGGCCGGGGCGATGCTCCACAGTGAAGTCCATCCCCTGCAGCGAAATGGACCAGCGCAGCAGTTTCGGGTTTTCTCCTCGCATCTGCATCAACCACCGCAGGGGCCGGTGGTCGGTCTGTACTCTGAAGTGGGTGCCGAAGAGGTAGGGCCGGAGCTTCTTGAGGGCCCACACTACGGCGAAGGCTTCCCTCTCGATGGTGCTCCATCGCTGCTCTCGTGCCAGTAGGCGTCGGCTGATGAAGGCCACAGGCTGGTCGATGCCTTCGGAGTTAACTTGGGACAGTACGGCCCGATGCCGTGCTCCGAGGCGTCGGTTTGGACCACAAACTCTCTGCTGTAGTCGGGGGTCTGGAGCGCAGGGGCGGTGCACATGGCAGTCTTCCGAGTTTCAAAGGCTGCCTGGCACTCGGGGGTCCAGTGCACCTTCGGGGGTAGTCTCTTTGAGGTCAGTTCTGTGAGGGGCCCCACAATGCTCCCGTAGTTCTTTATGAATCGCCGATAATATCCGGTGAGCCCCAGGAAGGCGCGGACGGCGGTTTGGGTGACCGGGGGCTCCCAGGCCCGGATGGTGTCTATCTTTGGTTGGAGGGGAGCCACTTGGCCGCTCCCCACTTGGTGTCCCAGATAGGTCACGGACCCTTGGCCTATCTGGCACTTACTGGCTTTGATGGTGAGTCCTGCCCGCCGAAGGGCCGTCAGGACTGTCCAGAGGTGGGTCAGGTGCTCATCCCAGTGGAGGCTGTACACTGCAATGTCGTCGAGATAGGCGGCGCTGTACTCCTCTAGACCGGCCAGCACTTGGTTCACTAGTCTCTGGAAGGTTGCGGGTGCGTTCTTCATGCCGAAGGGCATCACTTTGAAGTGATAGTGGCCGTCTGGGGTCGAGAAGGCCGATCGCTCCTGTGCACCAGGGGTAAGACCAATCTGCCAATACCCCGCCGTGAGATCGAAGGTGCTGAGATATTTGGCGGCCCCTAGGCGATCGATCAATTCATCCGCCCTGGGGATGGGATGGGCGTCGGTCCTGGTGACGGCATTCAGTCCCCTGTAGTCAACACAGAACCGGAGCTCCGGAGCGGCTCCGGGGGGGGGGGCGGCTTTAGGGACCAGGACAACGGGACTGGCCCAGGGACTGTTGGAGGGTTCGACTACCCCCAGAGCTAACATCTTGGCCACTTCGGATTGGATGCAGGCCCGGACCCGGTCGGGCACTCGAAAAGCTCGGTGTCTCACAGGCGGGCTGTCTCCTGTGTCTACATCGTGGACACACCACCGGGTGACCCCCGGAGTGAGGGAAAACAGATCCGCAAACTGCCCCAGCAGCTTCCGGCAGTCTTGTTGCATCTCTGGGGTCAGGGAAGAGGAGAGCGTGACCCCTTCGATGGAGCCGTCCTTCTCTGTGGGGCTGAGGAGATCTGGTAGGGGTTCGGAGTCGTCCTCAGCTCCGCCATCGGTCGCTAGCAGCAGGCTCAGTTCAGTGCGTGCAAAGTGTGGCTTGAGCCGGTTAGCGTGCAGAACCCGGAGGGGGTTCCGGGGGGACTCCATGTCCACCAGATAGGTGACTGGGCTCTTGCGCTCCACCACTTTGAAGGGCCCCGTCCATTTGTCCTGGAGGGCACAAGGTTCCACCGGGGACATGACCCAGACCTGCTGGCCCGGCTCGAATTCGATGGACGAGGCGTTCTGGTCATACCAGCGTTTCATCTCCTCCTGACTAGCTTCCAGGTTGGCCTCGGCAAGTTCCCGGAAATTCCGAGTCTGATTGCGGAGGGTCAGGAGGTACCGCTAGACATCAGGTGGGGCCTCTCGAACTGCTGTCTCCCAGCCTTCCTTGACCAGGCTGAGGGGGCCTCTGACCGGGTGTCCGTACAAGAGTTCAAAGGGGCTGAACCCCAGGGACTTCTGGGGTACCTCTCGGTAGGCGAACAGGAGGCAAGGTAGCAGGACATCCCATTTGCGCCGGAGTGGTTCTTCTAAGCCCTTGATCATCCCCTTCAATGTTCTGTTAAATCGTTCCACTAGTCCATTTCCTTGGGGATGGTACGGGTGGTGAATTTATAGGTGACCCCGCACTGTTGCCATAGGGACCGCATATGCTTCGAGATAAAGTTGGAGCCTCGATCACTCACGACTTCTCAGGGGGAAGCCGACTCGGGAGAAGATGCTCATGAGGGCTCGGCCCACCACGGGGGCTGTGATGGTTCGGAGGGGAATGGCTTCAGGATAGCGGGTAGCATGGTCAACCAGGACGAGGATGAAGCGGTGCCCCTGCGAGGTTCGAGGGTCCAGGGGCCCTACGATGTCTATCCCCACTCGCTCAAAGGGGGTAGTCACCACGGGGAAGGGCTGGAGCGGGGCTTTGACTTTCCCCCCGCTCTTCCCGCTGGCTTGACAGGTCGGGCAGGTCCTGCAGTGGTTAAGCACATCGGTGCGCATTTTTGGCCAGAAGAAATGGGTCACCAGGCGGCTGTAAGTTTTGGCCTGCCCCAGGTGCCCGGCGAGGGGCACATCATGTGCTAAGTTCAGGAGGAAGTCTCTGAATCGGCGGGGTACGACCAGTACCCGGCCGGCCCCTAGTTCAGCAATCTTTTGCTCACTGTAGAGAAGGTCGTTGTCCCAATAGATCCAGTGGGACCCCGCGGGGTCTCCAGCTGCTTGGGTAGCGGCTTGCTGTCGAATCCCTTCGAGGGAGGGGCAGGTTTTCTGCTCCTGCCGGAACAGTTCGCGGGTGGGGCCACCTTCTTGGCGCCATTGGGCGAGTTCTGGGAGGTGGTCGAGCTCGGTGAGATCTTCTTGGTTGGGCCCTTGGGGGCCGTGCTCGGGGTCGGCGTCCTCGGGGACGACGGGCGGCGGAGGGGCGGGCCACTCCGGCTCCTCGTGGGAGCTTCCCCCGCTGGGGTGGAGGCTCGGGCGGTCATGGAGCGGGTGGTCGCACAGACCCACTCGGGAAGGCCTAGCATCCCCAGGTGCTCTCTCCGTTCGACGTTAGCCCAGGGGGAACTTTCTAAGTCGTTCCCAAGGAGAGAGTCCACGGGGGCATCGTCGCGGACAGTCACTTTCAGCACGCCCGACACTCCCCCCCACTCGAAGGGGATGCGGGCCATCTGGCACAAAGTCTCGGAGTTATCTGCGGACCGGACTGGACACAGGACGTTAGGAAGGATCTGTTCCGGGGTCACCAGATGGCAGCGGACCGCTGTCACGCTGGCCCCAGTGTCACGGAGGGCTTCGGTCCGGCGTCCATTGATGGTGACCCACTGGCGGTATTTCTGGGTGTTGCCGGGGATCGGGGATCGGGCCTCGGGGGATCAGGTCGTGAGTACCCAGGCATGCTAAGGTCATGGCGGCGGGCTCCCACTCGGCTTGCTCGGGGTTGTCGTCCTCCTCCTCACTCCTTTCTTCCCCCCAGGGCAGCGGCTGCGATCTGGCGGGTTGGGGGACCGGTGGTGCCGGGTCACTGATTCATTGGGCAGAGGGGGTCATTCGCATAATGACCCAGTCGCTGACATCTGTGGCACGTCACGTTCGGGCGGGGCCCCGGTCTGGCTGGGGGGCCCCCTCTCTGGCCCAGGGATGGCGACGTGGAGGTGGGGGAGGACCCCTGGGGGACGTCTCGACCCCGGCTCTGGCCTACTCCGCCGCCTCGTGGTCGGTGGTTCCCCGGGGATCCCCGGCCGTAGTCTCCCAGTGGACTCCGGGGAACTCGGGTGCTCACCCATCTATCCGCCTCGACAGCGAGTTTTCGTGGCTCAGTCAATTTGCTGTCGAGGAGGTGTTGCCGGAGTTCGATGAAGCAGTTATTGGACAGATGTTCCCATAGAATGAGGTCAATCAACTGCTGGTAGGTGGTGGCCTGGCAGCCCCTGACCCACCCCTCGAAGGCTCTGCTGTAAAAGTTCACGTACTCCACCCACGTGGTACCGGGGATTTTCTTGCAGTCTCTGAATCGCTGCCGGTACATCTCGGGGGTGAGTCCGTAGTGCGTGAGGAGGGCGGTCTTCATGTGCTCGTACGAGGTCATTTCAGTATCAGGGATCTCCAGCAGGGCGTCCCTTCCTTCGTTGATAAACTTCCCCCACAGGCCGGCGCCCCAGTCCTTGAGGGGTACTCGATGGGCGGCCATGGCGACCTCGTAGGCTTTGAACCACTGTTGGATGTCGTCGTTCTTATGGTACTCTTTGACGACATCCTTGGGTATGTGCACCTTTGTGTCCACCGGCGGGGGTGAGGTCTTACCCCCGGCGATGGCAGACTCGGTTGCCTTGGCTTTAAGTTCCATTTCTTTGAGGACGCGCTCGTGCATGAGTTTTTTCTCCTCGAGGGCTAACTTCCTTTCTGCCAGTTGGATTTCTCCTTCTTGTCTGAGTCGAGCAAGATCCAACTCGTGGAGCCGGTTCCTCTCTCGTTCTCGGGCGTCTTCATGGGAGAGGCCCGCGTCTGGGTTTGCGGGTCTCCCTCCCGCTGGGTTCGTCTCGGCCTCCGGGCCGCCGTTCGGGCCCGGGTTATCTTCCCTCGGGGGTGGCGCCTCGCCGGCGTCCACCCAGGCCTGCAGGGCCGATTTAAAGTCTTCTTTGGTGCTTAAGCCAGTGGTAGCGATGCCTAGCTCTTTGCAGAATTGCTTTAGCTCCTTGTGGCTGTAGTCTTCCATTTTCTCTTTCTGGAATTCTGTGTTCATGGTCGTAGTGGGTTTTTCTTGGTAGTGAGTGAATTACTCTCTGTATGATCTGCGTGGGCTCGGATCCCGGCGCTTGCCACCAATGTTAGAAAGGCGACCCCGGGGGAGGCAGAAGAGGTCTGACTGACCACCCCTAGGTCCGCCTCTCTTTCGAGAAGTAGCCGAGCGTTACGGAGGGGCCTCCTGAATGAGGGCCCTCTCCGAGGATCGTACAGCCGAGTAATCACAACACTACAAACGGACACCACACAAGAGATCAAGTTCTTAAGCTTTTATAAGGAGAAAAGGTTGCTGGCTCTTGGCAGTATATACAGATGGATCGAAGGATCCGTAAAGTCTCGGAAAGGGGGGTAGGTAGCGGGACAGTCTAGCTCTGGGCGGAGGAAGGGATACCCTACGCACAGTTCTCAATCCTCGAGCTGGAGGGTTCCGAGGGGTTCGAGCCGCGGCAGCGCCAACAGGCTCTCAGATGGTTCAGCAAGGTAGGCCGCGGCAGCGCCAGCAGGCTCTCAGATGGTTCAGCAAGGTAGGCCGCGGCAGCGCCAGCAGGCTCTCAGATGGTTCAGCAAGGTAGGCCGCGGCAGCGCCAGCAGGCTCTCAGATGGTTCAGCAAGGTAGGCCGCGGCAGCGCCAGCAGGCTCTCAAGAGGGTTTCAGCAAGGTAGGCCACGGCAGCGCCAGCAGGCTCTCAAGAGGGTTTCAGCAAGGTAGGCTGCGGCAGCGCCAGCAGGCTCTCAAGAGGGTTTCAGCAAGGTAGGCCGCGGCAGCGCCAGCAGGCTCTCAAGAGGGTTTCAGCAAGGTAGGCCGCGGCGGCGCCAGCAGGCTCTCCAGTCCAGGATACAACTGACCTCCTAATCCAGGGCTGGCCCAGATATAGGACTGGAGTTCTTTGATGTCCGGACCCTCGCGCCTGGGGGTCAGAAGGGCCGGGATGATGGTGTCCAGACCCCCAGCAGGGGGTCGGAGCCAGCGCCCAGGGAGACCGGAGGGCGATCGAAACCAGGCGTCCGGGGACGGCTGGAGGGCCATCGAAACACCCTCTTCTCCGGGATCTGTCGAGTGGCCAGTCGACCACCTGGGTGGATCTTGGTGCCTCGATGTCTGGGCTTCGCTGGGGCCCGGGCCGGAGCAGAGGTCACGGGGTCGTGACGTGGTGGGCCCAAGATGGAGTCGGGCGCGGCCTCATGCTTATGTCGTGGGGGGCCCCCGATAGGGCCAGGTCGGTAGTGGGGGTCCGGGATGGTGGCCGGACCAGCAATGTTGGGGCGTGCAGTGTCGGGCAAAAGGGCTGCCCGCTGCTGGGTGGAGGGCCGATGTCGTTCTGGGCTCGCCATGCGGAAGGAGTAGGACCACGCCATGAGGCTGGGTCCAACAAGTTTCAAATAATTTGAAACCATCCAAGTGGAGACAGCAGTCATGCAGTTCTTAAAATTGAGCGCAGCATCACTGGGATTTTGGGTGATAGATACCATGATCTGTGTGTCGTCCGCATAGGACAACACCTCAAGTCCAAAGGATTGCACCACCCTGGCCAGCGGGGCCACGTAGAGTGAATACCTAACATGAGATAGACGTGCTGGAGAGATACTGCTAAAGGTAAGTAACTTTTTGTTTTTCGTCAATGGATCATCTAAAAAGACAGAAGCTTAAAATAGGGTACCAGATAGCCAATTTCTCTAGGGCAAGGCAACTATGGAATTACCCTTTACCAAACGTGTATTTTATGACAAAATAACTAAACTGAGAAGGATCAATAGAATCATTATTCAAAAGCCATGTTCGTTGCCAAGGCATCATTGATATATCTTCACATAGTTATTTCAAAAATCCGAAGCACAAAATGATCATGTAAACATTAGTTAAAATGGAGGCAAACAAAGAATTAGAATCACTCACAGCATGTGCGAAATGAACCACACCAAGACTTTTATCACCATTTGCACTGCAGATGCTCAATCCTCTCTGGCGGTCCAGGAAGAGGCTTATTTGAATTTTAACAATAGAATTTGAGTTTAAAAAAACAACATCTGTGGAGATGTTAAGCTTAACAATAATCCCCCCGCGATACAAACTACAGACTGATGCATTTTCTTTGACAATATGCTAATTCTACCAAAAAAAATCTATTTATCGCTTTTGTTACTGCAGTTTTTCAAAGAATGGTTTTAATCCCAGTCTTCTGGGGGGAAAAAAATATCAGAATCAGAAAGTCGGAAAGAAAGTAGAAACCATTTTAAGAACTATCCTCTCCCTACAAAAATAATATGTATATACCTCCGTGAAAAACAAATTTTCATATAGCACCTGAGATTAAAGGTTCTTGGTATACATTTTAAAACATGTTTATGCAGATCACCCAGCACCATGGACCAGATCTTTCCGCCAGGGTCCCCATACCCTCTCCCATTTCTTAGGACATCCTTTGCTGCAGTATACTACTTCTTCCACCTTCTGGCACCAGTCTAAATCCATTCCCCACTCTACTACAGACGGCTGGAGTGGAGCCCCCCACCCCCTCACAATGTTGCGCTTAGCCACCCCCGCCTCCAGCGCCAAACACAGCCTGTTGTATCTGGGTCAGTCCTCTACACCCTGCATCATCAGACGCAGCCACTTAGCGTCCATTGGCACCACAACCGAGAGGGCTTTTAACATCACAGTAGTCACTCCCTGCAAAAAACCCTGGATCACTAGGCACTCCCACAGAATATTATAAAAAGGAGTCCACCCGCTCACATCCTCTCGAACACTGTGGTGTGTCTACCGCCCCTATTTTGTTCAGCAGGGTGCATGGGTAATATGCCCTATGCATGACCTTGAGATGTATCAGCCGAATCGAGCTCGGATTGCTATGTACCGGGGACTTTGGAGTGCTTCAACCCAATCAGCATCCTCCACGCCACTTAGGTCGTTAGTCCAGGCCCTTCCCAGTGAACAGAGGGTATATGGGGAGTTATTCATCATTTTTTTTATAAAACACTGACACTTCCTTATGTGGGATGGAGTCAACGAGCAAGGGGTCATCCAAGGGGGAGGAGTCTGGCAACCTTGTCCCTTCCTGAATATGCACTCGGAAAGCAGTAGTAAAGGGTTTGGGAGATCGCTAGATCGTATTCTTGCCCAAGAGTGTCGAAGGCATTAAATGCCCCATTCCTCCATATGTCTCCCAGATGATTCAATTGCTATCCTTGCCTACTGCAATAAACCTCACAGGTTGGACACTTCTTTCAGTCGATCGCTATGCCATAGGGGGGGTCATGGCTGTCAACTTGGCTTGCCTCCCAGATAGGTCTCAGCTCCGATCCAGCACCCAACAACAGTGGACGTGTGCTATGGGAGGCCATCTCTCTTCAGGCAGGTTTATAGGTAAGTTTCGTAATTAATAGTGGGCATGGTGTCTCTGTCGACCCTGTAGGCCGGTACACCCCATCACTACAAGCAGTAAGACCCAATACTACTTTTTAATGTCCAAGATTGCCAGGCCTCCATCGTAAACTCCCCTCTGTAGCTTACTCAGTGCAATACTCGGCACACCTCCCTGCCACAGTAGTGGTCGGAGTTCTGATGGGGCTAGTCTAATTATTGATTTTTTTTGCAAGAACCAATGTTGACTGACAAATTAATGGAAACTAGTGAGGACTCAACCGGCTAAATGTAAAAATACAGAAAATAGCTTGACAAGTTTAAATCATTACCAAAGGTATGTGTCAATTTGAATTACTGTGCATATAATATATTTGCATTTAACGTGTTGGCTGCAAAAAAGTTATATGCACGCTAATTCAAACTGACACATACCTTTAGTAATGGTGAGCTAAACTGTTGAAGCAATTTTCCTTATTTCGTACATTTACATCTTACATTACAATGTCTTGTTTTCTTGACAAAATGTTGATAATCTAAAAGAAGACAATTAGGCTTGCCAAGAGACTGCCAACTTACGACTGGGAGAGAGATGGCACATGTGACAGTAGCTGTGAACACTGTATAAACCAAGAAGCTTCGGACATTCAGCTTATGGATTACTTGAACTATAGAAGAAATCCAAATTCGGAGACAGAAGCTCCTGATACATTACAAAGAACCCGTATGGGTTTCGCAATTATACATCAGCCTGTCTTGGTGGCACTAACCTTCAGGTGATCCCTGAGAGAGCGCAAAAAGTTCATACAGCAACATCATTACACCTTGTTCCAAATGCACATGAAGCCTTTTTCATCTCTAGCTCCAATGCGTCTGCCACTACTAGCTGCTTCTTCAACCAGCTTGGTGACTTTTTATAAAGATCTGCTAGGTTCGAAAGGAAGGGTTGGAGTTAATATGAAGGTGAATCGAGGTGGATGTTTCTGAGCAGTAAAGAAACAGTACAATGTGCATGACTTGTGCTATAAAGTCAATAGATCATTGTGCAGTAACCCATAGTATCTCAATGAAGTGGCCCATACCTCACAGATAGAGTCCTAGCACTTAGCTCCAAAAAGCAGAAGCAAAAAAGATTCCTAACATGATCAAAGAAAGAATATGCAAAAATGTTACTTACATGTAGATTTAGTTCTTCAGTGTTGATATTGTTGATAGGTTCACATGCATTAAACGTTTCCTGCCAACAAAGTGTGAGCTAGACCATACTGTAAAGTCTGTAGGCAGTGTCAGGAGCCGGTGAACATTAACCTAAAAGACCTGAAATCAAACCAACGAGGCAAAGAGTATCTGTCCCCTACAATCCCCCGCCCCCCCATCTCACCTCATATTTCCTGCACATGTGAAAAAATTATCAATCATTAAATGTGAGCGTCTTATCAGGTGTGGTGGAAGGAAGGTCAGCATGTGAATGTATGAAAGATACCAACAATAGAGAACTAAGTTCTTGCATAGCTTCACATGCTTGAATCAAAACAGCAAGCAATAATGCATAACTAACAAAATATTGCAGATAGAGGGAAGAACAATATGGCTCACAGGGGGTGCTAGGTGGCGAACGACCAAGATGGCTGCACACCAGTGAGGCTAGGGACACTTGGAGGCAAAATATTTCATTTATCCTCATCTACACTTTATTAATTAGTCTGAACAGTAACGCTGCTTTTGCCTGCAGCTCTGGCCTTGCTCCGGTGAAAGAATCGCCGCTCTATAACCCGGGCCGGCGCTTTCAGGACCAGGTTTGGTTGAGGACGGGTCGCGAAAGATGCTCTGCCTGCAGACCAGGGCTAAACGAGCCTGGGGATTCCGCGTGGCTGTGGGCCTCACCGCAGACTCTGCGCGACGGCTTCAGCTCTTCTCCCGGTGGCGGTCAGAACTCGCAGTGAAGATTTATCTCCCTGCTGCCATCTGCCACCCACACAACGTCCTCTCATGGATCCCACAGCGGCGGCAGTGCTCATTTCTCGCTGCAACCTTCGCCAGCTGGCGCCGCGCTGGGTGGGCGTATCCATGTATTCAAGCCTGCGGATCCCACCATGCCTCACATTAAGATCTGACCTCCTCGGCAGCAGCGGTCGCCCTTCACGACACCTGCGCCACCTGTGCAAGGACCGCGCTGCGAGTGGTGACGGTAAGTGGTGCACAACGCGATACCCACGCCGCAACTCTCCCTAACCTCTGCGACCACACATGGAGTGATCGCCATTCTCCTGGACACCCCTGCTGTGCTGCAAGGCCTGCTGGCACTGGCGTGCAATCTGCCGTTGTACCAGCTGCTACTAACTGTTGCTACTTATTGGCCTTCACCGACCCATGTCCTGAAGAAGCCTGTGGTGCGTGATGCCCTTCTTGCCCATATCGCCTGCGATGCCCACTCCTAGCCTGCAATTCATTCGTGGGTGCTGCAGTGCTTGATCACCTGGCGCCTTGGCTGCTGAAAACTAGGGGTCTGCTCCTCACCTGGTCCTCTTGTCATCATTGCTAGTTGAGCCCCTCTCCCTTCCATTGGACAATTGGGAGCGAGCTCCCATGCGACCCCCCACACGCTGACTCTCTCCTCTGGTATCCCTCGGTGCTGCGATTGCTAGGCCTTCGTCCTAAACACTCATCATTGCGAAATCTGGTTGGGGTGTGCGCGCTCCTCCTTGGCGGATTCCTACAATATAGGGCAGCGCTGCGGCCTGCTCTCCACTCCTCATCCTACGTCTTTATTCTGCCCGCCGACTGAGAGGCCGGACGCCTCCTAACACTGCACAGGTGTGCTCACCTCGTTGTGGGCCAAGGACTCTTATAAGCCTGGAGCCATCTTTGACCCTTGTCGCTCCCAAAACTCCTGCCACTCTATCTGACAGCCAATTTTGATTTCCAAGTCAGCGGATCTCACTGGCTCCTTGGCTCACTGCAGGGGCGGTGGTTTTGGTTTCTGGGCGGTCGGGAGAGCAGTATCTCCACTTATACCATGGAGCCTTCGGAGTGGAGATATTAGGCACACCCCTGAGAGGGATTCCTGGACTCCCAATACTCTCCCAAGTATACCCTGCATACAATATTAGGTGACTAACCATTGCCCTACTGCTGCGGTCGCGCACTCGCACGCTGCCCTCTCCTACAGCTATTATGGGTAAGCCAGAAAGACGTCAGTCGAAACTGGTTTTTGACGCCAAGAAAGTGGTCACCCACTCCAATTTGGAAGAACCCGTCCAACCTGGTGGAGAGCAGGGACAGATGTAGCCTTCAAACACTGGCGATGAGGTTAAAACATTGCTCCTCGCTATGCAACACAGCCTCACAGACTTATCTGGGAAAATGGACACCATGAACAGCCGCTTAGACTTCCTGATCCAAAAGGTGGATAAGCACAATGCGCAGATCAAGGAGGCAGAGCGCCACATATCGGATACGGAAGACACCACCTCACAGATGAACCTTCAAGTATCTCAGATAAATTAGCTACTCAAAGTCATCGCAGCAAAGAACGAGGATTTGCAGGCCCGTAGCTGTTGCACTAACATTTGAATAATGGGCATTTCCGAAAGTACCAACACGGGCGGAATGGTAGATTTTGTGGAGCGGCTCCTGAAGGGTGCATGTGGTGATGGGGCCTTCTCCTCGCAGCTTGTGGTGGAGAGTGCACATCGTTCCCTGGGACCTTGGCCCTCGCCAGGCGGGGCTCCTCGGCCCGTTGTGGCCCGTCTCCTTAATTACAGGGATCGTGACACTGTGCTGAAAATGGCCCAGGAGAACAAACCGTTGCGGCATGAAAGGCTGGAATTCACTATCTTCCCGGATTTCACGTTGCAGTGCAGGAGGCTAGGCGCAAATATCCGATGGTCAAGCAAAAGCTTCAGAAAGCACAGATCGAATATGCACTGCTTTATCCGGCACGCCTACGGGTATCCTACCAAGGCAAGCACTCCATATTCTCCAACCCACAACAGGTGAAATACTTCCTCAAATCAATCGGCCGATAATCTCCGGGAGGACCGTCAGATAACCGTGAATCCAGATCTCAATCTCCAGCTGCGGACTGACCCTCGTCCTGGTATTGCATCCTGATGTTCTTCTGTTCAGACCTCACGCTCTGTGCTGCATCTGCCGGATCAAGAAAGTTAACCTGTGTTGTGAATTTGCTGTTTGAGACTGGTGTTACATCTACTCACTCATTTCCAGAGTTCCATAAGATTTGCTTTCAATGTACAAACTCTGCATGTTGGGCAAAGGGCCTCAATACAAGGTTAAATCATTAGTATTGAACTATGCCAAGTACCACCCCCCCCTCTCTCCCATCATATCCCCGTTCCAGTGGGTAACTGCCTAGCAGTTTATAAGAGAAGGGTGGATTTTGTGACCCAACAGTGTCCCACCCTGTATGGGTGATCCCCCTAACTTGCTTTACTTCTATTGTTGGTAGACTCGATAGACCGGGACTGTAATGTTACGTTTATTTTGGATTTCGGGTGGGCAATGTATTACCGGCATGATTGGGGTGGTGCTGTGGATGGGGGCGGGTTGGGGATTGTTGTTGTTTTTTTATGTTACATGTGTAATACATCAACAAATAGTCCTTCCAGCGTACATTGGGGCAGATATGTATGGGACATACCGCTATGATGCTTTATCTTACCACTCATTCTCCCAGCATAATGACCGCGCCTCCTTACATGCTTATATAAAATTGCTTACATGGAATGTCAGAGGTTTGTGACACCCGTAAATGTCGGCAAATACTCGCGTATCCTGATAGGTATCAGATACACATAGCTATGCTTCAAGAGACGCATGTTGATCCGCGCCACCCTCCTCGATTCGGCAGTAGATGGGCTGCGGAGCATGTGTTCTCCTCTTACTCTACATACTCTCGTGGTACTCTATTCTTAGTTAGAAAGAACACACCCTTTATTCTGGGCGGTACTTTCAGCGACCCTTCCGGTTGGAGTTGTATGCTCTGGGGTACGTTGGGTACACAGTCAGTTACACTTCTCTGTTGTTATGGGCCCAACACTGATGACCCGGATAATTTTACTACTCTATGGGGACACATTCTCAAAGTGGGGTCTACTCATATCATCTGGGGGGGGGGGGAGACTTTAATACTGCTCTGTGTTCTTCCACTGACAGGTCCAACCCTATCCCTCACCATTACACTAAAAGTCATGAAACACTAGCGTGATTGCTTCCTGCTCATGGGCTTATCGACCCTTGGCGTCATGTGCATCCAGATGCGCGAGAAGGCACCTATTATACTGCAGCACATGCTTCCTGGTCGCGGCTTGTCTATTGGATTGTGTCCCGAGGTGTTGTTTCTTGGATTATCTTGGTGGAACACATGGCCGAACCCACTAGATCCATGCTCTGGTATGCATGATGATTGCGCACCCTAACTTGATCGCCTCCCCACGAACTTGACGGTTAACGCCAGAAGCGCTATTATACACTGCCTTCAAGGCAGAACTTTGGGAAGAGATCTCGATTTCTTTAGGAGGAGGTTCAGTCACTCATATGAGTACACTTTGGGAGGCTTTTAAAGTTACAGTGCGGGGTTTCGGAGTCCTCAGAGATATTCATCGTAGCCTGCGCCGCCTTGAGGGTGAGTTAAAATAACTGGAAAAAGATATGTGGCACAATGCAACCAGAGCTCAGAAGGTAACACTTCGAGATAAACTCACTGAACACACCACCACAGCTGAGCGAGAGGTTCGCTTTTGCAGCAAATACTTCACTGCTCGCAGATATGGGGCGGGGGAGAGGCCTGGCAGAGCATTGGCGACGGAAATCCGCTTGCCCCACTTTTCCAATTATATTTTGGACAAAGTAGACAACTCGAGGACATGCCACGGGGACAGCACCTTGCCATCTTGCACACTTTGACAGAATTTTACACAAGCCTTTACCACACTCGCAGATCCGCTCCCCCGGATGTAACTCCATTTCTTGAAAATATCATGTTAGGGTGGCTAGACGATACCCATAGGGAATTCTTGGTGGCCCAGTTCGAAGATGATGAGTTCAGAGCAGCCATCACGCAGATGAAAATCGGGCAAGGCCCCAGGTTCTGATGGCCTTCCCATTGATTTCTATAAGACATATCTTGAACATCTGCTTCCGGTGTTGAGGGAGGTGTACATGGAGGCTCAATTCATTTGATTCAATGAGAGAGGCGCTTAACTCCTCCCTCCTGAAGCCTGTGAAACCTGCAGACCACTGCAATTCCTATCGGCCACTCTCCCTCATTAATACAGATGCAAAAATCCTTGCAAAACTCTTAGCCAACCGCCTCAGCTTATTGATGGAGAAACTAGTACTGCCTGATCAGCCGGGCTTTATTCCCGGTAGACGGGACTTCCCGTAACCTCTGTACTCTGTTCTCCATTCTGCAAATGGTAGACCCTAAATTGGCTCTAGTGGCAGTCTTTTTAGACGCCACGAAGGCCTTTGACTCCGTAGAATGGGACTATCTTTTTACTATCCTTCAATGCATGGGGCTCCCCATAGGCTTCTTAGCATGGATAGGCCTCTCTATATCTCTCCCAGAACAAGAGTTTTAATCAATGGCCATACCTCCCCCTCCTTCTGCCTAACTCTGAGTACTCAGCAGGGCTGCCCCCTCTCTCCCCTCCCATTTGCCCTCGCAATAGAACTGCCAGAGGCTAAAATCAGACAGCATCATCAGGAAAAGGCCCTCCGATGTTTCCTTCGCCCGATTCAGATTTCACTCTGTGCTGATGATGATACCCTGTATGTCAAAGACCCCCAGCTGAACCGTAACCCGATCCTCCGCGAGTTTGTTAGATTCGGAGGCCTCTCTGGCATTCAAATTAATTGGGCTAAATCTCCAATTTTTCCACCCACAACTTCTGCTGGGCAAATCCCTACTGATTTTCCTATAGAATGGTGCGCCACTGAAGTGAAATACTTGGGGATCCATGTCACCAAAGATTGCGACGAGCTGATGAGGCTCAATTATGGATGTACACTAGACCATATCACTAGCAGTAACACACAATGGCACGCTCTCCCCCTCACTATGGCAGGACGGATATCACTCATCAAAATGGTTGTCCTCCCCGAACTCTTGTATTTGTTCTTAAAAATTCCGTATGATCCGTGTAGGCCCTTTTTCTTTCAGCTCCGCTCGGAGCTAATAAGATTAGTTCGGGGTGGTAAACAACCGCGCTTGCAGTGGGATACACTCACACGACCTTACTCTCAGGGGGGATTTGATGTCCCCAACTTAGAACTATATTATATCTGTGCTGAAGTCCACTATGCCCATTATTCGTACCATCCTCCCAGATACACGCCTCACGTTGCAACTGAACTTTGGCTGTCGGATCCTACCCGCTTGACCAGCCATATTGACCGGAATCACACCTCGCCTGCAATGCCTGACATCTGTTGACTGTACAGTCATGGCGGGGAGTCGCATTGCAAGCCACTTATAAGCTCCCATATTATATTCTCCTCTGCTCCCGCTTACATATCACCCCAAGATGCCTGTCTTGCAGGAAGGAGTCTTCAATTAGGCTAAAACTAAAAATAACATTCACTGCTGGGGGGAGCTTTACCTAAAGGGCACGTTTCGCACTTTGCAGCAGTTATTTCGTGACACGCCGCCCTCCCCCATGGATATCTTTCTATATGCATGCCTAATGCAGGGTTTTAAGGAGTATACGCCCTCCTACCCTCAAGAGCCCCCTATTATCGCTCCACTGCATCACGTCCTGCGCACTGGCAGTGCATCACATCTGGTCTCCACCCTCTATCATAGCTTATACACAGACGTGGCGTACAACACATGTGCATCCCGAGATAAATAGGCAGCTGAACTCGGACATGAGATCACGGACCAACAGTTGCTGTATTGCTGTACGCAAACTCAACAAGTCTCCTCCAGCAGGTGGCTACGTATTTCTCACTACAAATTTTTGCACCGCACTTACTATACCCCCATCAAACTTCACAAATACAAACTACGTGAAACCGACCAATGCGACAGATGCAGAGTGGAAGCTGCTGACTTCCTTCACCTTGCTAGGGGGTGTAGCTCTGTCCTTGCCTACTGTCAGAAGGTTTTCACTGTGCTGGATCTAATGACCTCCCTGCAACTTACGTTATCCCCTCTTCTTGCACTGCTAGGGCATACAGAGGAGATACCAATGACATACCGCAAGTGTGTCTTATTTAGTCTCCTTCTTGCCAGACGACGTGTGACCTGCCGCTGGGGCAGAGGACGCGTGCACAAAATCAAAGATTGGATCAGTGACATGACACTTTGGCAGGACCAAGCATACATTTATGCCAAACTGCTCCCACTCCCACTCTTGTCCCGACCTCGGGATATTTGGGACCCTTTCAAACTGTATCTCCTGGAGCACCCGGTAGAGACTGGGAATGTGCCTTGATCGCCACCATACTATGCTAATATATGCCTTAATTATATATGTTCGATGACTAATACCTCTCACCTTCACCATATTGGAATTTTCCTTGATAATATGTACCACCACAATTGATGTCAGCGGGGCTGGGCTGAAATGTACAGCTTATATGCGGACTTTGTATTTCAGGTTATGATGAGTGGTCATCTGCTGGTCAAGTTTCATGGTCGCGTGGGTGCCTATCCTCATATTGCCATTATTATGCTGATGTTTCTTCATTATGTTTTCATTTGATTCATTTGTCCTCTACACTTTTTGTTTTGATTCTTCTTTTTGTTTCCGTTGGTCAATTCTATGCCATAAAAAATCTCAAGAAACAAATTAAAATAAATTACAAAACAATATGGCTCACCTTTACCTAAAAGGATGATGAAGTATTGCTGGTCCCACCAATGTGTCTCTGTTTGCACTGCATCTCAAACACACATTAAGGTGATAGTAGGAATGCCAGCAACTGGAAATCGCTCTAGGTAGCATTCCAACCCATCGTTCTTTTGGCCACCATGCCAACTCAGTTCCAACCCAGCCATATGCAACTCAGTCGTGAACCTGCTCCAATAGGAACAGTCCTGCCCAAACTGCCAAACCAAATCCTCAATAAATCAGAACTCAAGCAACCCAAGACCGGTTACACCCTGATTGGGGCTCATCAGTCGGAAGTTTGGTCCAGTGAGCATCGGACCCACATCTCAGCACTTAGGGCTGTGCATCAGGGCACAGAGGTAATAGGAAGAACTTTTGCAATTTGCAAACGCTCTGGCCATTGCTTGGGGTAGCAATTCAATCTATTGTTCTTTTGTACACAAAGAAACCTCAGTTTGGCCAAGGATATGGCAAAACCTGGGTCCCTTGCCCACTGTAACAAGCTGCATCCAACTGACTAGACCCAATCAGGGAGTAACTGGTCTTGGATTGCTTGTAGTGATAATATTCAATATAATAAGGGACAGGATGTAGCCTAATGGCTAGGGCAGTTGATCTCAAATCTGGGGAAATGGGTTCCAGTCTCTGCAATGTCACTTAACATCCTGTGATTCTGGGCAAATCACTTAATCACACTGTGCCTAACAAAAATGAATGTGTCCTTCTGTAAGGCAACTTGTGCTTATGTAAAGCACTCTGATACACTCAGGTCAAGTTGCGCTATATAAAACTACGAGGAAAACTTTCTCTCTCCCTCTCCCTCTCTTCCTTTCACTGTCTCTCTCACTCGGTCTTTCTCTCTCCCTCTCACTGTCTCTCTCTCGGTCTTTCTCCCTCCCTCTCCCTCTCTTCCTTTCACTGTCTCTCTCTCTCGGTCTTTCCCTCTCCCTCTCTTCCTTTCACTGTCTCTCTCTCTCGGTCTGTCTCTCTCTCTCAGTCTGTCTCTCTCTCTCAGTCTGTCTCTCTCTCTCAGTCTGTCTCTCTCTCTCAGTCTGTCTCTCTCTCTCAGTCTGTCTCTCTCTCTCAGTCTGTCTCTCTCTCTCAGTCTGTCTCTCTCTCTCAGTCTGTCTCTCTCTCTCAGTCTGTCTCTCTCTCTCAGTCTGTCTCTCTCTCTCAGTCTGTCTCTCTCTCTCAGTCTGTCTCTCTCTCTCAGTCTGTCTCTCTCTCTCAGTCTGTCTCTCTCTCTCAGTCTGTCTCTCTCTCTCTCTCTCTCAGTCTGTCTCTCTCTCTCTCAGTCTGTCTCTCTCTCTCTCAGTCTGTCTCTCTCTCTCTCAGTCTGTCTCTCTCTCTCTCAGTCTGTCTCTCTCTCTCTCAGTCTGTCTCTCTCTCTCTCAGTCTGTCTCTCTCTCTCTCAGTCTGTCTCTCTCTCTCTCAGTCTGTCTCTCTCTCTCTCAGTCTGTCTCTCTCTCTCTCAGTCTGTCTCTCTCTCTCTCAGTCTGTCTCTCTCTCTCTCAGTCTGTCTCTCTCTCTCTCAGTCTGTCTCTCTCTCTCTCAGTCTGTCTCTCTCTCTCTCAGTCTGTCTCTCTCTCTCGGTCTGTCTCTCTCTCTCGGTCTGTCTCTCTCTCTCGGTCTGTCTCTCTCTCTCGGTCTGTCTCTCTCTCTCGGTCTGTCTCTCTCTCTCTCTCTCTCTCTCGCAGTCGAAACAGAGCCGCAAACAGGCTAGAAAAAATTTCCAAATGTCCCATGTGCTAAGCTACACCCTTTATCACAAGTAACACTGCAACCCAAACTTAAAATAAAAGGGTGGGTCACTAATGCTGGTCGCACTATCTGCAAGCCTACAGGATGAAAATCGATATATATGTATTCATAATCAATAAAATTGGTCCCACAACATCTCTTCCCTTGCCAGCTATAGATGGATTCTCCAGGTACTCCTGCAAACAGGAAATTTCCAGTCCAAGTTTAGAAAAAAAATATACTTTCTGGAACCCCCTATTTTGTGAATGCCTGTTGTAGCACTATGGGATGGAGTTTCCGTTCTTGGATCACACATTCAATCCACAAACAGAAACATTTCCAATTCACAGCCCACATCTAACTAAGTTTCAAAATCACATTTGTTTCCACATGACCTAGTGGTACAGTTGCAAAGCTTTGCTGCACAGCCTCTTTCAATAGTCTACTGTTTTGTTTATGTAAACGTGTTAAATTCAAGGCACTCTGCTACATGTTCAAGGCTAAGCAGGGTAGCGCCCCAGTATATGTTATGGGGCTGGTAAAGCCCTACAGACCCCTGCGCTCACTAAGGTCATCGGACACTGGCAATTTCACAGTACCAAGATGGAAGCTGACAAAAATGGGAGGCCGCTCCTTTTCCACTCTGGGTCCTAAATACTGGAACTCCCTTCCATTGGCATTAAAATCTGAGACCAACCTATTCCGCTTCCGTAAGGCTCTGAAGACCCTGCTTTTTACTAAGCGTGACCAATAGTCGGCTGAGGCCTCAAGTCAAGGTGACACTCCCTCTTTCTTCTACAGTCTATCCCTGGCGCCGGGAAACCCATTGTGGGTAGCTGTGCGCGATACAAGCTTAAATAAATAAATAAAATAAATAAAACTTGGTTATACATTTGCCTGTAAACAGTTGGACTTGTATAGAAAAAAGGTCTTGAGTACAACATCATTAAGTTACAGAAGAACGATATGTCAATTCTGTTCTGTCGGAACATAGACACTTCTCATTTAGCTGTTCCCTAGGTGGATTCCAAATCAAAAAAGGGTGGTATTAGTTACTATGGCAAAAATAGGATGAGGAGCATGTAACCATCTCACCACTGGAGTTTTGGGAACAGAGCAGGTGTTACATAAACCTCTTCTGCCAGACAGCTGTACAAATGTATCCATCTGTCTCTCCAGTACCATGGCAGTATCTCAGATACAACCAAACCAGTGGGATGGGGGGGGGGGGGACTTGCCTCAAAATGTGGTTAGTGTATGAACACTGGGTCTGATTGAAGCCTCTATCTAGAATAAGCTCTGTCCAGAGGATACCATCAGCCACAGACACTCTACACTGACCACACGGTCAGTCAAGTGTCTGGGACGCACAGTGATATCAAGATCTTAATATGGTACAGTTGTCTCATGAAATACCTTTCTATCCCTTGGGGAGTTTCCATAATTGCCCCAGTAAGATTTGTTCTTTAAAAAAAAAAAAGATTTTTAATCTACACTGAAGTCATAAGTATGGACTAGTCTAGCCAAAGCCGGTGGGCAGAACTAATCAATACTCATGAATAGACTACACAGCTTTAACATACTACTGACGTAGTTACCATTTAAACAACCATTTTTAAGATCTTGTTTCAGAAAAATAAAAGACAGCTTTTTATTCATTATTATATATATATTTTTTAAATCTACCTTCAGATAAACTACTGCCCACTGCAGTATTTTACTGATCAGGTTACAATCCCACATATACTAAATCATGAATTGTATTACAAAAATATATGGTCGCATTGAAATCAAGATGCATCAGATATCAACAGTTAATGAGCTGCTCACGTCAATCATGACCATGATTTTACACTTACTAAAACCAACACTGTGTAAACAAAATGTATTTCATTAGCTTTCAACGCATGATAATCAGTAGAACTGGTACAAAAACATTGAGTCTTACTTGTGCTGTTTTAGTGCACTATACAATTTCCAGAAAAGTTCTAAATCCAGCCCACTGAAGTCCAAAAATGATTTCTGTTGGGATATGTTGTCCCTCTGTCCCTGTAGTAAATGGTAGAAAGCAAATATGAACAAAATAACTGGAAATAGTAGGTTGGTAATTGAAATTATGCTACCTCTTTATCAACATTTCAAAACACTTACTGGATTTCTATGAAAAATGTGACTTACATATATAGCTGTAAATCCGTGTGCCACTCAGGCTTTACTATTGTAACATCCTTTGATCCCTTATTTCAACAATGGCATTTAATTTCATGCTTTCATTGTTCTTTGGGTTACTTTAGAAATATCCATTGTTGCACTTGGCCCTTCTGGCAGGTTCACCCCTAAAACTTTTTGCTTTTAGTTGTGACCTGGTGTTAGTTATTTTTGGCTTCTGCGCACTTTAACACTGTGTCCCAGTGTAAAGTGCGGGCGTGTGGTGAGATTGGCCTTCCCTCCTATAGGATTGCATGGGGAATGTGAATGTCCATGGTAGTTCCTGATGCGTGGGGAGTGCAGGGTTTGGTATGTGCGAACTCGTGAGAGTAAATGCTGCGCGATGATGTAAGTGGATTTAATGTGTCTGGTGTGGAAGTGCCACTTCTAGAAGCTGACATGTCTGTGTAATAAATGTGAATTGACTGTCTGGCTTGTGATTGGTTGGAGCTGGCTGGTGTGCCTGGCTCCAGGAGTCAGGATGGGTTTGCCCTGGTGGTGAATGGAGAGATCTGCATGTTGATGGCAGGGAGGAGTGCTCCTGGGACCTGAATAGGGCTAGGCCTTCCCTACACAATGCTGGCTCCGCCCCCTGTGGTGCGACTGATGTCTCTAGCCTGTCCTGTGACTGGGGAGAGGAGCTGAGCACAACAGAGTGCTCCAGAACCAGCTGCGTCTGGTTTTCCCCCACCCTGCAACCTAGAGACAAAGGAAAGTGTGTATAAAAAGGGGCTGTGACCCCATGTAAAAGGTTCTTTTTCCCGATCCTAACTTGACGTGGGCCTGCTGCTGGGCGCCAGGAGGACCGCCACTGGGGACTGCCACCCTGCCTGGAGGACCCTGTGAGCTCGCCCCTGGGCCCAGCCTTTGCCCCCCCCTCACCCCCCTCCCCCACCTCCTACAAGAACATTCCTGGACGTTTGGATTCCTGCCTGCCAGCCCCTGGGAAGCGCTGGCCTCCCCCTTCTGAAAATAGCGCATTTGCGCCGCTGGAGCGGTGATCCCTGCACTGAGGGATTCCCCGGCGTGGGGATCCCCCTTCCTGGCTGATTATTGGCGCGGGTGCCCCCCCGCGCTCATTGCCGTATTTTCTGTTGTTATGCTTAAATCCCTAGCGGGTGCCAACCCCGCCAGGGATTTTGTTTTGAACCGGGAGCCTACCCGGATTACGAGGAGATCACCGCCGCAGCCCGGGACTGCCGCGGCAAACAGGAAGCCAGGCGGGACTGCCTGCTTGAGGGCGAGGCCATCAGCACAGACAGGAAGCGGACGGGAGCCTACTCCGCGCTCCTGTGAAGAGAAGGGAGCAAGCGTGTGACCCAGCGGGGCTCCCGTGCTAAGTGAGAGCCCCGCCTGCTGCTGGGCCTGGACCGCTGTCGCGAGGAGTCTGTGGAGAGAAGCGGGGGGGGGGGGCTCGAGGCATTGCCGGTGCCTGCCCCCGCCGCCTACCAACCCCGTGCAGCCGCCACCACCGCGGGACGAGAGGAGTCCGAAAGAGCCGGTGAGTGGAGCCCCTGTGTTCCTTTGTGAAGAGGGGGCGCCGGGGCGCATTACCGGTGCCCGCCCTTCCCCTCCTGCGGGTGCTGCCGTCACTTTGGGGGCAGTTTCTGTAGGGATAGAGCGGCCCCGGTGGACAGCGGGCCGCTCCCCCAGTGTGGCAGCATTTTTTCTTAATAGTCAGAGCCCACGAGGCTCGAATGATGGCGGGGGCATTTCTGTTTTAGAGCCCATGTGGCTAATACCCCCACGGGGGCATTTCCAGTCATCAGAGCCTGAGAGGCTCCTAGGGGCATTCTGCATCTAGAGCCCGAGAGGTTCCAACGTTGTGTGGCCGCATACTTGTTCTCGAGCCCACGAGGCTCCCACGTGTTTGGGGCACAGTTGTTTCAGAGCCCACGAGGCTCCCATGTTGTTTTTGGGCACTATTGTTTATTAGAGCCCAGAGGAGAGCCAGGAGGCACACTGGTGTCAGGCTCAGTTTCCCAGCTGCCCAGCACTTAGTGGGCAGCTGCATCGTTTAGGCCCTAAGGAACCCGTGGGCACTCTTCTTTGGCTGCCTGCGCAGCACAGCCCTGACATTGTGGACAAAGGGCCTTTCAGCCCCTTGAGAAGCCAAATTGACCTGGGGACAGGTTCATGTGTTGTGTCCTTGCTTGTGGTACATGTTTATGCCTTATGTGATTTTTGCGCAAATGTGATTACTTGCCTAATGTGATCTATGCAGAATATGCAATGCTTTATGCCTATACCCCTAAATGTGTGGTTATGCTTAGGAGGTTGTTTTTCCTAGTATAGGTTATGCTAGTGAGTTCCTGGTTCCCTGCGTGATATATGCCTAAGGTGGTTAGGATTGCGTAGTGTGTACTTACCTTTTAGCAGTGGTTACTGGTTGTGTGCTACACTTGTTATTTGGTGCTACAATTATTCTATGTTCTAAGTGCTATTTCTACAAAGTGCTCGTTCTACCAAGTGCTTATTCCTGACAGTGGTCCATGTGGGCCTGTCCTGTGTAAATAATCCTCTGTAAATTCCGCCCGTGCCAGTGGCATAGTGTAAATTGTGTGTTTATTATCTAATGTGTTTGGTATAATTCAAAGGCTATTTTTATATATAACCTTGTGTGGAGTTTCCTTTGTGGTGGGCCTTGGCTGTTGTTGCTGGGTGCGCGCGTAAACACCGAGGATAAGTCAGGCTTATCCTGAGGGATAAGCCTGACTGCTCGTGCCAAGCTACCAAGGGGGTGAGCAGGGGTTATCTCTGGCGTGTAACTTCCTTGCCCTGACGTAGAGTGGTGATTTCTGCCTCGCTCTGGCGCAAGCCTTAGCCAACCAGAAATCCCCATTTCTAACATCCATTAATATTCAAGGGGCATTATTATGGATAAATAAATACATCAGCTGGTAGAACAACACTGTTGAGAATACCACTTCACTGGGTGGTGGTCTAGGGCGTACTGAAATTCTGTTCTTTGTACATTGATAAGCAATTGTCCTTCTATCGTATATATTCCTTATCTGTGGGTAGTGTTGATAAACTTTTCACAATTCAGACGCAAAACTGGCATCCCTACTAATACATGTTCCTTCATGAAGGCTCTAAAGTCCTAGCTGTTCCAAAAACTTATTGACTCAGTACATATGCAAATTAACCCTATCTGAATCTGCAGGGCTAATCCAGCATTGACATAACAGAGCTCATCAAGAGTACATTACAAGTACTGCAAGTCTGAATTGAGAAAAAGATAACTGACTTTGTATGGAGCAGCTGAGGTTCAACATTTAATTGCATAAGAATGACATGAATATGTACTCCTTTAGACTCACAATAATGGAAGATTGCATTCCATCCTTTAATGTTTGTTGCAGCTACTCAGCAGTGTAAAAATGTTTTTGTCTGTAAATAACTGAACATTTCTTATAGGTTTCTGATAATTACCTGCCTTTATGAAATAAATGAGCGTAAACAAGCAAAAAAGTGAAATTTCTAGCATGAATTAACCCCTTCGGCGCTGCACACATTTTCGCCCTGTGCGGGCGATTTAAATAATGGGCGGGATCCGGATGGCCCCCGGCCATCCTCCGCACACGCCCACCGTGACGCATGATGGCCGGGGGCCATCATGCGCATCGAAGAGGTTAAGCAGTTTGATTTTAGTTTCAAGATTAATCAATATGTAAGTTAGTTTATTAATGCATAGTTAATTACATCCATTACATTTACAAAGAGGTATATCAATTATTATTGTGATATTGCAGCATAATATTGCAACAGATATTCACATTTCAAAAGGATAAAAGATTTAAAATTGAAGCTAAATCTCATTTCGATTTGCATCCGGAGGAATCTCACAGATTAACAAGGTAAAACTATTATAAAAGGGAATACAAATACTGCAAGTCATAAGCATACACAAGACTGAGTCCAATCTCTTAGGAAAACTTTTTTTCTAGTATTTGTAAAGTGCATACGTGCAGTGCAAAGTTTTGCATAAAGTGTGTCTAGTTTGGTCATTAAAACCTTACATGCACCTAAAAGCATGATAGGACATACCATAAATAAAACAAGAAAACCACTCAAGCATTATGCTTAAAAACATTTGGCCCCCGCATAATTTATTCGTTTTTTTCTAAACTTTAAGAGTGCATACGTGCAGTGCAAAATCTTTACATAAAGTGTGTCTAGTTTGCTACTTAAAACTACAGCATGCACATAAAAACATCTTGCATGCAACCCAGATACAAATTTATAAAACATGGGCCAAATCCTCAATGAACCAGTCTCTGATAGCTTAATAGTTCCTAAAAGTCAGATAACTGTATTTTACCAACTCCTTGGCTGCAATATTCAGACATTTTACTATCTTACACGGGAGCTCCCTTCAATAATGTAATAACGGCAGGTCAACTTGACCTAACTTGCAAAATTCTTAATGTAGGTCGTAGGAGTCTTCGTCTCTGCACTAGCAATGCTGGTCAGGGGCACAGCAAGTGGAGCAAGTATCTGTTTACATGTCCACAAAGCCGACATTCAGGAGTTGTCCATTGCGGTTTCCATGGGGGTGTGAGGTTTTTTGATGCAAACATACCAAGTCGCAGAAGGTCATGTTTCTTATGCCATGAAAAATGCATAATTTGACCACTTTATTTGTAATGCACTTAAAAGAGGTGTAATCCATGGAGTTGTCCCTCGGGTTTCTAGGGTGATGACTAGTATAGCGTAGGAGGGTTTGACATTCACTGCTTTTTCTAAACAAGGTAGTGTATAATTGCCCTCCTTCAGCTTTGTTGGAAATATCCAAGAAGTCAATACTAGTGGGATTGTATTGGACTGTGAATTGAATGTCTTTATTCAACCATCCATGAAAAGTTTGGAGGCGGCTTTGAGGTCGATTATCGATATATGGATAATCATGAGACCAGCTTCAATTTCAATGAAGGCAATCCATACCAGAATAATATAGCGCTTTGGAAGCGTTATATCGACGACGTTCTCCTGATTTGGACTGACCTCCAAGCTTTTCATGGATGGTTGAATGGTAGTTTATCCATGTATATCACTTGTATGTTACTGTTTTCCATTGTTTTGTGCATTGTTGTGCTCCATATATATCATGGTGACTCCTACATGTTATGCAATTGTATCTGGTATATATAATGCAAATGCAGGTATGCTGTCTGAATACATACACTCAAATAGATACGTATATACAATTGTTATCGACTATTGACCAGATGATTTTTTCTATTTCGCTGCCTCCAAATAGGCTTCCTATTTTTTTTTATTACATTTGATTTATTAAGTCTCCTTGAAGCCTTGTCATGCTTATATAGATTATATAAACACTTAACCTCATCCGTTAGTAGTTCCAAAACTTTGGCAGAAACCAAATGCTTTAGTTACGTTCACACACAGAGGCCAACTGCAGCCAACGGCTGTGCCAGAGACATGAACGCGTGCACGCTGACTTGTGCCTATTCCAGACACAGTCCCCGGGAATCTTTCAGAGACGCAACATGCTCCAGGATAATGTGTTTTATCTGGCGTAATCACTCTCCCTCCCGAGTGGGCAATCTCATTCATAAAATCCTGCAGGTCAGTCATCCTAATTTTGGATGCTCTCTACTTTATAGATTTGAAATACCGGCTTTTAACAGTAATTGCCAAGCGTCATCACCTTATTTAGAAATCAGAAACCGCTTGGTTAAGTTTCTGGTGCATACACTATCGGTCCACTTTGTGACCCCCTGTTTTTAGCCTATTCTAATCAGTAGATGTGCAACTAAATTTACACCACATCCAAGCCTTGCATTATTCCTGGATCACAAAGAAATCACCTGCCCAATCACAAGGCCTCCCCACGCGAATACCAACTGAGGGGTTAAGGTGAGCAAAGGCACTATAATGGTTTGTACCCCAAACCGCTACATTGTGCATTTATCACTGGATCTATGTAGTTACTGATTGGTTTCCTTTGATCAACCATTCAGGTTGCTCCTTTTCCGTCCTGATGAAGACCCCATCCCAAGGTTTAACTGGCATCTCCACCCATTAGGGGTCGAAACGTCAAAACTTCCAACTATACCTACCTAGACTGGGAATATTATCCACATCTAGATACCACCGAATGTATCGCTGTATCTTATAATTGGGGAAAAACTAATTATACATGTGCACCTGCAGACATGGTCTAACTGAATTGTTTGTATATATTTCCACTTGAATTTCCTATTCTCTTCTTATCAACTCACGATGACACTTATCCACACTTACTTTCCACACACTGTGGAACAACTGTATTATATAATTTTATATAATTACTTGATATTCAATACTAAAATCTTGAAATTATTCATTGATGTGTTTGAGATTCGTGATATTGGGTACAACTTATTTCATTATTTGAATACTCCCCATTGAGACTATCTGTTTTTTTGTACAATGTCCAAGTATGGCCTTTTAGTGCGGGAGCAGTAGTGTAATCAAGTGCTTCCAGTCGTTCCTCCGGATATGGGGAAACAGTGAGGTCTGAGTTATTTTTCTGTGAGGTACCTGACCTTCTGTTAAAAAGATGCTGACATATTTGTTTTTGTTTTGATTTTTCTCACCTTTTTCCCCTGGATTTTCTCAATCGCTTACGGTCTCCTTTTTGAAAGTGAGGGTCTTGGGCTCCTTTACTTCCTCCAACAGTTCTGAGAGGATGCTAGGTATTATGGCAAGGGACTCCATAGTAGGGAACATTCACAAGTATGATATGCAGTAGATGGATTGTGTTCAACTTTTTAAATTCTAGTTTTCAACTCCTGTAATTTAAAATCAATCCTCTGGACGTGCACTGCAAGTGCATTGAGTAAATCCACTTCAGTCTCCAACTTATCAGCATGGTATGTTAGTGATGAACAAATCACCTCCATAGAGCTTAATAACGGAAGCCAAATGGTTATATTTAAGAGTTGCTGTGTAGTATCGGCCACTGTCAATTATGGGGAATTGTATTCTTGTTCCATTTGTGCTCTCTTGCCCCCAGGGAAAAACCAAATTGATCTATTTGGACTGTAGTTCCCCCCCGACCGCCCAACGATATCCTTACCATTTGCACCTTCTTCCTCTAAGGTTTTAATTGACAGCGATAGCTTGATCGGGGATAATAAAAAGTTAGTTATATTTCCGGGCAAGAGAGGGCGAATAACAAAATTTGTCTGCGGTGGAAACGTGTGATTGCGCGAAAAGACTTAAGAGCATATTGAGCCACATTGCAAAGCCTTTCATTGGCCTCCTTCATGATCGCGTTAACCCAGATGACCCAGATGGATGCTGGTTCACGTGCTTGGGGTCTTTAGGAGTTAAACCTTCATCATGTTGAAGTTCTCCATCCCATAACAACTCCGAAGCAGAGCAGTCCATCGACAGGCGAGGGCTATGAGATCGCGGATTTGTCCCATGCACTTGGTACTCCACCAAATGCTGCGTCCTAGATGGAATGTCAAGTTGTGTCATTATGGGGGTAAAATGTTGCAATAAACAGTTGGTTCTGAGCTCCCTTCCATCATTCCTACAGCCTCTGCTCAGAGTGGCACAAATAGAATATGCTGTTTGCCCTGTTTGCCTTTGCCTGTAGGTGGAGGGTGCTCCTTTGCTGTAGGTAGTCCTTTGTTACATTCCAGCCCCATATCTGCATGTGGAATAGGGCTGGGCGGAATGCTTTTACGAAAGTCTTATTTTGTTTTTCTGGGCCCCCGTAGCTTCGATTGGGGTACTGTTATGTTGTAATAATCCTCCCTGATGTCCAACTCTAATTCAGGACTAGTCACTGAAACTGGTTGACTAAGGTGAGTCGCTGGTTTCTCCTTTGCTCCTTGTTTCTTATTTACCTGGGGCTGAGGTGCCCCACGTACTTTTTTAGGTCTCATTTGTATTTGAGGGCAATATCTTTAAAAGGACTGGAGTTTGGCAGTACCTGACATTTTCATTTTTGCCTTTTAAAGACCAAGTGAGTGAGTCAGTGAAAAAAGTGTACACTGAAGCAACCGTTCTCGATGCAGGGAGCACCCCAGGTAGAGCATGCAGCACCTGAACCTAGTCAGACCGCTTCTGCACCAACCCCGGCTCAACCATTGACAATAGCATCTAAAGCTGCATCATAACCAGCACCAAGTATTATACACTTGCTTTCCCAGCTTATCTTCAATAGAGTCTACACTTACCCACTGAGCTTTTATCTCTGTGCTGCTGACATTCTTTCAAAACCTCCTTGGGCTGCTCTCACCAACTCTCCTCCTCCCGCATCGCCTCACCCCATGAGTCCTCTCCTACTGTGTGCATGGGGCGGCACAAGCACGCTGTTTGCATAAAGTGTACCAAGTGGTGCAGGTCTCTTGGGAAAGAGTATTTGACAATCGTCTTGTCGGCTGGGCACCGCCTCACCCCTCCATTCCAGATTTTTCTCTATATTTAGGGGGAGGGGGCACGAGCACGCTCCCTTGCCCAGTGCCACTCTGCGGTATGGCCCATGGTGCGCAGGGCTTCAGACGGCACCAAATCCTGGTTTGGACACCTCTGAATATGCCCTACATACTTTTCCTAGCAGGGACGAGGGCCCTGGCGCTATCTCTGCTGCTTTCACTAATGCTGATGCTTCTTATGCTCTTTCTGTTCCACAGATATGTCTCCAATTCACTCATGGCTTTGCAGAGAGTAAGACAGGTAGGCGGTGGACATGATTCACTGAAGAGCTCAGTGCCCCAGCACCCTAGCATCCCCAGGTTTAGCTGCCTCACCCTGCCTCAACCTCTACCACCGATATTTCTCCCCCTTCAGAGCCTGCCACTTGCCTCTTGCCACTGACATTACTCACTGGGGCATTGATGAAGGACGTTGGTAGCTTAAGAGGGTGTTTGAGGGCTAGGCTGCCGCGCTGTAGAAAGTACAATAATCTGCACACTGTTTGGTCGCTGGTGCAATAGAGGGTGTGCGAGCCCTGCGTTGTGGTGCAAGAGGCATTGGCCTACTACCGGCTGCTTCACATCACAGCCTAGAGTGTCGCTGCCTAATACCTACCCCTCGCATAGCTGCTATTCCCGCTTCTAGCAGACACGGCAGGACCGCTCCACCACCTCCTCCCCTTTCATCGCTGTCCTCTGTGTGCCGGGGGAGGTGGGAGGGGCTGGGGCTGGCAATGACAGCAGCGTGCAGATAGCATGTGGGCTAAATGGGGCAATGCCTAAAATTAGTCCGAGCTTAACCAAGGTTGCCTAGGGAGCCGCAGTCTTGCTGGTCTGGCTTCGGGAGTTATCTAGGAGTTACCGCCAATCGACCGACCATGCTCTCTGCTGCAGCCTGCTGCCGCTCGATCTACACTCCTCACATGCCATGCATTGCAAGACACGCCCAACTAGTTCAATTTCCGGTTCGAATAGTTCTGTTGTCTAGTTCCTAGGAATCCCCAGGACCTGCACGTTTTGGATGACCTAAACTGAGGGCTTGGTGTCCCGACCACTTCCGGACACCCCCACAGGATATGTCAGCCATTAGACCAACAAGCTCTACAGTGCCACTACCACCCCCCTGTATTCTACAGTGGTGTAGGTAGTTTCTGGTAACCACTAAACATGACAACCCTGATTCCTCAGGAACACAGTACAGTAATTTTAGCTCAGACATTCGTGCTTGCTTTCTCTCGGAAAATACAAAGGATGGTGATTAGGACGTTTCATATAATATTTATTGGTCCAGCGATAGTCTTGTGTAAAACTTTTGTGTTGCGACAATCAGGAAACAGAACCATACGAAAGAGTTTACTAATACCAATATATTGAATAGTGGATACATTTCTACCATAGAACTAATAAGATGACCAGAAACAGATCAGATAAAAACAGTAGCACTTGCATATTCCTAAAATATGACCCGACCCCCCCCCCACCCCCCCCCAAGTAATTTACTAAAATGTACCTAGCCTAACATAGAGGTGTAGGTATACACAAAAGCACAGGTGCACCACACAATATCAACAATAAAACAAATTCCAACTCAAATGATAACATTAGAAATGATCCTCAATTTTGATTTCTTTTTTCCATTTGTAGTAGAAAAGACAGTACAGCCGACGCGTTTTGCCCCAACTTGGGACTTCTTTAGGGCGATTTATAAGTGGTACGTCATGTCTATAGATAGTACAGACAGCAATGACGGCGGGCTATCCCTCGATCTTGACTCTTCTAAAAATGAATATGCGATGAAAGAAAATCAGGTTTTCTCGAGCAAGGCGTATATGCTATTAGCAAATCCTGGGCAGGTAGAATTCTAGAGGATAATTGCCTAGATGTTGGTTCACAGGAGGTCTGGGGTGTTTGTGAAACCCAATTTATCCAAATCAAGAGTCGAGAGGCGAATGCCAAGTGTACTGGGAGATGGATCCAGTGGTGATGTCACCGTAAACCCAAAATAGAAGGACCGCGTATAAAAATTCTAGTGGTAATTATATCCTTGTATCACCTTATCCGTGAGGAGAAAAGGGCCCCATCCGGCATAGACACCAGGCTCGTAATGTAATAGTCACGGTCCAAACAAAAGCGGTACGAAAGAGATTGCTAATACCAATATATTGAATAGTGGATACATTTCTACCATAGTACTAATAAGATGAACAGAAACAGTTCAGATAAAAACAGTAGCACTTGCATATTCCTAACATGTGCCCCCCTCCCCCAAGCAATTTACTAAAATGTGCCTAGCCTAACCTAACCTAACCTAGAGGTGTAGGTGTATATATGTATAGATATGTGTATTTGTAGTCAAGAAACCCCTAGGGATGAACCAGCCCCCTCACCTGATAGTTTAGAATGAAGGACCCAGTCTCTACGTCGAGGATGACAATCGCAAGGGATGTCAGACCGCTCTGTGTTGAATATTCGGCATGCAGGACCCCAGTGTCAGCCTGGAAGGAATTCTCCTCTAATTTGTTGTGGGGAAGTGAGGGTCTTTTATACTAAAGTGGTCACTGAGGGTTTTTTCTCGAATCAATGTTTTTAACCCTTCGCATGCTGGTGGCGAACCCCAGCCGTCACGCTCCACGGTGCTTGTGTGCTGATGACGGCTGGGGTTCGTCACGGCCCCGCCCTGTTCGTTTGTTTACCGCACAGCGGCGGAAACGGGCCAGCAGCGAAGGGGTTAAAACAACCATGAATGTTTTAATAAAACAATCCCCAAAGCTTTTCAAAACAAGTGCGATCATGCACAGCTGGCTTTTGCCCAAGGATGAAAAAAAGTGGTGACCCTTATACAAAATAAATCTGCCGTGCCTGGGGACATGTTTACGTACGTCAGGTAGTATAGGGATTCTGATAGAAGACTAAGAGCGTGATGTCGAAGAGGCAAGAGCAAGCTATTAGGTAAAAGGTCATCGGTTTAGAATCGTTATAGGCGTGTGGATGGAATGTTGTATGTACAATTGAGTATACATGACAGGGCTATCCTAAAGGACATGGCAGTTCCATACGTAAAAACAATGTTCAATACGGTCTTCTGTATGAGCAAAGTTTCTGTCTACAGCAATCTAAAAACCATAAACTCATGCAACAAATCTCAGGTTGCTGATGCTAGTTCATCACCCTGCAACTTAAGTGGTGCCACCAAGCACTGTGACAGCATGTAAAAGATTTCCAGGGTTCCAAGTTGTGGCTGGGACATTTTGAACTTAAAGGCTGCAGATGGAATATTATTCATCAAGTTTCTACTGAATGACGTAAAATATTAATTAGACTGAGGGGGCCGATGTGCCTCCAAAGATGTCAACCCATTACCTTCTTGAACAGGGAACCATTTTCTTATTCAAAGTTATTATATAAATCTGTATTGAGTAGATCGATGTTTAATTTAATTTAATCTGAGGCAAATACTTTATATCACTTGTCATGGCAGCCTTGCCACATAATGTAATAAGTGTTAAGGGCTTCCTGAATCTCTTTCTGTTGTTCTATGAGGAAAAAGCAGTGATGCAATGATTCTGACAGACCTAGTAAAAATAATAATTTGCAATTTGGACACCCCTCTTCTATCAGCAATGTAATTTTTCAAGTTATTTACTACAGTCACACAACATTTTCTGACCTGTGGTGATGCTGCCTTCAGTACATTTAATGCAAAGAAAACAACAAGAACAGATTGAAGGAATTTCAGATGCAGGCTGGCAATCTGAACTTTTTAAAAGTGTTTAGACCTTAAAATGGCAAGGCAGGCTAAAGTTTTACCTTTTGTGTATCATTTCGCTTGAGCCACTGGCAAGCCATTTGTGGCTCCCCATTATTCACAGGGAGCAAGGGGATCATCTTTGTGGGTTCTGAACACAGAATCAGACTTTTTGCAGGCCAAGTCATGAAGTCTTTTACAAAGCCAACGACTTTGATTTTGCCTTTTGATATTTTCACTAGCGTTAGGAAGCATCAGGGCTACAAATAAATGCTGACAAGTCAATAATAAAGTCTATAACCCTCAAAGATGCAGCACATAAGCAAGCAGATACCCTTTTCTAATAGTATTCAGTCAATAAAGTTCAGAGAGAATTAGGTATAGATCATTTATATGAGCCTGTTAATCAACAAACACTATGCAGAAAATATACTCATCCAATGCAGGTCATCACTCTGCTTGCTCAGCTAGAAATGTGGTTATATTATTGGTGGTGTATATCGCAAAAATCAAGATGAATATTATCAGAGAGACTCCTCTACGTTATTTAATCCCTTCCAGCTCATAAATATTCATGGGTCTTGGTTGACCTTAAAAGAGGCCTTCTGTATTTAGTGTGGCAGTCTAGGACCCTCAGTCTGTCAGCCAAACTGGTGAAGGCTCTTAGAAATAGGGTTGTCTGAACTTCTGGGATATTGATGACTATTACAAGACAGCTCGGTTGAGAACTCTTAGTGGACAGCCCAAGAGGGAACCTTGCAAACGGTGGGCCTACATATACTAAGCTGTTACCAGGTGACTGATTTAAGACGTGATTTGGCTTCTAAGAAGAGACATACTACAATGCCTGTGTTACAATTAGTTCATATCTGGAATTCCCTTTCTCTATCTAGAGGGTTAACATCTTTCCGGTCCCTAGAGAACCAAATCCATTCTAATAAGGGCTTTGATCCTGAAAAGGAGAGAAACTCTTTTAAGTATTGGCAGACTTGTGTCACACACAAATGCAATGTTTCAACAAATACAAAGAGACCATTTACTTACATGACAGTTTACAGATTTTGTAACAAGCAGCTGATACACAGCGGAGGCCAACAGAGAACAGAAAGGCCCTTTTGAAACCACACAGCCCACTTGACTAAATGATGTCCACATTCAAGGGGATAAGAGTGTGGTTTTGGAATTATGTTTATTGGTGCTCTTCTGACAGAGGAAAGGTGAAATAATTTTAAAAATGTGGGATAGGGTATCAAAACAAGAAAATAACTGGAGGTTTTTGGATACAGCTTTATGGAGACATAACAAAACATACTATTAGGACTAACATAGATCATGATCCATTAAGACATGATAAGATGGCACCTGATTCCCAACAAACTTAATAAAACTTTCCTAGAAAGCAAAAAGGTCTGCGGGAGGCAATGTGGTATGGTTCACATTTGCTGATCAGGTCTTCAAATAAATCTATTCTAAAAGAAATCCATGTCCTGAATAATGAGATGGTAGGGTTTCCAATTCTGGACATCCACTCCAAGGTGAAATTCAGCATCAGACAGGACAGTCACTCTGAGAACGAAGTGTGATACTCCAATCACTGCTGAAGACCAGGATAATTAGCGAAAGATACTGTACCAGTTCAATAGTATGGCAGTCTTTGTGGTTTTGTAAGGTTTAGAAGACTAAGATGAATCACCGGTAGTCTAGCTTCTGGCCATGCAGTATATGAAGAAGGACTATAGGGAATTAGCATGGCCTTCTATAGTAAGAGATCTGCACCTATTTGATAGCCGGAATGATCCACCCTATTTGTGGGTGGCTACCACCTAATTTTGGTGAATTATTTTTCAGACTCTGAACGGGTTTGATTTTCATTTACTGTACTATACCCGCAAGGTGTTTTTGAGGAGAGGATGGGGGGAGTAAACTGGGGAAGGATTCTGATGAGGGTGATTGTTAAGCATAAGTTTTAGAATAAGGATATATCACCTTACTGCATGTTCATAAATTATTAATAACCTGTCAACGTTATAAAAATAAGTTACAACTAAAACTTACCTCTAGTAAAAATGTTTTCATTCTGAAGACAGGTGAAAATACAATTTGAATTTAGTGACAAATTTCTCTACAAGAAGTTTTATTAAGAAAGAAAGACAGTGTATTCATTGCAAAGTAGTAAAAATAACTCTGTCAGAGGGCTTTGTAAAGAATACTGGGAAAGCCTTATGGTGATGGGGCAATTGTAATCTTTGACATGGTATATTTATGCAAACAATTATTCCTCTTTTTTTTTTTTAAATGTGTGATAATAAAGTAGCAACAAACAAGTTACTTACCTTCGGTAACAATATATCTGTAAGAAACATAGGTTAGTTATAGATTCCTTATGTTAGAATTACCCCCAGGCGTCAGACTGGAACCAGAGATTTTTTTCCTCAACAGCACCCCTGCGTGTCGAAAGGCGGCGTTGGTCGGCTCCATGTTCCATCGTTGGCATCGTGGTCGGCTGGATGACGTCGCAGCAGCTACTTAGACGCTGCGCTCGCGCGCGGATATCAATTATGTACACAACTTTCTACGCCACAAGCACAGAGCCATGCAAGACACTGACCACTGGTGCACAAAACTAGGGTCCTGAAAGGGAATCCTTAACCCTAGATGTCAGTTCGCAGAACGGGCAGGATGGGTGTGGCGGTAGGGAATCTATAACTAAACTATGATTCTTACAGATATATTCGCACCTTAGAATAGATACCCCAGCAATATCAACCCCGGAAGTGGGTCTGCGAACCAAGTTCACACCAGAAAGTCCTGAAGAATAGAACAGTCAAAAAAGCGGTGCGGAGGCGGAAAGAAGGTGGACAAAGTGATGGTTTGACCAATATGAAAAGAAGTAACCACCTTGGAAAGAAAGGAAGGTCTGGTTCTCAGGATGTTCTTGTCCGGATGAACAGCCAGGAAACGAGACTTTGAAGAAAGCGCTTGTAGCTCGCTCACCCTGCGAGCAGAGGTGATTGCAACCAGAAAAGCAGTCTTTAGGGTAAGAAGTCCGAGAGGACAGTTATGAAGTGGCTAAAAGGGAGCGCACATAAGGTAAGTAAGAACCAACTTCAAGTTCCACTGAGGCATTACAAATGAAACCGGAGGAAAAAGATGAGTAATGCCCTTAGGAAAGCGATTTACAAAAGGGGACTTGAAAACAGAAGGCTGATAAGAAATCCTAAGAAAGGCTGAAATGGCCGAGAGGTAGCCCTTAACCCCTTCAGTGCTAATGACAAGGGTAACTCGTCATGGAGTTTCCATTGATTTCAATGGAAAGTCAATGGAACCCCTCGCACACCCCTTAGCAGCCAAGTGGTTAAGAGTGCCAAGAGCAGAGCCCTGCTGGGCCAAAGAAAGAAGGAACAAGAGAACCTCAGAGAGAGGGGCAGAAATGGGATCCACAGCCTTTGCTTTGGGGGGCAGGTCAAACTATGTCAACTGCCGCCACTCAATCTCCATGCAAAGAGGTGGAGGCTGGACAGGTTCGGGTGGAGGACCGTCCCCTGCTGTTGCAACAGACGATCCTCCCGAAGAGGCAGTCTGATCGGAGGATCGATGGCCATGTGTAGCTGCTCGGGACACCAAACTCTTCGTGCCCAATCCGGAGCCACAAGAATGACTTGGGCCCAGTCGCACTTGATCTTCTTCAGCACTCTGGGCAGAAGTGGTATAAGCGGAAAGGCGTGTAGAAGACCTCCACTCCATTCCTGAGGAAAAGCGTGGCCTAGCGAGTGCCGCCTTGGAAATTCCAACGCACAGAATCGCTGACATTGCACGTTCTCATTGGTGGCAAATAGATCTAACCAAGGCTCTCCCCACAGTTGAAAGAGACCTTGCACCACCTCCGAGTGAAGACCCCATTCGTGATCCATCATGCACCTGCAGCTGAGTATGTCGGTCCTTGCGTTCAACAAATCTGCCAGGTGTTGAACCATCAGGCATATGCCCTCATGTTCCAGCCATGTCCATATGTCCAGAGGCGGAGGGCCTCTTGACTCAGGCTGGGGAAGGGAGAGGGATCTGCCGTTGACCCAAACCTGGTTCGTTAGCCACCACTGCAATTGTTGTGCAGTTCCCTCCAAGATGTGGACGCAATTGGACAGGTTTCCCCGATGCTGTGCCCACTGGAACTTCAGGTCCCAATGCAGAGCACGCGTATGCCATCTGGCAAGGTCCACCAGCAAGATGCAGGAGGCCATCAGGCCCAGTAGCCTAAGGGTCATCCTGACAGAAACCCCGGATAGAGGGTGAAAGATCGGAATCATAGCCTGAATATCCCATGCTCTCTGTTCGGGAGGATAGACCTGAAACTGTGTTGTGTCCAGAACCGATCCGATGAAGAGGAGCATCTGAGAGGGAGTCAGGTGTGACTTTGGCATGTTGATGAAGAACCCCATCGAATGCAGGAGGTCGGCCGTAGTCTGGAGGTGGGAGACGATAGCCTGGGGCGATCCCACCTTCAACAGCCAGTCGTCCAGATAGGGGAATACTGGAAACCCTGATCTGCGCAGATGAGCTGCGACCACCGCCATCACTTTCCTGAACATCCGAGGGGCGCTAGTAAGTCCAAAGGAGAGCACGGTAAACTGAAAGTGCTCATGGCCTTTCGTGAAGCGTAGGTAACGCCGGTGGGCTGGCAGGACGGGGATGTGAAAATAAGCGTCCTGCAAGTCCAACACTACCATCCAGTCTCCAGGGTCGATGGCAAACAGGACCTGAGCTAGCGTCAACGATTTGAACTTCTCCTTCCGGGGGAAGAGGTTGAGATTCCTAAGATCCAAAATAGGATGTAGGCCTTTGTCCTTCTTGGGCACCAGAAAGTAGTGGGAATACCACAACCTACTTCTGGGACAGGAACTTGCTCGATGGCTCCCTTGGCCAAGAGTGCCAAAACTTCCTGTTGGAGAAGGGCCAGATGATCCTCCGACATGCGAAGGTACTGAGGTGGCATTTATGGAGGGCTCGTCTCGAAGGGGCAGGAGTAGCCCCTTTGGACTATTTGCAAAACCCACCTGTAAGACGTGATGGTGCACCAGTGGGGGAGGTGATGGCGAATCCTGCCGCCCACTGGCGATTGGTGACCCTGAAAGGTCGGACTCGGAGGCTGCTGCAGAGGGAGCTGTGGTGGACTGCCCCGCCGCTGGCCCCCAGAACCACGATGATTCAGAAAAGGGGGTGGTGATGAACAGAGTGCCTGAATTAAGCAGACCACTCTTACCCAGTCCAAAGATCAGGGCTTGATCCATCACCGTTTTTTAGCTCACTGCACCATCCCAGCTCAGAACTTGGCTATATGCAAATTAGTCTGTTCCTGTCCCAGTGCATGATGGGAACAGGGCAAACCAAACTACCAAGCCAATTCTTATACTGGGAAGGAAACAAGCTTCCGGGGACCGGTTTCTGCCATTTCAGGCGTCGTCGGCCCGGCTTGCTTGAATCCTGATGGTGCAATGAGCAAGGGACCCACATCTGAGTATACCCTTCCACGCTTATGGTGGACAAAATGATTCAGAAAAGGGGGTGGTGATGAACAGCAGTGGTTCCCACGTCCCTGGCCGCGCAGGGGCTGAACAGCTTACCCTGGCATGTGGCTCTGGGTGAAACGTAACGGGGCACCCGTTCTGTAGCCACAAATGGGGGGGAAAGCAGACTGCGCAGGACGGGTGGTGGAGAGGCCCAAGGACCTAGAGCGTTGTCTGCCTTGTCGCGGAATAGGCGACGGCCATCAAAGGGCATGTCCATAAGAGTGGATTGGACATCCTCTGAAAAACCGGTCCACCTCAATCAGGTGTGGCGTCGAGGGGCTACTGATGTGGAAATCATCCTGCCTAGTGGAACGGCGGTATCCAAACACAGTGGATGGTAAACTTTGCTGCGTCTCTTCCTTCGGCAACTGTACGGTAGTGTACACCCGGGCCTCCTCCGGGCACTGGGGCAGCACTTGCACCACCATATCCCACATGGAGTGGGTGTAACAGCCCAACAGACATGCAGTGTTCACCTACCACAGTCCCAAGCTGGAGAAAGAAAACATCTTCCCAAGATGGTCCAGCTTTTTGAATTCCCTATCAGGTGGTGCGTTAGGCAATGCGCCTTTGGAGGTGGAGGCTTGACCCACCAATCTCTCACGGGTGGGGTGTTGGAATAGGAAATTGGAGTCGCCCAGGGCCGGTCGGTGGCGTCGGGTTATCATCCTATCCACAGGAGCCCCTGAGTTGGGCCTGGATCAGGTGCCCAAAAGGATGTCAGTGAGGGCTTCATTAAACGGTAGCAGAGGCTCCGATGAGCTCGCTGCTGGTTGAAGCACCTTCGTCAGGAGGTTAGTTCTGATTGCCACAGTGGGTAGCTTGAGGTGGAGATCCTCGGCCGCCCTACGCAACACCACAGCGTAAGACGCTCCCTCCTCTATAGCCACTGTAGGAAAAGACAACATGCTACGGTCTGGTGAGGTATCCAGACTACTGGCCTCTCCCAGTTCCTCCCTCCAGTCCAGTTTGTAGCCCAACTGGTCAGTTAAAGGGTCTCCAGACCCCTCCCAGTCCTCCTCACCTTCCTCTGGCTGCCAATCTGGTCTAAAAGAGCTAGGGTAGAACAAGGGCATAAAAGTACCCGTCGGCGCTGGATCCAGCGTCGGTCAGCGCCGGTCTGGCTCAGAGTCTACATCGCGATCGAGCCCGGGTTGACGTCGGCTGGGGACACAGCCGGAACCCGGCTGCGGACAGGGTGCCATTGGAAGCGGCACTGGTGTAGGGCTCATCAGGAAAACCGGCACCGATCCCGATCCAGGCCTGGATCCAAGGGTACCCTGCGGTGCTGGGGTCGAAGTCGCTGCCATTAAAGGCCCAGGGCCCCCAGCCGAGTCTGAGAGCCCAAAGGCGAGCCGGCAGAGTCTGGCTGCCCAAAGATGGCATGCATCGCTTTGTAAAACTGATGAAGCTGGGCAGGGGTTGCTCCAGGTCCCGGGAAGGGAGGGAAACTCTGAGTCGGGTTCCGAATACGGAGACGTGGGAGGGGCACCACCGCATCCCTTGTCGCGTCGGCCGACCGGCCGGGAGAAGTCAAAGAGCGACGATGGTTCTTAGACTTCTTTTTGTGCTTCGACATACCTTAGGAGTGCAAAGACTTGGAAGAAGACTATGAGAAAGTGAGTTTATGTTGCAGAAACCCCCACGTTTTGCCTGATACCTGATGCACTTTTCCTTGGTGTGCCCTGGGTCCCTGCCAATCAGGTACCCAATGCCTGTGTTCTTTCCCTAAAAACTGTACTAAAGCCTAAACCCAATTGGCATCTCTGGCCACATGTCAGCCTCTAGTAAATGGTACCCCAGGTACCCAGGGCATGGTGACGAGAGAAGACCCCTAAGGGCTGCAGCACTTATTGTGCCATCCTTAGGGGCCCTGTACCCTGACACACACTTTGCAGGCTGAGTGTCCTGGTGCAGATCTAAACAAAGAGTCGACATGGCACACATCTCTGTGTGCCATGCCCACAAACCCACTGCCCTGGCATACATCAGCCACCCCTCTAGCTGGGTGCCCTATGCCAGTGGTGTGGGCACAGGTGCATGAGCCCTGTGCCCCTACAGTACCCAGGGCCATTTCTGGGCACTGTAAGTGCAGTGATGCCATTAAGAGTATATGGTGCTAGGAGGTTGTCATTACAAACTCCACAGCACCATAATGGCTACACTGAAGACTGACAAGTATGATATCAAACTTCTCAGCACTTTAAACCCATACTGATGCCAGTGGGTGATTTCATGTAAAATGCACTACAGAGGGCATCTTAGAGAAGTCCCCTGAAACCTAACCTACAGTCCACGTCTCGTCTGAGAGGCTGCCTAGGCTGCCACACAGCAGACATGTTGCTGGACCCCTAGATGGAGAGCACCCGCTCTCCTGGGCCTGCAACATTGCACATCCTGGGGCGAGGTGCCAAACCTCCTCCCCCAGGATGAGCAGAGGAAGCTTCAAAGGCATTCCGCCTTTGAGACCACTTACTGTACTCAGCAACTGGCCCCCACCACTCTGGCAGGAAGACTGGCGGGAAACCCTACGTCAGGAAGGGGTGTGTGCCAGCCTGTGCCAACTCCACCCCTCAGTTGGGAGAGGCGAGGTGAAGCACGACCTCGGGCTCCGGCCATCTTGAAGATGGGGAGCCCTGCCCAATCATAGCTAGGCTCCTGTCCCCCTCCCACAGGAGAGGAGCAGGCTAGGGGGTGTACCCACTCCAGGACAGGGACCCATTGGTCCCTGCCCTTACCCTACCTGTAACGCCCCTAAATTTAGTATTTAGGGGCACCCTGAACCTTCCTTCTGGAGATCCAGATTACGAAACAAGAAAGAAGAACAAGGAACAAGAAGACCTGCCGTGCAGCTGCTAAAAAGAGGAAGACACCAACTGATTTAGCCCCAGCCCTACAGGCCTGTCGACCTTCGAACCTGCTCCTGCAAAACCTCGGCATCTCCAGTGGTCAGCAACCTCAAAAACCTGGGAGGACCGGACTGCCTTGTGACTCTGACTACCTGGGTCTCCCACGAGCAGTGGTACTGCTCAAAGCAAGTAACAAGCCTTGGAATCAGCCCGGAACGGCGAACCCTGCACACTCTGCACCAGCCAAGCCTGGCCTGTGCTGGAGTGAATCAAGACGCCGAGGGTGTCCCCCTGGCGATTCTGACACGGAATCCAGTGCCCAAGGACCCTCCTCGACAAACCCGACGACGCCTGCCTCAGGACAAAGGACCCCTCCAATCGCAACCAGCAGGGGGTAAGATTTCCGACCTGAAAAGACACCCCTGCACCCAGCGCCCCACAGCCCCCCTGTGCCCAACTCCTGGGTGCCTACCTATCCTCCAAGATCCCAACTTACCCCTCGAAGTGTTGGTCGCTCCAGAAGATCCTCTGTCCCGAGCCTGCAGCCTTTGTTCCCTTTTCAAGATCTCCATTGAATAACATTGAGCGCCCGACGGCTCAAAAGCACCCTGCACCCAGCCGCCCGAGTGCCTCTGGCAGTGCAACCTTTGTCCTATCCTACTTCCCATTTGCCCTGAGTATGTGACCCGGAGCCCAGCTCCCACAGCCGGGTGGCCCGCTAGCCAGCAGCCACCAACCGAAGGCCCCCTGCCTTTCATTGGATAACCTTGGGCCTAACTACCTCTGCACCCGGCTGCCCCTGTGCCGCTGAGGGTGTACCAACTGTGCCTATACGACCCTAGTAGACCCCTGAGTCTATGCCCAGAACCTTAAATCCACCAGTCGAGTACTCACCTGAAAGGCCATAACTCACTTTCCTTCCATAGGCTGACATTGACTGGTTTTCACTGAAATTTCTTCTAAGTGTGGAGTTTTGAAACTTTACAATATTCATCTAAAAGCAGCCAAATAACGAATTCCGAAATACTCACCACCTGTGATCAGGAGAGAAGCCAGTACTGTACCTTCTAGCCCAGTACTGACCCGCAAAAGTAATCTTAACTGTACTTACCAGTAACTTGAACTTTCTTCCATAGGAAACCATTGACTGTTTTTCTCTGAAATTTCTTCTAAGTGTCGATTTTTGCAAACTAGAAATATTCCTTAAAAATTGTACTAAATACTAAAACGTAATTACTTACCTGTCTTAGGTAGAGGTCCCAGTGCTGAACCAAAAGTAACGAGAACCTACTTTACCTGTGACTTGAATTTCCTTCCATAGGATAACTTTGCTAGTTTTTCACTGAAAAGTTTCTAAGTGTCAACTTTGAAAATACATTTATATTCTTTAAAAAGCACAACTGTAACCAATACACTTTTACTTAACTGTTTACAGCTTAGGTTCCGGGACTGAATCCAGGATCCAGTCCTGTGGTTAGAAAAGTAATCCTTAAAGTAATCAACTGCATTTACGTAGAAAAACCCATTGAGCTCAATGTTAAATTTTGTTTAGAATTGTGTTGCCTCTTGCAACCACTGTAGCTTTTGAACTTACAAAGTCTATTGCCTTTCTGCAAAGTAATTACCTAAAGTCTCTCATATTGAGAAAAGAATATTTTGATACCCGTTTGTTCTAAAATAAAACAATTATATATTTTAATATAAAGACAATTGGCCTAGAGTTCAGTTCTTGAGTGTGTGAAACTATTTGCTGACTGAGTGTGTACAACAAATGCTTTACACTGTCCTCTAATACTGCCTTACTGCTCGACCAAGCTACCACTTTAGAGAGTAAGGTTATATCTGACATTAGCCTCTGTTATACCTCTGGAGACTGGGGACTCTATGTACACTCTACCTTACTTTGGTCCATTATATATAGAGCCCCTTTCTTACAGTGGCTCCACACCCGGTCCCTCTACCTCCCACGCGACCGGGACCTTGAACGGAGCGGAGCCGACAGCCAGGCCTCAAGAAGCTTTCGGGACTGCTCACTCAAATACTTCGGATTCATGGTCCGGCGGTCGGAGCACAACTTGGGATCATGGTCGCGCTCCAGGCAAAACAGGCACACACGGTGCGGATCCGTCACCGACATCAGTCGACTACAGGTACCGCAAGCCTTGAAACCGGGCATCCATTGTGCACCAGGAGTCGATATACTCCGCAAAAGCAGTGTTGACAAAAGTCGAGAGAAAGTCAGTCAAAAAGTGACTGGAGGAACCGCTCTCACCGGATCTGAGCTGGCTGGCGTGAAAAAAGAAAGAACTGACATCAGTGCAGGAGGGCGGCGTCTAAGTAGCTGCCGCAACACCATCCTGGGGTCCACCACGCCAACGGCGAACGCGGAGCCGACCGAAGCCACCTTTCAACGTGCAGGGGTACTGCTGACGCAAAAATTCTGCGGGTCCAGGCTGATGCCTGGGGGTATTTCTAAGGTAAGGAATCTAGAACTAACTGTTTCTTTCAGATTGTGCTGTACATATCTAAATTCATTTTGATCTTCTACTGAGTTCTTTATATAATGTTTTCATTGTATTAAAAAAATAGAGGTACAAATAATGCAGCCTCTGCATCCGCATTATTTGTTCCGAATAAGAGAGATTAATCCGCATTATTTGTTCCGAATAAGAGAGATTAATTTCTATCAGTAAAATATTGGTAAACATAATCTAATATTCATATGTAAAGAAGAACTCATAAGGAATAATTGATGTTTGCAGTTAGCGAACAATGAACCCAGACAACCTACCTAGAAATAGAAAGACAAAAGAACTGCTTCCATCTCCTTTAAACAGACGATATCACTGGAGTCAACTAGGAAATAAGAACTGCTTAGGCAGGTGTGTGGCACATACACAGGCAACTGAAAATTACAATTTTCACACAAGGCTCAACAACCTTAGTCAGTCCTCTGATGAGAAGTCATTCATATTTTTGCACTTTTTTTGTCACCAAAATTTCATGTGCTGAACATCCTTTTGCAGGATTAATCTAAACATACACTCAAGTAGTTTGATGAGCTAAACAAGTGTAACTGTTTTGAACAATTCTCAGGATATCAATTTTATACACCATGGCTTACAACTCTATGTTAATGGAGAGTGAACAGTGCAAATACTACTTACTAACCGGTTACAAACCTAAGCACAGTGAAAGGTTTCCTACATTAGAAAGCTCAAGAGTTCGCTTTATTCAGGACCTAAACAAAGATTTATCTCAAACCCGTTCTAAAACCTCCACACACCATCCTTTCAATGATTATGTTTACACAGTATTCATTTGTTTTTAGTATGACATGAACTCTAGTATTAGCATAAAATATTTTTAAAAAGGCATGCCACATGTGAATGATAACTTCAGGCGACCTAGATGAAGCAATGGCACTGATCATGGAGCTACCTAACTACAAATACCATCTTCTGAACTTGTCATTAAGCAATAGAACATATTTGTTTAAACTCATAATAGTAAATAACAAGTTGACATTTATTAAGTGGAATTACCATATCTAGTGCTAGTTGCTGAATGAACTGCAGAGTTTTCAGGAGTAATGTCATTCCACAAAAGGGGTCATCTCTCATCTGGGCACACCTCAAACACTGCGTGATTGTGTTCTTCTCGCCAGAAACTGTTTGAAGATAGCCAGAAGCAGTCAGACCTTGGACTCCAAGACGTTCAGCTGTATCTTCTCGTGTGCACAAAAACTTCACCATCAAATACTGTGAAGATATTGGTTGTCAATTTAATGACTGACTTGTAAAACAATACATTAAATATGTAGGTTCCATTTTCTAAAACTCAATTCTTACAAGGCTAAACCTCAAAGTTAGGTAAACTGATTAACTTGTACCAAAATATACTGAGACAACGTGGAAAGCTAAATAAATGAGAAATTGATGTAGGGTCAAAACATCTGTAAAGTATATGAAGCTATAGAATTGCACACCTGAATTTAAAATAGAAAAAAATTGACTAATCAAAATGAAAGATACCAAAGTAAATACTTAATTATAATGTACAACATTCTGTAACCAGTAAGTTTTAACCTAGATGCTTAATATCTGCTGACTATAGTAGTGTCCCAGGACAAAAAATAATGCATGTTGCTTACTGATACCCACATAAAATGCAGTGCTTTTGAAAGTAGGGCTTTATCATTTTTAACATTTATGAAGACATATAAAAATTATATTTTGTCACTAGTCCGAGATAAAAAATGAACTTCACGCTGGACAAAGAATCATTCCACAACGGACATTAACGTGCAAAATCATTTATTTGCTCAAAGTAGTATTCCAGTTGTGAAAAGTGTGCACAGATTTCAAGTATCATAGAAGGAAAGGCAGATTTACTGATATGCGAGACCTCCGTATTTCTAGGATACTGCACAAATGGAATTGCAGTCCATGTATCATTCTCAGTAAATCAATTTGTTTTCATTCATTGCCTCAAAGTTTAATGTCAAACAGACGCTTAGGGTATTGTCTTCTGTGGGTGACCAGCCGAAACCCTTAACTTACCCCACATAAAGTCAGTATGATACTGCTGTAGATTTTAGCCTGAATTACATTCAAGTGACAAGCGAGCTAATTTGAAGGTAATAAATTACTTATGATACATAACAATAGAGTGGAGGCACACAATAGTGGCTGTATGAGAGGAATGGGCTCTTGCACAACCAGGAAATGCACGTGTTGACACTGGTACAATATGGTGATACATGAAAGTGTCTAATGCCCTACTGATTGCTTAGACATTGTAAAACTTGTAGAAATAGCACCAATGTAAAAACATTACATGGTCGCCTTAAACAGACTATTAGCACTTAAGTGTCTTGTTTGTATGAAAAATATTTGGAAAGACAAATAGACAAATTGTCTTATTCCTTATGTGTTACTGAGGTCATTGTCATACTACAAGGCTGCAGTGTTCTAATGGTTTTTGCCAACTCAAGTAACCTTAATTTAATTGTTGAACCAATTAATTGACTGGCACAGATTCACAGGTAAAATAACTTGGGAGCACACCAGCATATAGGAAAGACAGATAAGTGATTTAACATTTCAAATAGCTTCAAAGAGTAGTAATACTATGTATGGAAATCCCATTCATGTTATTATAAATCCTCAAACACTCATCCATTATTGGAATTGCTAGCTGCTAACTATTACTTTACCTTTGCAAACCTGCAGTGTTGCATTTTAAATTCGACTTCATCCCATTCATCCTCCAACTCAAACCATCCCACAGGTTCATCCTCTGTTAGATCTGCAGACTTTGTGCCTGTCCTGTAGATATATAAAAAAAGATATATCCGCTTAAAGAGTTTCATCGAAACATGGACACCCACCACATATTTCAGCATTTCATAGGATAAAAGGTGTAGCACATTTGGATGGGACCCCCCCCCCCCCCCCCCCAAGTATGGCATTTTGGGATGAGTCCCACACGCTTCCAAGTCCATGGTTTCTAAGCTAGATGAACCTGCACTGTGGTCCATATAGGAGAGGGAACTGGCCAGAAGATAATTAAGTGTGCCATGCTTGTGTAGAACTGACAAGACTCCCTCTGTGATCACAAGACTATGACAGCAAGACAATATTTGCTGCAGGGAGAGACATTAGATGTAAATGATTCAGGCATGCTATACAGGTTGTGCCATAGTCCATATATGACAGTTCTTCAGTAAATGCATGAACAAGTGTTTCCCATAAACATTATTACAAGGCTCCTCGGCAAGAGGAGTGAAGCAAGCCAAAACATAGGCATACTGTTGCTCAAACCCAAATCTAATACCTCAGGAGTACAGATTATTACAGAGTGCGTCTGAAGTGTTGAACAATCAGTCTCAAAACGATAACCGGAGGTGGGGTAACTAAAATGAAATCATGAAGTAAAAAATCTCAACATTTCAAACATGCATGGCAGAAGCAGTTCCATGTAAATTAGGTTATTTGTAGAAAGAGACCAAGGCATTTGTCAATGTTTTTATTCATGAGTTCTACTTCTCAGCAATTGCACGGCAGTCCTCATCAAGCTCTCTCACTCGAGGACCAAGACAATACTCATAGCTCCGGAGTGGGCACATCAATGGTGGTTCACAGACCTCCTTAAACGGTCCATCCATCCACATCTCATGCTGCCATGCAGGACAGATCTTCTGACAAATTCAGAGGCCACTTGGTACACCCCAACCTCTCCTGTTTGAGTTTGGCAGCATGGCTCCTGAGCTAGTACAGTACAGACACTTGAACCTGACGCAAGACTGCATGGAGATCCTCAGAGAAGCAGAGCGATATTCCACATGTTCTGCTTATGCCCTCAAATGAAAGAGATTCTGCTTATGGTGTTCATCTAAGAATGAGGACCCTACCTCGTGCCAGGAAGATGTCATCCTTCCATACTTGCTCCATTTGGCGCAATCTGGCTTGCAATGTTCTTCCTTTAAGGTTCACCTGGCAGCTCTTACTGCCTACATAAAATGTCCTTCACAAACTTCCTTTTTTAGAATCCATGCCATGAAAAAGATTTTTCCTACCATTAGACGTTGTCCCCTTTAATGCGATTCTCTCACGCCCTATGCAGGAGCCCTTCAAACCCATGCATAATGCTTCTCTTCAGCACCTGTTGTGGAAGACAGCTTTCCTTGTAGCATTCACATCAGTCTGCAGGGTTAGTGAAATCCAAGTTCTCTGCTCTCATGAGCCATAGACCGTATTTCAGGCATCAAAAGTAGTCATGAGGACTCATCCGTAATTCCTCCCTAAGGTGGTTTCTATGTTAACCAAACAATCTCTTTGCCTACATTTATTCAGCCTCCTTCTCACTCCAGCGGAACGATCCCTCCAATCCCTGCATGTTAGACGGGTTCTCAAATTCTATCTCGACAAAATAAAATACGGCGATCAGACTAATTGTTTATCAACGATGGTTCCCTCCATACAGGCTTAGCCACCTCTAAGTAAACCATTTCCCAATAGATTGTTTCATGCATCTTACTCGGTTATCAAAAGGCTAACAAACCTCTCTTGGCTAGAGCTAAAGCACATTCTGCCAGGGGGAAGCAGCTACTGCTGCTTGGCTCTGCAATATTCTTATTCCAGAGATTTTAAATACGGCGACCTGGAAATCAGTTCATACATTCACTTGACACTACTGCCTAGACTCTGATGTTAGTTCAGATAATCAAGTAGGTCAGGCTATCCTAAGAAACCTATTTGCTGATTTTAGTTTTCCCATAATCCTCTGTCTCCTCCACCGCACTGTGTGGGGGTGGGCTTGATAATCTATTTAGTGCTTGTGACTATATATGAAAATTCCCTACGAGAGAATGAGCAGTTTCAGACCTATAACTCCAGTACTCTCGTAGGGAAATTTCAATAAATCATAGGCAACCCTCCCGCCTCCCCGGTGGATTAGACAGGGCTGGCTAGTCAATCTACATACATTTCACATTGACTTCAAAAAGAAATGAAGCAACTGCAACCAGCTGTGCATGATGGGATACTGGTGGTCTATGGCTTCTTAAAGGCACAGGCTTTATTTTAGAGCCATGTAATGGCAGCCTTTGAGGCTACTCTGTCCTGCTCTCATTCATCTCTATGATGAAAAAGGGTTTTGGGAAGGAGATTCATTCTGTGTGTAAAACATTTCAAATGCCTCAAATGTAATGTACTGGCACCTTTTTCATTTCATGATGAAGACTTTGGCCAGTGTATCATATGTACTTAGGCTGCATTATTTGTCTCTCTGTAGCTTAAGTGTCTTTACAGGCCTTACTGGAGAAAGGTGAAGAATATCCACTTAAGAAGATATATCAAAAAGAAGTGCCCTTTAGGCGGTACTAATCAGTGCTTATGACTATACATGGAAATCCCAAAAAAACACAATTGAATGAGGGTGTAAGGGCCCATATTTACCGACCTGGATATCTCAATGCCCTTTATTTAATTAGCAACTATACCACAAGAGAGATACCCAGGTCAAAAGAAAAAGGTGTGTCCTGAACCAGCCGTCCGGGCAGAACTAAGGATCATACAGCTAACCTAGTGAGTAACCACTGGTTGAGAAATTCTCATCAGACCACCCAACTGGCGGAGCATCATCATGTGAGGTTTAGATGGTGGATCCATACATCACCCAGCCCATCATAAGATGGTGCGGAAGTGGATGCCAAACATAGTCTCTAACCAGAGGTTTCTCAAAATGTAAGTGCTGATGAGGTGCAGTGCATAAAGGTGAGTGAGATTAAAATTGATCACTAGAACAAAAAATATGTTTAATGGGTATTGTTCGAGTATCAAAAATAAAAGCGCCTTTGGGTAGCCATATTTTCAGACTACCTGGCGTCGCTTTTATTTTTGATACTCGAACAATACCCATTAAACATATTTTTTGTTCTAGTGATCAATTTTAATCTCACTCACCTTTATGCCCGGACGGCTGGTTCAGGAAACACCTTTTACTTTGGACCTGGGTATCTCTCTTGTGTCATAGTATACATGGAAATCCCCTACAAGAGAAAGTTATATTACCAGTCATCACTCAAGTATGACCAAGCAATGGGTATGGGGAGGTGACAATCAGGTCTGTAAACATAAATCTCCTATGTTTGTTCCTGAAGCATTAAGGATTACGTTCTATAGCAAAGAAGTAACAATACAAAACACTCTGCAGGGATACTAGTTGTGCCAAAATCTACACAATGTGTAAATAAGGTAACCCACGGGAGCACTAGAGAGCCAGACTCCAAGATGGCTACTTTGTAGTGTAGCTCTGGCGGCGGGATGATTAATCCTTCTCATCTCCGATCTCCCATGCGTACATCAAACCTGAGCTCAGGGGGGTCCACTCAAGGTAGCAGCGGTATCAGATGTTATCGCTCTGGCTTCCTGCGGTCCCAAGAATGTGAATACACTGATGGAGAATAGACCTGCGGGGCGAGGCCGACTGCAAAAGAGGAGAGGAGCAGGGCTGATCTCGGTGCCCACCCAGACAGTGCAACATCTTCTGCGGGACAGGACGAAACCCTGAGTTTCGACAAGCGGCTGCGGAGGTGTGGCGGCTCCCCCCGCAAAAAGGGAACCAGAGGAGTGCGACGGACCGGCTGGACGTCCCAGATCGCACTTACGCACAGGTGGGGCATGGGACTGTCGGGCCTTGCTCAGGCCCGTAACAAACATTGCAGCAGGGCAGGAGGCCGCCCCCTATCAGCCTAGGTTTCAGAGGCGTGGGTGCCTGAGCAGCGGAGTGAGTGGTTATGGCCGGGCGCCTCACTGAACGGATGGGACTGCGATCTGCCTGGCCTAGATCAGGCCTACGACAGGAGCTGGGGCGGAGCGCAGAGGCCCACGCTGACCATCTCGGCTGCAGGGGGTGCCCTCGTGCTGCGCTCCTCGCCTGGACTGCAGAGGTTCGCCGGATTTGGACCGGCGGGGGCGGCTGGTGACTCTAGCCCTCAACCTCGGATTAAAAAAGGTAGGACCACAAAGGGCAGGCCGCGAGTTTAATAATCTTGGGACAATCATCCCAACAAGGAGAATGCCTACCCCCTGCTGCTGCTGCCCCTGCTGCTTCAAGTGACCCTTTGGTAATCTATCTAGCACACGATGTTCAATCAGTATACAATTGTTCAGGCAAACAAGGCAAAACCAAGATACTGAACATAATGAACACAAGTCATCAACTGTCACCTGCACACAGAGTTACTCTTCAATACAAAGATTTATAATGTGTTTAATACCTCTCCACACCGATAGTGATTAAGGAGCATATGTGTTTAGTAAGCACTTATACAGATTAGCTGGACACAGGCTGTATAAAATTAGGTAGAAAAGTAATATGGTAGTTATTAGTCACTATGTAAACTTTTAAATTAACTAACACACTCACTGGATGATTTGAGATGTCATAGAACATGTCATGAGCGAAGTAATATGTGAGCCAAGTTATATGCCCAAATATATATGTACATATATATATATATATACAACACCAGAAAAGACCAGTTTTTCACGAAGTCCGTGGCCCATTAACAAATGGCGAGTCCAACCGAGCGGGACACTCGGTAATTTATCCACCACCAAAACTCTATACAAAGAGAGAAGGACTCGCACTAGGGATAACCAGGGTTTATTCCAGGCAAGGTATATATATATATAGCTCAGGCTTCACTCAAACAAAACTATTGAAATTCAGGAGTTCTAGTTACCTGGGGTAACTATAACTCTCGCCCCTGCAATACACTAGTTATGACCTCGAAGTTATTGGCAAACCAAACAAAGCTTTTCCTATGGAAACTTTGGTCACAACTATAACTACCTACTGGCTACCGCTAGTAGGTAATATGCACAACAGATCACTTTGAGCCACTTTTTTATTGGATATTTCATTTGTTTGTGACTTATTTGGGATACAGTATATGATATATACAGAAAGCCCGGGGTTACTTCCCCATGTGCACTGCCACAGTTGTAAGCGCACACAACCACAGGAGCGATAACAGCATGTGACAGTTCACCGGGAAAACAATATTTCCAAGGCCCCCAAAGATGTTATGGATCCAAGAAAAGGAGGAGGCTGGTACACCAGATATCGAGGTAATACCTTTGTTCTGACGAGAGACCGAAACTGTTGCAGCAGGTACAGTTTAGGGTGTTATCATGGAAACTACCTAACCAACACAGGACATGGATTTGCAGGTAGAGATCACTCCATATACTCAAGCTGTTTTGGGGGGGTAGGGTGAGTATGATTTGTGCACAATTTTACATCACCTAACACAATGTGCCTGGGTCTTAGACAAGGGTCGTTTCAAATTGGAATTTTACGGCACCCTAAGACAACATTGGGTTCATAATCAACTCTAATATTTCCTTCAAGAGAAGCGATTCATAGACTCCGAGGTGCAAAAACTTTAAGAGCCTATAACACTTTCTACACCACATACAGAAGGCTACTGCTGCAATATTTTACCTGTACAAAATAAAGGAGGAGGTTAAAGGTTGATACTAATTAAGTTCACTGTTGACTCCAACAGTCAATATTGTTTCTGACGTTCCAAGTGGATTTCGTCATGTCTCAATTGCAACTATCCAAACAAAAGATGGGGGCTATCAAAAAAGAATTCAAGGTAGCAATGAGAAGACTGTGTCACTAAGAATCATAGGCCGCATCATTGGGCTTTTGGCATCGTCTATTTAGGCAATATTCCTGGCACCAGTGAATAACAGGGCCTTCAATGGTTGAAAATTCAACATGTAAGGAAAGTGCTGGCATACACAAAAAAGGTGACACTATCTGAAGAAGCCAGAGAGGAGTTAGTATCGTGGACATAACACATGGAGGTCTGGAACAGCCGAGCCATCTTCCGATTTCAGCCGAAGGCGTTATAGAATCAGACCCTAGCAGATGCAGCTGGGAAGCAGGATAGGGCGCACATTAGGTCATTGGTCAAAAGCAGAACCAGCCTTGCACATGAACTGCTTGGAACTGCTAGCAAGTTCCTTTGCCAGAAGAAGGTTGTCCCTCCAAAGACCAATTGTTGAATTTTATTGAAGATGGGCAACATCTTCATGGTGAGACACATGAATAAGGTGGAGGCATGAGGTTGAAGATGTTGGCAGAGATGGGCAAAGATTTTTGGCATTTTTGCATCCAACACCACTTATCGGTGATGGCGGAGTGTATTTCGTGGCAGAAGAATATTTTAGCGGACATTCTACATCAGATATGCATCAGCTATGGGGTGTATGCAAGACAGACCTTTTTGCATACCAACTGAATACACAACTGATAGAGTTGTCAGCTGGAGACCAGATCCGTAGGCACAAGCGTCCAATGCATTTCTTCAAGTTTGGAGCAGAAAACTCCAGTATGAGTTTCCTCCTTTTGTCATGGTTCCTCAAGTTGCAGTTCATGTGAGATGACATGAGACTGATCCCATTCCAGTCACTCCAATTTGGAAAGAACAATGCTGTTCCCTGTGCTACTGAAGACATCTTGGGAACAACCACTGCCATTATCAGTGTTTCCAGAAATGTTTTTGTACCCGGCATGGGTACAACACCCTTTTCTGAGATCAAGTCAGTTGCTACTGATGGAAAGGAAAACTTTGGGTAACGTTGGCAAGTGCCAGGAATTTCGCAACAAGCTGTGTTTTTCATTAAGCAAGTGAGGGCCACTTCCATGCATTAACTATTTCATGCTTCCTGGAAAAAAATGTGTGTTGCTGCAGCAAGCAGGGTGTGGATAAGGTGGAGACAGATTTACATGTGATAGCCAATTTCTTGTCACAGTTGGCAGCAGCCAGTCATCTGTTTCTGCAGGACACAATCCAATAGATGGAAGTCCATGACAAGCATTCTCTGGTATATAAATTGATGAAAGGGATTAGATTGAGTAATCCTCCTACTCTACAGTACAATATATTGTGGAATCTCAATATAGTTTTCAGATTTCTAGAGAGATGGACATATAACGTAGACCGATTCTAGAAAGGAATGTGTTGCTTTGTTTGATATCTTACAAAAGGATGTTAGCTATCCGTGAATTAGACTTAACAGGTAGAGTATATACTCCAGAAGGAGTTTCTTTTCAGATTTGTAAAATGACAGAACTTTTTCAAAAGGCATTTCATATCCGGTTGTGCATTGTGAGATGTCAGAAAGAATATGAAGTTTGCACTACTAGAGAGTTGTGCGCAGATTTAAACGGTCAATTGTTGACTGTATTACAAAAACCATTTAGACCAGAGACATCAGCTACACTTTCCAGGTTGGTTAAATGGATTATCGCAGAGGCTGGCACTGATGTTAATAGATTTGCTGCTCATTCGGTTAGAGGAGTCATGGCCTTCAAGACTTTCTTGTTCTCTAGACTTGTAGATATGATGAAAGCAGCAGGTTGGTCCTCAGACATTATGTTTACAAAGTTTCATTACAAGCCTAAATTGAATGTGGGTTTAGTGTTGATGTCCAAGCTTTAAATAGGTATAATCTGGGCCTCCAGTTGCGCCATAGGAACAATAAATCTAGGTATTGGATTTGGAGTTTTCCATTATATTAATGACATGGAAGCAAGGATAATCCCACCCAAAGTATTTTATTGTTTTAAAACAAGGTAAATTGCAAGGACTATCAAGGTTATAGAATTGAAACATAAAATTTCCCATCCTTGAAATGCATTTACAATAGTGATGGTTACGCTTTTTAATACAGAGATTTTCTTTTATAGGAATTAAGACGATAGAGGGTATTTCCTGCGCCTTAGAGGATGACGTGAAGTCAAAAATGATATTCATGTCACTGAGGCTTAAGGGTTGTTCAGGATTGATTGGAGTTAAACATTTGTTCTACAGAGATTAATCATTTATTAGAGACTTGCAAACAAAGAGGCAAACAAGATGGTGTCTCTAGGTTTTGAAGGACAAGAAACACAGGAATTGGTGGATAAACTCATGTGATGCTATAAGAGTTCATGGAATATTCAGCTCCTTATGTTTAATTTTGTGATTGGCTACTGTTATTTTGCCTGTCAAGATAATCATAATCCTCACCTCAGTGTCCTTTATAGAATAGAAATGTCTTGCTGTAATTGCTAGAAAATATTTCACTCATCGGGAAAGAGAAAAAATGGTTATAAAACTATTATACCTGCTTTTCATAAATTGCTTAAATTCTTTCGTCTTCCATGTGTTGTATTTTTCAAATCGTTTGAAGTGTTCTTCTGCATGAAATTTATCCTCAGAAGAATTAAATGCAAACACCAAGCCACATTTAGCTCCAATGGCACCTTTTCGAACCTTCAAGGAAAAGCCATGTGTGTTAATGTAATGCAAGAAAATGGAATTATATAAAATATCAAAGCATTGCAATTCGGTATCCTGTGCAAAACCCCTCAAACATTTACATCAAGGCTTATGTTCAAACATTCTATTCACTAAATAATCCATTTTAGAAGCCATTTTTTTTAAATGTTGTAAACGGCATCTATAAGCCTTTCAGAATACTTTGCTTATTTTATTATGTGTAAAACTGGAGCAAATTCCAATGCAAATGACTTTATTAAACAAAATAGTGCAGACAAATAAACAGCACAAAAATATAGTAAGAACATACAGATAAAACCATAAATTGCAAACAAGATGCCTGGAATTATCCAATTTAGGTATCAGTGTGTGAGATTTAGCCATCACTAAGAAACACATCTTTCAAGAGCTGTTTAAATATTTTTTTTAAAACATTTCAAAGATATGCAACTCTCACATGCAAATATTTACCTACATATATCTTGTGTGCCATTAAATGAACAGTCTGGGATCGGCACGAGTATGTTATCAATAATAATAAATCCAGGCTTTGTACAGCGCGGCAAATCACCAATGAGGGTATCATGGCGCTGAATAGTGGACGCAGGAAGATTAAGTGATTTGCCCAGAATCACTTGATGTTGAGACGACGCCAAGACTTTAACCAGATATATATATATATATATATATATATATATATTCATATATATATATTCATATATATATTCAAGAGCAATGCGCCACGCGCTTCTGGGAGGGCTCACCACGACATACCAGAACCATCCGGTCTCTTTCTTGTCGCGAACAACCTCACATCCTTGATCGTGGTGAGCCCTCCCAGAAGCGCGTGGCGCATTGCTCTTGAATATATATATATATATATATACACACACACACACACATTTATTTATTTTATACAAACTGTCTAATGATTCTTGTCTGCACTTCCTGAAGGGAACCTAAAATATTTTGTCAAATGTTAAAGTAGACTGACATTCAATATTGCATGCAAAGAAGGATTAGAGCCTGAATTAGGAGTCATAAATGGTTCTTGATCCAATAAATGCACATATTTATTTAGTTCTGTAGAGACGAACAAGTTACTTACCTTCGGTAACGCTTTTTCTGGTAGATACAGTATCTGCCTGTGGATTCCTCACCTTGTGAATATCCCCCTGCGTCAGCAACGTTCGGAAAACTCTTTTGTAGCACGCCGGCGTGGACGACGTCACAGGAGCACGGCATCGCGCGCGACTACGGCTGACGTCACCGACTCCTTCTTAGGCCTACGTCGGCGTGATAACATCAGTTCCGCCCTTTTTTCCGTGCCTTCGAGGCACCCGGACGGACCAATGACAGTAGATATACATACATACAGTGTACATAGTACATAGTACATACAACTCAAAACTGCACACAAAGTGCAAAGCAAGGGTATGAAAAACCCAATATAAATACCAATATAAATACAAATATACATAAAAATACATAAACCCAGGTATAGCAGAGTGGACAACGGGGAGGCGGGTGGGTCAGTGAGGAATCCACAGGCAGATACTGTATCTACCAGAAAAAGCGTTACCGAAGGTAAGTAACTTGTTCTTCTGATAGATACATCTGCCAGTGGATTCCTCACCTTGTGAATAGAGTCCCACAACAATCCCCTCTCCCGGAGGAGGGTGTCCACTCTCCTATACCAGAAAATCCTGGAGGACAGAGCGCGCAAAGTGGCCGTCCCTCCTCACCTCGGAATCCAAGCAGTAATGCTTTGTGAACGTGTGGAGGGAGGCCCAAGTCGCGGCTCTGCAAATATCCTCAACAGGTACACCCCTAGACAAAGCAGATGTAGCAGACTTTACTCTAGTAGAGTGAGCTCGTATACCCTCAGGAGGGTCCTTACCCGCCAGGGAGTAGCAGATCTTGATGCATAATATTATCCATCTTGAAAGAGTGCACTTGTGCACAGATCTTCCTTTCCTGCAGCCAGCAAATCCAACGAACAGCTGGTCATCCAACCTGAACTCCCTTGTTCTGTCCAGGTAGAAGCTCACCGCCCTCTTAGGGTCCAAGCGATGAAGCCTCTCCTCCTCCTTGGAAGGGTGGGGGGGGGGGGATAGAAGGTAGGAAGGGTAACAGACTGCCCCAGATGGAAAGGAGTTACCACCGTAGGCAGAAAAGCAGCCCTGGTCCTGAGAACCATTCTATCAGCGTGAATGGTCAAGAACGGGGGCTTAGAGCTAAGAGCTTGAAGCTCACTTACCCTCCTTGCCGAGGTAATTGCGACCAGGAAGACCGTTTTGAAAGACAAAAGTCTCAAGGGACATGAGTGTAAAGGTTCAAAAGGATCCATCAAGAATGTAAGAACAAGGTTCAAGTCCCATTGAGGTACAATAAAAGGTATAGGAGGAAATGTATTGGTAAGGCCCTTAATGAAACGTAAAACAATTGGGAGATTTAAACAAAGAGGGCTGGTCAGGCAAACAAAGGAAAGCCGATAAGGCCGACAAATAACCTTTGATAGTTGCCACTGCAAAACCCTGCTGGGCCAAAAAAGTGCAAATTGTAGAATATTGGACAAACGAGCCCTTAAAGGGCCAATGGACTTCTCCCCACACCAAGCAGCAAATTTAGACCACCTATAAGAATAGATGGACTTGGTGGAATCACGCCTGGCTGATAAGATGATATCCACTGCATCGTGAGGGAGAGAAAAAGAACTCAGGTTGCCCCGTTCAATCTCCAGGCATGAAAGTGTAAGGTCTGGAGGTGGGGGTGTAGAACCTGCCCCTCCATCTGGAAGAGGAGGTCTGCCCTGTGAGGGAGACGGAGCGGCGAGCACGCGGAGAGGTGGAGAAGATCTGTGTACCACACCGTTCTTGGCCAATCCGGGGCGATCAAAATAACTTGGGCCCGGTCTTGGCGAATCTTCCTCAGAACCCGAGGAATCAAGGGTATGGGAGGAAATGCGTAAAGGAGTTTCGAGTCCCAACTCAACTGAAACGCGTCTCCCAGAGCTCCTTGCATTGGAAACTGGAGACTGCAGAACGACGGGCAGTGAGCATTCTCGTGAGTGCCAAACAGATCCACCTGAGGAGTTCCCCACGTCCGGAAGACATGACGAACCACCTCCGGGTGAAGCCTCCACTCGTGGTCGGCCGAGAACTGCTGACTGAGACTGTCTGCACGTACGATCAGAACTCCGGCCAGATGATTTGCCATCAGACAATGCGACCCTACTCCTCCCTGCTTGTTGACATACCACATCGCGGTGGTGTTGTCCGTCAGGACTTGAACCGACCGTCCGCGAAGGGAAGGAAGGAAGGCCTTGAGTGCTAAACGTATGGCCCGCAATTCCAGAAGGTTGATGTGAAGCAACCTTTCCTCTGGAGACCAAAGACCCTTGACCTCCAGGTCCCCCAGATGTGCACCCCACCCTAGAGTGGATGCATCCGTTATCACTGTGGCCACCGATGGAGGCAGCTGGAAAGGCTTTCCTTGAGACAGATTGCCTTCCACGCCCCACCAAGACAGATCCGCCACAGTTTCTCTGTAGATCCTCACTGACTCCCTGAGATCTCCGTTGTGCTGATACCACTGCCTGCGGAGGCACCACTGGAGTGCCCTCATGTGCCAGTGTACATGGTTGACCAAAAGAATGCAAGAAGCCATCAGACCGAGCAGACGAAGGCCCTTCAGGACTGGAACGACCGCTCCATTGTGAAATAAAGGAATCATCTCCTGTATGTCGCGAATCCTTTGAGGAGGAGGGAATGCACGACACACATTAGTGTCCAGTACTGCACCTATGAACAGGTTGCGCTGGGAGGGCACCAGGTGAGATTTGGGTACATTTATTGAAAAACCCAACCTGTGCAACAACTGAGTTGTCTCTTGCAAATGATGGAGCACCTTCTCCGGCGACTCTGCTTTGATCAGCCAGTCGTCCAGATAGGGGAACACTGGAATCTCCGACCTTCTGAGATGTGCCGCCACCACAGCTATCACCTTGGTGAAGACCCGAGGCGCAGTAGTAAGTCCAAACGGAAGGACTGTAAACTGGTAGTGTTGCGAACCCACCATAAAACGGAGATACTTCCTGTGAGACTTAAGGATCGGAATGTGAAAATACGCATCCTGCAAGTCGATTGACACCATCCAGTCTTCTTCCAGCAGCGCTTGAAGAACTTGCGCAAGGGTGAGCATCTTGAACCTCTCCTGTTTGAGATAGAGGTTCAAAACCCTGAGGTCCAGGATTGGACGAAGTCTGCCATCCTTCTTGGGGGATCAGGAAATACCGGGAGTAGCATCCCTGACACCTCTCCTACTCCGGAACCACCTCTATCTCACCCTTTCTGAAAAGAGCCAGGACTTCTTGCTGCAAGAGGAGCAGGTGGTCCTCCGAACAATAACCTTAGCAAGGAGGGTAATTGGGGGGGAAATTCCCGAAAGGGAAGAGCATACCCATTCTCTATGAGATTGAGAACCCAAAGATCTGATGTAACTGATTCCCAATCTCGTAGAAAATAGGTAAGCCGACCTCCTACAGGACCCGCATGATCCAGAATGGTGGATCTAGGGCTGCTTTGCTGTTGTAGGTGGGGGGTGGGTATTAGAGGAGGAAGTTGAGGAAGAGGAGGCTTGACGACCTCGGGCACGACCCCTTTGTTTACCTCTGTAGGACTTGTACAAAGGATTCTGCTGTTGCTGCTGCTGGTTTTGCCTATAGGCACGAAAAGCAGACCGTCCAAAACCCCTGAATTTCCTGGTGGAAGAGCCTCTAGCCTGTAAACCCAAAGACCTTGCAATCGCCCTGCTATCTTTAAACCTTTCTAGGGCAGCATCAGCCTTCTTCCCAAAAAGGCCAGTGCCATCAAAAGGCAAATCCATCAGAGCAGCCTGGACATCAGATGAAAATTCAGACGATTTTAACCAAGAGGCCCTTCTAGAAATTCTTCCTATCCTCCTCTGGAAGCTCAGATGATAACTGCTTAACCGCGTCCATCAAAGCATGTACATATCTGCCCAGCAGACAAGTAGCATTTGTTGATTTCAAGGCCATGCTTCTTGACGAGAATACTTTTTTGGCATTCTGATCCAATTTATTCGAGTCCTTATCCACTGGAACCTGGGGAAAAACACCAGCCGACCTCTTTGAACAAGCCGCCTGAACAACCAGACTTTCTGGTGAAGGATGGGAAGTTAAGAACTCAGGGTCAGCAGGTGCCACCCTATAGCGTCTCGCCACAGTTCTAGACACCGCAGGAGCAGTCAGAGGCTTTTTCCAGACTTCCATTATCGGTTCAGTAAGAGCCTCAGTGAACGGGAGAGTCGGCTAAACAACAGAAGAAGGTGAATGTAGAAGAAATGCGTTAATTACCTGTAACTGCAGTTATCCAGTATTGGTGTCTTTCATAGATTCACATGCCTGAATCATTCCCCGTCGTCGAGACGGGAGTCTCCGGTACATAGAAAAGTAATGTCCTATAGACATACATTGAGAATAGTAGGCCTAAAGGCCTCACCTTAGTAACATATCCATGTCCTTTTGTAAAAAGGACCAAACTCTAAACAAGAGCCAATCAGCTATCACCTCCCTTTAGAACCTTCCTGGCAGGAGCCTCAGTCCCTCAGATTTTCGTACGCACTAAGCTAAGTAGGCGTGACACTGAGAGAGTTAGGTGAGTCCTTCCAGGGGAGGCGGGAGGGTTGCATGTGAATCTATGAAAGACACCAATACTGGATAACTGCAGTTACAGGTAAGTAACGCATTTCTTATTATGGGTGTCCTTCATAGATTCACATGCCTGAATCAGAGTAGCAAGCAATGCAGAGTGCACATTTCTGATGGAACAGCAAATACTATTCCTTAGATAATACACATCATGCGAGCATGAACCATCATTAGACATCCACAATAAGTATTAGTAAAGAAATGTGCATACCAGAGTAGGATAGAGGGACGGAGGAAGGCTCACCTTACTGAAATATATATATAGCTGAACACTGCTTGTCCCACTGCTGCATCCTTCCTCAGCTCCGTAACCAGGCAGTAGTGCCTAGTGAATGTATGCGGCGACTTCCATGTTGCCGCCCTACAAATGCCAATTACTGGCGCCCCTGCAAAGAGAGCCATAGAAGTGGACATAGCTCTCGTGGAGTGCGCTCTCACTTTGGAATGCAATGGCTGTCCAGCTTGGTCATGACAGAAAGCAATGGCTGCAGAAATCCATCTGGAGATGCTCTGCTTGGTAAGTGGTAGACCTTTCCTAGGTCTGCTGTAAGCTACGAATAGCTGGTTAGATTTCCTAAATGTTTTCGTTTTGCCAATGTAAAACTTCAAGCATTGTTGAGATCCTTAGAATGCAACGATCTTTCAGTTGCCATGCTTGGGTTTGGAAAGAAGGAACGCAGAACCACAGGTTCATTTAGGTGGAAGTCCGACGGGACTTTGGGATAAACCTAGGATTGGTTCTCAGGATTACTCTGTCGTTTTTAAAACTGTAGAATAAGATCCTGGATTGAAAACGCCTGTAGCTCACGGACCCTCCTTGCAGATGTGAGTGCCAGGAGGAGTGCTGTTTTCCACGAGACATACTTTAGGTCAGCTCTGTGTACTGGTTCGAACGGATGGTTCATGAGCTGGTTAAGAACCGCATTGAGATGCCAGGCCGGTGGCAAAACACTTACTGGCGGGAAAGATCTGTATAATCCTTTTAGAAATTGCTTAATCGACCTGCTTGACCAGAGAGATTGACTCGTTGAAGTTCTTTTATAACGAGATATTGCTGCTAAGTGTATTTTAATGGAGGAGTGGGCTAGGCCCTACTGTGCCAGATGTAATAGATAAGGTAAGATTTGCTCTGGTGAGGAGGAGAAAAGCCGAATGCTTTGATCTGCACACCAAACACAAAAGCGCTTCTATTTCAGGGAATATGTTTTGGTCGTTCTATCTGCCCTTGCTCTGGCAAGAATGTCTCTACAGTCTTGTGGAATATTCCGATTGTGGAACTCTCGGAACTCAGGAGCCCGGTAGCTAACCTGAGAGACTTCAGATCCGGATGTTGTTCATTGTGAGCAGAGATGGATACTGCCGCAGGTGGATCGGCGGCTCCAGGGATAGACGGTGGAGCTCTGAAATAATGTTGCCTCGGCCAAGTTGGGGCTATTAAAATTAGAGTACAAGGCTCCACCGAAATTTTCCTGAGGTGTCTGGGAAGCCTCGGGAATGGCGGAAAGGCGTACGCAAAGACGCTTGCGCCATGCAATGGAAAGTGCATTCCCTAGAGACCCTGACTGGGGATGCCAACCTGCGAAGTGTGGGCATTTGGCGTTCATTCTCATCGCAAATAGATCGATTTGCGGCGTGTCCCATCTGGAGAAGATCTGGTCGATAATTTATTTATTTTTTTTTTTTTTTTTGAAAACCTTTATTGTACAGAGAGAGCTCACAAATACGGGCCTACAACCCACCGGGCTGGCCACCACATAGCAAAAGTATCAGGAGCAATGTATAAAGTGTCACAGTATACAAAGGCTACGAAACAGGGGAAATAACAAGCATCGTAGAGCAGTCTCAGGAGCAAACAAATAGAAAGGTAGTTTTCTTTTTTAAAAAGGACGGGTTAGGGAGGTCAGGAGCATGGCGGGCCGCGAAACAAATCAGAGGGGCGGGGTCGCGGCGGGCAGCAATATAGCGATCTCAAAAAACACAGGAGAAACAAATACGAAATAGGTATACCAAGAAGCACTGGTCAAAACAACGGACATGAGGAAAGGCCACTGCGCACACTGTCCAATGCCCGCCCACCGCAGCCACCACCCGTCCCACCAATCAGCACAGAAAAGAACCCAAATACAAAAACAATACGAAACGCACCCCCAATAGAGAAGAAAACCCCACAAAAGGGGGAGGGGGAAGGGAAAGGGGAAAAAGGAAAAGGAAGGGACTCTCACCCAAACACTCGCCCCCAGGCGACAAACCAGGAAAAACAAAAATCCGGTACAAAATAGACAACAAAAATAAGAAGACACACATAGCAAATCACAATCATCGTAATACCGGAAAAGTACACCAGAAAGACACCTGGGGGACAAACAACGAGACAGAGCCCCGAAAAAGGGGATACACAAGGGCCATAGACCCAAAAAGGGAGAAAAAGGGGAGGAAAAAGACCCCTCCAAAAACAACAACAGACCCCCCCACCCACCCCACAAGCCCACCCTGCACCCCTGCAGAAGGCTACGGCCTACCCCCCAGCAGCGTGCCTGTCGCCCTAAATAGAACCCGAAATATAGAAGAAGAGGAACAGGGTAGAAACAAAGACAAAAGGGAAGGGGTAGGGGAGGGAAAGAGCAGCACACACGGGAGAGGGCGAAAAAACAGTATTATCTGCATCCATCCCGCCACCCGTAATAAGGGAGAGGTAGAGCCCACGGGAAGTTAACGATATTAGGATAAGTTTCAGGAGTCCCATGAAGTTACACAACAGCCGAACAGCACATGTCAGTCACAGATCAAAAAACGAGACTACCGCACATAGAAAGTCATTTCAGCCCTGTCCACTTTTGTCCAAAGTTATAACCATCCGAACAAACAAAGACCAAACGGCGAGGGACACAGGGCAGAGGAGAAAATCCCGCGGCAGTCCTGAGAAGAAACGTGAAAGAAAATACTGAAGATCCAGGAAAGTCATGGTACAACGTTCGCATCGCAGGCACAGTTCCAAGGACAGTTCCAACGAGGCAAGCCCAGCCGGGTCGGCACATGCGTCTCGGCCAAGGAGCCGACGCGATGAGAAACAGGAAGGATCATCGAGGTCAGGCCAGGATGCAAGCGGACCGCAGACCAGTGGCCGAGGCAACAAAGGAGGACGACGAGGGGCGTCGGAAACTCTCCGACCCAAGGATGCGGTCTCCGCCGGGGGCACAGAGTCCAGGAGCACACCAGCCGTAACCTGCAACGAGGAGGCCAAATCCGATGACGGGGGCCCGTCCAGTTCATAATGAGGGTTCGCCTCCACAACGGAGACAGGTGCAGCCACGGTAGTCCGCCAGGAGTTCAGTGCATCCAGGACAACTTGAAGTGCAGGAAACTCTTCACAAGATCCGACATCCGGGCCATGTGGCGGGCCCCCAGTGCTCGCCCAGGCCCGGCAGAGACTCCCAGGGTCGGCCGCCATCTTAGGAGCCCAGCAAGTCCTCGGTCGTCGGGGGCCCCGGCGGGGCAACACCAAAGCAAAAGGAAGTCAGCCGAACTGCGGCAGGGCGCCCCAAGGCAGGAAGGAGACCCAACAGAAGAAGGATTTTCGTCGGCCCCCTCGTGCCGCCGGCCCCATTCTCCGAGCCCGGGCGGAAATTCAAAATGGCCGGGCCGGGGAACAAAGGGGGGGACCAGGCCGGAGAAATGAGTAGGCTCTCCCGCGAGGGGCAGCGTCCGCACCCCAGGGCCCAGGCCAGTCGGGTCTGCCAACAGGCACAGCCGGACTATTCGCACATCAGCCTCCGCATCCAGATCCACAGCGCCAGCAAGGGCCGACCATCGTGTTCCGTCACGTCCCGGCGTCGCAAGGAGGTCCAGGCCAGTCCGCCCCGGAGGCTCCGAGCGGGATCGCTGCACAGGATCGACAGCACCCAGGATCACCGGAGCAACGGGTAAGTGTCCACAAAGTGACTTCAATACCAAAACACAGCAAGGAGGGCTTCCCGGGGCAGGAGTAATACAGGATAAACGAAGAAAACAGGCGGTAGAACGGAGCCGAGCTAAAACGCCTGGTCGATAATTTGTTGATCTAGCTCCCACTTGTGTGACGATGTTTTCTGCCTGCTCAACGCGTCGGCAAGCACATTGTCCGCGCCTGGGACATATTCCGCCCTTAGGGTTACATTGTGGAGTATGAGCCAATTCCAGATTTTTTTGCGACTCGCGAGAGAGTGTCAGCGAGCGTGTCCCTCCCTGTTTGTTGAGGTAGTGCATAGTCGTGGTGTTGTCTGTCCGGACGAGCACCAGGGAATATTTGATTCTTGGCAGGAAAACATGAAGGGCCAGGAAGACCGCCCGCAATTCGTGCAGATTGATATGTAGTTTCGTCTCCATAGGAGACCACTAACCGCTTATCTGTAGCTCTTGCAGAAAAACTCCTCAGCCTTTCAAGGAGGCGCCTGTTGTGGCAATGTGGCCTTCGAATGACCCTGTGCATTGGACCCACTGCTTTGAGAGCGCCTCCTGTAGATTCCTCATTCGTAGTCGACAGTGAGGAATCGGGAGGATACACGCTGACATCTTCCCCAGGAGGGATTTGAAGAGGCGGACTGTCAAGACTTTCTGCGAGGCTACTATAGCAGCTAGTGCAAGGGGCTTGTTCATCCTCTCTCTGGATGGGAAAGCTTTTGCCGACCGTGTGTCCAGGGTTGCACCTAGGAAACTGATGCACTGAGAAAGTTGTAGGACCGATTTTTCCTGATTAAGGGTGAGACCCAAGCAATCGAAAAGCTTTAAACAGGCGTTGGAAGACCTGGACGCGTCTTCTAAGGATGAAGCCTTGACCAGCCAGTCATTCAGATACGGAAAGACTTGGTGATGGCACTGTCTGAGATATGCCGCCACCGTGGTACGACATTTCGTGAATATGCGCGGTGCAGACTTGAGCCCGAAGGGCAAAACGCAAAACTGCAAGTGTCTGCCCGCTACTGCAAATCTCAAGTACCTTTTTGTGATTCCTGTGAATTGGGATATGGAAGTAAGCGTCCTGTATGTCTACGGACGCCCTAAAATCCTGCTCTTACAGTAGTCGCAAGACCTCCTGGATCGTTACCATGCGAAACGACTGCTTCTTAAGAATTTGTTGAGGGCCCTGAGGTCCAAGATTGGTCTCCACTTCTTGTCTTATTTCTGGATCAAAAGAAGCGGGAATAAAACCCTTTTCCCTTCCGAGATGGAGGTACTCTCCCTATTGCTCCTATCTGCAGTATAATCGAGATCTGTCATAGAAGCAGCCGTAGATTTTTGTCATTTCCGCTGTCCTTTACCTTGAAAGGACGACCTCCCAAAAGAGGATTGCTTGTTTTGCTGTTGTTGGCGCTGTTGGTATTGCGGTCTACTCTGGCCTGAAGAGCAGAAAGACTTGTATTGATAATTTCCTCTGTAGGAAGACTGTCCTCTTCCTCTATTTCTACTACAGGACTGGTTCTTATAATGAAGAGTGCCCAAAGCTCTCGCAGTGTCTGCTTCATCAATTTTTTGTGCCAAATAGTAACTGGCTATCATATGGCATGTCCAAAATCTTTGTTTGCACCTCGGGACTGAAAGAGGTTGCCTTTAGCCATCCTTGGAGCCGCAAGACTGCTGCTCCAGTCAACTGGCGGAACCCTGTCATAGCGATATCCATCGCGCAGTCTATAGTTTCTGACGCCGATGCTTCACCATCTAGCAGAATCCTCTTTACTTCCTCTTTGGATGAATTTGGCAATTCCGACAGGTATGGGGCTATGTGTGCCCACAATTGTCCATGATAGAGTCCCAAGAGCGCTAGAGCGTTCACGGCCTTTACCGTCATTGCCGATATTGAGGAAAACCTGTCCCAATGTTCTCCAATCTTTTTCCTTATCAGGAGAAAGCGACAAAGGGGCCGAAGGATTCTTGGAGTTCTGCTGGGCCGCCTGTGTCACTACGGAGTCCGGCTTAGGTAGTCCTGTTAAACACGCCGGTGCTGTATCTGGCGCCCAATACTTCTTATCCAACTGAGGGTTCACTGGTGATACAGAGGAGGGGTTCTGCATGACCCTTACCCCTTCTGAGTATAGGTAATCGATAATCGGTATTGACCTTACTGCCTTCTTGAGAGGTTCTTTGAAGTCATACAAGAAGCAGGCTTGTTCTTTGAGAGATCATAGAGATCTTAAAACGTTGAGCAGCCCTCTCTACCACATTATAAGGGATTCCAGAATTGGCGGATTTTCCCTCGTAGATCGCCGTCAGACTATGCCGTCGTAGACGAGCAGTCATAGATGAGGCCGTCGTAGACGACGCCATAGACGATCCGTCATAGACAAGGCCGCCGACGTCGACGTAGACTAGCCTTTGTAGATGAGGCCGTCGTAGATGAGGCCGTCGTAGACGAGGCCATCACAGACGAAGCCATCGTAGACGAGGCTATCGGAGACTAGGCCATTCTATACTAGGCTCTTGTCGATGCCGTAAACAGGCCGTCATAGACGAGCAGTCATAGACGAGGCCGTCGATGACGATGCGGTCGTAGAGGAGCCTTCGTAGATGAGGCCATCGTAGATGAGGCCATCGTAGATGAGGCCATCGTAGATGAGGCCATCGCCGACGCCGTAGACAGGCAGTCGTAGACGAGTAGTCATAGATAAGGCCGTCGTTGACAACGTCGTCGTAGACGAGCCGTCGTAGATGAGCCATCGTAGATGAGGCCATCGTAGACGAAGAGGCTGTAATAGGCAATGATGATGGTTTTTTCGGTCGACGATCCTGTTGACGATGTTTTAGTCTTTACCTCAGGAGGTATAGAAGACGCCTTTCTGAAGGGTCCCATGACCAGAGGAGGTGATTTTGACGGCTTAGAAGTCGTCTTTTTTATATGATTTTTCTCCAAAAGCAAGTCCATTACTCTCCTTTACCACATAGTGAGGAGATTTTGAAGGACTGCGCCCAGAAGACCCATGAGTGGTCTTTTTGAGGGCCTTCTCAGGACGTTCCCCTGACGAATCCGTCGGAGGAGATTCTCTTCTCTTTTGAGGTCTCCTAGACGTTGAGGGCAACGCCTCATCACAGTAACTGGAGAAAATAAAAAACCTCCTTTCTGGTCTTAACCATTAAAAGTCGCCCTTCACGACCTCTCAAAAAACTTACTTGAGAAAGTGCGACATACCTTGCAGTCATTGGCCTGCGGTATATACAGAATATGCGGTCAGTGTGAGAAACAGAGCAGAGCAACCTCTTGGAACAAGAAGCACAGGCTCTAAAATAAAATCCTTTCTTCTCCTTACCAGACCTTCTTTAAAGAATGTATTTGACGATAATCCATAGTAGAAAAGCAAAGTTATTTAATGAAGTTAAAAAGAAACACAGAATCGGAGCAGAGCTCAGAGGAGACTCCCTTAGCACAACGTGCGGTAGAAAATCTGAGGGACTGAGGCTCCTGCCAGGAAGGTTCTAGAGGGAGGTGATAGCTGATTGGCTCTTGTTTAGAGTTTGTTCCTTTTTACAAAAGGACATGGATATGTTACTACGGTGAGGCCTTTAGGCCTACTATTCCCAATGTATGTCTATAGGACATTACTTTTCTATGTACCGGAGACTCCCGTCTCGACGACGGGGAATGATTCAGGCATGTGAATCTATGAAAGACACCCATAATACTGGATAACCTCAGTAAGGATGTTAGATTTAAACTCTACAGAGGGCAAAGTCAAGTTCAGAAGTTCTGCAGCCTTTTTAATCACAACATGGTATGGAGCCACATCCTTAGAGGGTGCATCAGAAACTGCAGGCAACCCCCACTCTGGCGAAATTCCAAACCACTTGCATTATGCAGAACCTCAAAATAATCTTCCTGATCCTGAAGTTCTCCTTCCTCTACCTCTGGATCCTCATACTCCTTCTCTTCCATGAGAAGCTGTGCTTTACGCCTCGACCACTCCAACCGAACCGAAGGGAAGCTGGAACAGGCGTCGAATCTCGAATCCGATCACGAGGTCGCTCCGGAGTCGGCGAAGCCGTGTGCGGAGTCGATGACCTCGGCGGCGTGGAATCAAGCCATGGTGCCTATGGCGTCGGTAAAAACGGCAGAAAAGGCACCGGGGCGTAAGCTTGAGGAACGCCCAAGTTGTAAGATAATGGACCCATGAGACCAGCCGGTGCACCAGTGGGGTACATTGCCCTGGCATACACGCCATACATTGCATTAAGATAATGCGAGGGGTCCTGTCCAGGACCAGGAAATGGAGGGTACGAACCCACTGGTTGCCCCAGAGGAGGCTGCACCGGAACAGTTTCTTCTTGACCCTCCTGTTCTTCTGGGTGATGCACCGGAGACGCCGGAGCCTGAGGATCTTCAACGTCATCCTCCTCATGCGCAGAAGACTGACACGGATCCAGAGTCGGATTCGGTTCCGGATCCGGAGATGGCCCTCGGGACTGAAAATGTGAGGCCACACCTTCATGCTCACGAGATGGTGATGGAGACATGAAGTCCTTATGATGCTTACGAGATGAAGACCTCTTCTTCGAATCCGACTCCCTGCCGGAATGATGCCTCGAGCTATGCTTCTTCCTCTTATGTTTTTTCTTCGAGGATGCCAAAGCATGACCCGAAACAGACTTCGACGCCGACTTCGATCAGGACCTCGACCTCGATTTCGATTTCGACTTCGACCTCGAGCGTCTGGATCTTGACCTCGAAGACCTCTTGGCATCCTTTCCTTTTACCTTGGCCAGAAGGAGTTTAGCCTCTCGTTCACGCAGAGCCTTCGGGTTCATTTTGGAACAGGATCGACAGCCTCCGACATCGTGGTCCGAGCCCAGACACCACAAGCAATCATCATGCGGATCGGTTATCGACATCATCCTGGCACACAAACCACACTGCTTAAACCCTGCCTTCTTCGACGACATCTTCGGCGAAAGACAGTGGCTCGAGAAAGATACAATAACACACAAATAGCAACAAAGTTACTATCCGCAACACAAGAGATCCCAAAAAACCGTTAGCATCGACGACACGGAAAAAAGGGAACTGATGTCATCAAGCCGACGTAGACCTAATAAGGAGTCGACGACGTCAGCCGGAGTCGCGCGCGATGCCGTGCTCCTGTGACGTCGTCCACGCCGGCGTGCTACAAAAGAGTTTTCCGAACATTGCTGACGCAGGGGGATATTCACAAGGTGAGGAATCCCCTGGCAGATGTATCTATCAGAAACAGGTGTTATGTGATTCAGTAGCCACTAGATATTCTGCATCGTTATGAATTTACAGTACTTACTGCAAAATTCGCCATCTGCTGTATAATTTGGGGATTTAAACAAAAAATTGTTTCTACCACACAAGGGTCAACCAATGCTGAAAAGTACCACACATAAGACAGCTAATAACATTTTACTGGTAATATTTCAGTTGCTGGCTTCTATACTCAATAATTCAAGTGTTAAACTATAACTCATGAGATTAAGACATACTGTTCAGAAAGTATTGTGTGTTAAAATGACAAATCAGCAAAATTATACAGCAAGAGCATGTGCTGCATAACTAATTTTTTTTATATATAGCACGAACTCGACCCGAAGGTATCAGAGCGCTTTTCATGAGCAACAGTTGTGTTACAGACGGACACATTCATTTTGTTAGGCAAGGGGAGATTAAGTGGTTTGCCTAGAAAATCAGGATGTTGAGTGTCTCTGTCAAAACTCAAACCCGCTTCCCCAACTGCGAGGTCGACCACTCTAGCCGTTCGGCTACATCCTTTTATGCATTTTCTGATCACATACTTTGATCCACTATTGCCAAGTAATTCCTGTAGCTGCAGTTCATATAAATGTGCATTTTTAATGACAGTGTATTTAGCGAAGCCATGTTGCTTGTTGCACAAGCTTTTAAATGATTATATGTCAATATATGAACTATTGTTACTTACCTGTAAACAGGTGGTTCTCCAGTATTGGTGTCTTTCATAGATTCACATGCTTGAATATTCCCCGTCGTCGAAGTGGGAGTCCCACGGTATATAAAAAAATAGCAATAATGCTAATATAACATAAATGATAATATCATATAATAATAATAGAGATAATACACTGTAAAAACCTCTACAATGGTAACTTCCATAGGAAGACAGTATAAGAGAAAAAACTCATTTGTAACATATCAGTGTCATTATGTTGGTCCAAACTGCAGCCAATCAGGCTCACGCACCCTCTAGAACCTTCTCCTCAGAAGCTCAAGCCCTCAGATTTTCGTAGCACTAGTAATAATAGCGTATGAGGAGAAGAGAGCCTCTGAGGGGAGGAAGGGTGGGTCGCATGTGAATCTATGAAAGACACCAATACTGGAGAACCACCTGTTTACAGGTAAGTAACAATAGTTCTTCTCCAGTATTAGGGGTGTCTTTCATAGATTCACATGCTTGAATAGAATAGATAGCAGTAACTCCTTAGCACTGGGATTGCAAGCATCTTCACAAGAAGTAAACACATAGCTTAAAAGCATATAGCAATCACAGAAGAGAAAGGAGGAGGGAACAGAGGCTCACCTTATTTAAAGAGATGGCGAAGCACTGCTTGCCCCACTGCGGTATCCGCCTCGTTGATGGAATCCAAACAGTAATGTCTGGTAAAGGTGTGCCTATTCGACCACGTTGCCGCCCGGCAAATCTGGTGTAGAGGCACTCCGGCAAACAAGGCGGTGGAGGACGCCATCGCTCTCGTCGAATGTGCCTTCACAGGACCCTGTAAAGGCTTGCCAGCTTGTTGGTGACAGTAGGATATGGCTGCTGAGAGCCATCTTGCAAGTGTCTGTTTTGTCACTGAATGTCCCCTTCGCATTCTTCCATATGCTACAAAAAGCTGATCTGATTTGCGGAAGGGGGCAGTTCTTGAAATGTAAAACTTTAGACAACGGCTGATGTCTAAGGAATGAAGGCGTTGTTCTGCCGGTGACTGTGGATTCGGAAAGAAAGTCTTCAAGAAGACAGGTTCGTTCAGATGGAAATCTGTAGGCACTTTTGGCAAAAAAGAGGGATTGGTCCGAAGAGACACCCCATCTGGTTTGAATTGCAAATAAGGAGGCTTGATTGTGAAAGCATGAAGATCGCTGACACGGCGAGAAGACGTTAGGGCCAAAAGCAAAACGACCTTCCAGGTAAGAAACTTGTTGTCTGCTCTGTGGATTGGCTCAAACGGAGGCTTCATGAGCTGTGACAATACCACGTTGAGCTGCCATGTCGGAGGCGGGCGTCTGATAGGAGGAAACTTCCTGAAGAGACCTTTAAAGAATTGTCTGATAATTCTGGATGAGCAGAGAGAGGTTGAGCCATCATGTCTGAAACGTGAAATAGCTGCCAGAAAGACCCTCAAGGTGGCATGAGAGAGGCCAGACTGAGCAAGGCTTAGAAAGAAGGGCAACAGCTGTTCTGGGGCAGAAGTGAGTGGGTGGACATTTGCTTCTGCGCACCAATGGCAAAACCGTTTCCACTTTAGTTTGTACGTTTGAACAGTTGAGGAAGCTCTAGCAGAAGCCAGAATCTCTCTGCATTCCTGGGGCATCTCTAAATTCGCGAATTCGAGGAATTCAGGTTCCATGCCCATAACTGAAGAGTGGTCGGGTCTGGATGGCAGACTTGGCCCTCGTCCATGGACAGAAGATCTGGACGTGGATGCAGACGAATGGGCGTGCATTGGGACAACAGAAGAAGTTCCGAGAACCAAGCCTGTCTGGGCCAACGAGGTGCAATCAGTATCAAGTGGCAGGGTTGCCTGCGCATCTTCCACAACGTCCTCGGCACCAATGGTATGGGAGGAAACGCATAGGCGAACAGGCCGCTCCAGTACATGAGAAGGGCGTTGCCGCTGGACCCCGGATGAGGATGCCAGCTCGCAAAGGCGGGGCACTTCCGATTCAGTGGAGTGGCAAAAAGGTCCATCAGGGGACGACCCCAACGGCGGAACACCATGTCCAGAGTTTGTTGATGAAGCTCCCACTCGTGGGTAGACGATGTGGACCTGCTCAACGAATCCGCTAGGATGTTTGAAACCCCCGGCAGATGGACCGCCGTCAGGGAGATTCGATGATGAAGAGCCCAGTTCCAGATCTTCTGAGCTAGCCGAGACAAGGGCTGAGATCTTGTGCCGCCCTGTTTGTTCATGTAGTGCATGCTGGTTGTGTTGTCCGTTTGAACCAGCACGGACTCTCCTTGCACTACTGGCAGAAAAGATCTGAGAGCAAGGAAGATCGCCAGCAGCTCCAATCTGTTGATATGCCATGTTCGTTGCGACGGTGTCCACTTCCCTTTGATTGAAAGGTCTAGGAGATGAGCTCCCCAACCCTCCATGGATGCATCTGTGGTCAGCGTTAGATCCGGAGGAAGGGCCAGAAAGGAAACTCCTTCGTTTAGGTTGGATGGTTCTCTCCACCAAAGGAGACTGTCTTTCATGCGAGACGAGACTCTCACTAGATCGTTGAAGGATCCTGACACTTGGCGCCATTGCAGGTCTAGTTCCTCCTGAATAGGGCGAGTGCGGAGCCTGCAGTTCGGAAGCAGAGCGATGCAGGACGACGCCATCCCCAGAAAGGACTTCAACATGCGCACAGAAACTGACTGTTTTGAACGGATGAGGGTGACCAGACGTACTATTTTCACCTGTCGTTCTTGGGAAACGAAGGCTTTTGATAATTCCGTGTCGAGAATGGCACCCAGGAAGTTCCTTCGTTGTGATGGTGTTAAGTGTGACTTGTCCACGTTGATGGTCAACCCCAGCGACTCGAAAGTCCGCAGGCAGAGACTTGTGTCGTGAGCCAGCTGAAGAGGAGACGGAGATTTCAGAAGGCAATCGTCCAGATAAGGAAAAATCTGCACTCCTTGAAGACGTAGATAAGCCATGACTGGGGCCAGGACCTTCGTGAAAACACGAGGTGCCGAACGCAGGCCGAAAGGCAGCACCTTGAATTGGTAATGGACAGCGCCCACCTTGAACCTCAGAAATTGGCGATGTTGTTGCAGAATCGGCACATGAAAATAGGCGTCTTGCAGATCTATTGTGGACAGAAAATCTCCGCTGCAGAGAAGCCGCAAGACTTCTGACAATGTGAGCATGCGGAAAGACTGCTGTTTCAGAAAGAAATTGAGCGCTCTCAAATCCAGTATAGGCCGCCACTCTCCCGTCTTCTTGGCAATGAGGAAAAAACGTGAGTAGAAACCTGTCCCTTGTTGTGATATAGGAACCACTTCGACTGCACCTTTTAGTATGAGAAGACGAACTTGATGTTGCAATTCTAGAAAATGGGGAGGTGGCGGGCCTGATGGCGGAGAATGAGGAGGAATCTCTGTGAACTCCAAGGCATGACCCTTGCGAACAATGTCCAATACCCATTGGTACGATGTTATCAGAGACCATTGGGAATAAAACCGCGAGATTCTCCCTCCAACTCCTTGTGTGACATGAGAGTCACTGGCGTTTGTTGTTGGCACCCCTATAAGTAGGTTTTCCTTTATAGGGTCGTGACTGATTTTGGCGAGTAGACTGCTGAGAGGAGTAACGTTGATTGCCTTGGTTGAATTGGCGGTACTGAGTGTGTCCTCCTCGAAAATTCGTGGAAGACGAACCTCTTCCACGGGCGCCACGAAAGGGCTGCTTCTTAAATTGTAAGGAGACTAGCGATTTTGCTGTATCGGTGTCCTTTTTAATTGACTCAAGCGCCTCGTCAATGTGAGCGCCAAAAAGAGATTCACCGTCATAGGGCATGTCGAGTATCTTCGACTGGACTTCTTGCCGGAAAGAAGTGGATTTAAGCCAGCCCTGGCGGCGGAGAGCCGCAGCACTGGCGAGGATGCGAAATCCCGTACTCGCCACATCAATCGCGCAGTCAATCAGTTCCTCTGACGCCCTCATGCCATCCTGGAGAACTTGCTGGGCTTCCGCTCTGGACGCTTCTGGAATTAGAGAAACGAATGCGGAAATGTCCGACCACATTTGCCTGTCGAAGCGACCTAGAATGGCCAACGCATTTGCAGCGCGTACCGATGTAGAGGACATGGTGGAAAATTTCTTCCCAATGGCGTCCAAACGTCGACCCTCTCTATCAGGTGGAGTAGTGAGAGGAGTCGCCGGATTACGTGATCGTCGCTGTGCCGCCTGTGTGACAACCGAGTCCGGTTTGGGATGCGACAGCAAACAAGCAGGTGAACCCGCAGGAGCCTTGTATTTCTTTTCCAGGCGAGGGACTTGTGCCGGCAAGGAGTTAGGAGAATGCATAATTCTTATCCCTTCTTTCCATACAAATTCTATGATTGGTATGGTGTGAATTTGTTTGCATGGTTTGTTTTTGAAATCGTAGAGAAAGCAATCTTCTTGCCGTTGTTCTCTCGGCAATTTAAAGCGGTCCGCCGCTTTATTCATCAGCACATGGAAGCTTGCTGTATCAATGGTAGGCGCATCACCCGCCTCTGGCTGTTGCGGAGAAGGTGTCTGTATCCGATAGTCGTCGTAATCCGCCATATCTGGATCCTGATCATCGTCAGTATCCTGGTGTAATTCCCCTTCTTCACTGTCCGACTCATCCACCCCGTGCGCACCAGGTTGCGGAAGAAGAGGGGGGTGAGGGCGGGGAAGCTCTGTCAAAAGAGGCTGCTCCAAAGACTGTGGATGGGTGGCAGGGCCGGAGTCCTCCGCAGGAGCGTGGCTTGGAGTACCCTGAGGGGTAGGCGGAAACCTTCTGTTGTAGTCATCCAGCATATGCTGGAGGTTTGAAAACAAAGAAACTGGAAAAGATGCCATAGGCAACTGGACAAATTGGTCATCCGGTTGGACCACTTCCTCCACGTCCTCCTGGTCAGAACTGGAGTCTTGACATTTTATAATCAATTCTGATGGACTGTGAGCTTCATCGTCATCATCTTCCCCCATAGATCCAGTCTCGTGATCAGTTGCCATCAAAGGCGAGGGTAATTGGAGATCAGGAGGCGGCAGCTGCATAGAAGAATCCCTGCCAGAGGTCAAGGAAGGCAGTGGTACCAGAGGCATGGTGGCAAAAGAACCCGATCCTGACGAGGATCCTGAACATGCCGCTGAAGAAATCGCCATCGTCGACGAGGTAGGGCCCACTGAGGGATTCGTCGTCGACGGTATCGTCGTCGACGGAACGTGCGTCGACGGAGCCGTCTTTGCTGGAATCTGAGGAGACGGTGTCTTCGTCGACGGTATCTTCGTCGACGATACTTTCGTCGACGGTATCGTAGTCGACGGTACCTTCGTCGACGGTACCTTCGTCGACGGAACCGGCGTCGCCTTCTTCGACGACGACGCCGTCGTCATGGAGCTGGTCGACGGAGCACTCGACGTCGACGGGGCTCTCGTCGTCGGAACCATCGTTGCCTTCTTCGTCGACGATGCCGACGTCGACGAGGTGGTCGACGGAGAGGCTGACGTCGACGGGACCTTCGTCGACGAGGAATTCTTCGACGTCGAAGAGGTTTTCTTCGTCGACGGCAACTTCGTCGCCGACGAGACAATAGGGATCGTCGACGGGATCGTAGGAGTTCTCGTCGACGTCGAGGATGTCGACATCACCGTCGTCGACGACGAGGAAGCAGACGTCGTCGTCACAGAGGTCGTCGACGAAGACAGCAAAGCCAATCTTGTGGACGGAACGGTCGTCGACGAGCCCGTCGACGACCTGGGAGTCAGGACTGTCAGAATACTGATAGAGCCTGGACAAGACGCCTGAGAGCCAGGTCTCGTGGGCGTTGACACAGAAGGCATAGAATTTGAAGATTGTGCCACAGGCAAAGCCAGCTTTTTCTTTTTCTGAAGAAAAGGAGAAGGCAAGTTTTGAACACTCCCACGCTTGGAAGGAACAGTGGAACAGCCTGACTGAAGACTTACTGCGTCTGACAGAACATCTTCTTTATCTTGGAGGCGCTTCAACCATATAAGAAGGCGACCTTCCCTGTCTCTGAGAGTCTTAGAAGGAAGAGCTCTACAGATTTTACATTCATCCACCTTGTGGTCAGGGTACAGGCAGTAAATACACTTTTGGTGGGGGTCCTTCTCAAACAAACGCAGTTTCCCACATGAAGAGCAAGCTCTAAACAAGGACTTCTTACTTGACATTCTTGGAAAAATAATTTGAAGAGACAAACTTTGAAGAAAACTGAGCAGAGCTCAGGGAGACTCCCTTCACACGACGTGCGGTAGAAAATCTGAGGGCTTGAGCTTCTGAGGAGAAGGTTCTAGAGGGTGCGTGAGCCTGATTGGCTGCAGGTTGGACCAACATAATGACACTGATATGTTACAAATGAGTTTTTTCTCTTATACTGTCTTCCTATGGAAGTTACCATTGTAGAGGTTTTTACAGTGTATTATCTCTATTATTATTATATGATATTATCATTTATGTTATATTAGCATTATTGCTATTTTTTTATATACCGTGGGACTCCCACTTCGACGACGGGGAATATTCAAGCATGTCAATCTATGAAAGACACCCCTAATACTGGAGAATAAGTGTTTCAGCTATTACTTGAGATATAGCAAACCTTTCCCCCATTACCGCCCACTTCATTTTCCGCCAACGCTTCTCCATTACCACTGATCTCATTTCCTGCCCAGCGCACCCTCGTCAAATATCCAGCAGCTACCAGTTTCCAAAAGCCAACAGAGTTATTTACTCTAACTGAAATATACATAGTTTTTCCATGCTTTTGGAATAGCTGCCTTTTTGTTTATGAGGAAATTCCTATGACCACATTGAGCAAGCTTGCAACCCAGTAACAACACAGGCTCTAGTGAATAAATATATTTTCTAAGACACTTCCTAAAGCAACACCTTGCTGCCTTGCAGCCATTATTAAACCAACCTTCATTTTTATTTCCACTGGTCAAGTGTTGAGACTTGTTCTTCTAGCCAGAACTAAAACCATTAACATTTCACAATTTTTTAGTTTCATATTCATTTTTAAATGCCCCGTTTTCATCAATTATTGAACAATTGTGCAGTTGAGTACAGAGTTGGTATGCAGTACCATCGTCTTATTGTGGTTTATCATCAACTTCTTTCAAGATGGCTGGTACCAGCAATCCTACCTAACATTTCTGTGGGGAAATGGTCACTGCCTATCCACTCACAGGCTTGAAAAACTACAACAAAGTCAGAGATTAACTGCTTGCCAACCAAAAAAATAAAAAAAAGTAAATGGAGAAGTTATGCGTACCACTAATGCATGCTAGTCAAAAAGTAGTTGATCAATTCACTAGCGGCCTTAAACACCTTTATCCCAATAGTGTCCACCCAATAATCCGTACATTTGTCCCACTAGCTTCTGTAGGGATTAAAAATGCTCCATTCCTTTAACAAACAGTTAATTAACTTTGCTTTTTTATTCTATCCTAGCTGCCCGCCCGACGTTGTCCGGGGATGAAAATGAAAGTCTCAAAAGTTCTTTTTTACCTGTGTAGTTGAGCAGTGCATACACGGTAACGCTAGGTGTCCATTGCAGCCAAGCATCTGCCTCCGCTTGTCCAGCCAGTGTGAGGAAGCACCACAGTGACTGTGTTTTAGCCCTGCTGCTACGCTGAATCGCCTCAGCACCCGCCTCAGCACCCGAGCAATTTTGGGAACGTCTTTGTCGGCTCCAGCCGCAAACGTGTTTGTCCACTGTACCGGACGCCACTGCAACATGCGAACTGTGTCAGCCGCAAACGTGTTTGTCCGCTGTAGCGCCACTTAGACGCCCCACATGGCGTCAACGTCCAACGCCCACAAAAATGCCAAATACACCGCCCACTCATATTGGAACGCTAGTCCCACCCAGGACGCTTCTCGCAAGCGGTGGAATCCAGCTTGTTTTTGACAAATGCCGCGCCCATCGCTCTATGCACACGCCCCCAGCACAACGCACACTCCCACAACGGACTACTCCGAACGCTTCTCGCAAGCGGTATAATTCAGCAGGGTTGGGTTTTGAAGAATGCCGCGCCCATTGCTCTATGCACACGCCCCCAGCACAACGCACACACCCACAACAGACTACTTTGCCCCTAACGTACTTTTACCCTTATAATGTATATGGTGGGCTGCTGTATAGCCTATGTCCATTTGCTGATACTGTGTTTTGCAATGCTGTATTGGGTCTTCCGATTGGCGCTGTAGTTCCTGAGCTTATCCGCCTCAAAGGTTTGGGCTCTCTCTTTATATTATTAGGATGGACTATCTTCATGAAATGGCTCCTTTGTGCAGCACGCTTCTAATCAAACATTTGCTCTTATTCTTGGTACATACAATTTCACATAAATTCGCTATTGCTAGAACTAGGAGAACCAAGCAATACTGCTCTGTCCAGTTCCAATACGTTCTCAAAACTCTGCAGCAGCATAACTTCACTGTCAACTTTGTTAGAAGCCAGTGTTGGATTAAATGAGACAAAGTTCAAATGAACGTTGCCTCAAAAAAGGTCAACAAAACACGTTCTCTGTCATTTAAAAAAGAATGGCTCACACAAAAAAATCAACAAATGAACCAAAGTAAAAGCAGCACACAGGGATGGGGTTCTTCTGATGACAGTCGTTTTTCATGGGCTAAAGCTAGTTTTCTTATGAAAATGTTCCTACAAATAAACTGAAACACAAAAAATAAAGACACAAAGACAACATCTAAAGCATAATGCAAACTGAAAGAGTAATGACACAAATTCATAGATCAGTAGCAAAAGACGTTACATGGCCTGAAAATACAAACAAAATTAAAAAGGAAGGAAGATCGAGGGATTTTTTTTTAAAGACGGTGTAGAAAAACTGCAGGCAACGAAAATTAAAACCACAAACAATAAACATTTGTCAGATGCAGAGCTTTTGGATTTGTCCAGGTCACATAGGTCCACACAAATGAGTTTCCTTTAAAACAGGATATCAGATAAATATGCATTTTCAAACTTTATCTAGGAGATGTGGTTGCTGGCTGTGGAATTCCAACCAATAAATTAATCTGCATATCTATCAAGGCTGAACAATTAACAATGTTGCCATTAAGTGGTTACTGTACTTCTGTGAGCAACAAGAAACATTGGAATGCATAATTATGACCTTGTCAATTTAAATTTTAAAATCCTTTTAAGGCTAGTAATCATAATATTGCACTTTGCTGTGTTCAGCTAGAGGGATTTTTGATGCATATGGACTAATCATCTACAACTGTTTTATAAGTAACTAGTGAATCTTCTAAAACGATTATAGATTTTTAAGAAACGCACTATTTGAATCCAACCATCCACTGAAAACATTTTAAATGATTGACATATGTCGACAGACTATAGACCAAGAAATTCATAATTTTAGTGTCAGCTCCCACTCTCTCTAGCCCCATAGAATTCAGTTGTACTGTAGCAAATACGGCTCACCTTCAAACCCATTTGTGTAACCTGGAAGGAACACTCCTTTGCACTGCAGAGAATAATGCTAGCTCTTGTCTTTCCAGATTCAGTCAGAAAACCTACCATTGGGGAGAAAAGGCAAGAGATCTATATCACATACAGTATAAAAATATATTAGGAGAGAAAAGTGGTTCTATAATACATGATTGCCACATGAGAAGGGGTTTTTAGTTGTTCAAATTAATTTAAAGTGTTATTTACCATTCGCAGACTGATTTCAGATGTAAAATAAATAGTTATTTTTGCAGAACAATAGGGTCAGAAGGGCAGACGCAAAATGACAATTGAAAACAAATAGTAATACTACAATACTTATATTTTTTTTGTTTGAATAGGTTTTATTGGTTTTCAAGCAATTATCATCAATACAATACACTTCAAAGGCATTGAGTAAAGGAAAATATTACACATAAATCATCTCATACCAAAACAACAATGCTAATCTGCGAGTAGATAAATAGGTCCTGCCACACCACAGGGCTTCGAGACAATCGGTGAATTACACGAGAGGTGTTGAACTCTGTGGCGAGTGTGTTGCTGTATGACTTGTGGGTGTATCTTAAGCCAAAGTATATAGGAGCTAGCATAGGGCGGCATGTTATTGCGCCCATGTGTCTATCTCTGGTCTGTTCCATCGGATGATATGGGTGATTTACCCCCTTACGGGAACGCCGTGCATTTGGTTCGGAGTAAACAATTGTATGGATCCAATACCATATTCTCAACATTTTAACAAAAGGCGTCGGGGGGGGGGAAAACTGACATGTCCCCCGGACTGAACCAGTGAGGGAAGGATGGGGAAAAGATGGAGGGGGGATAAGTCTCAAAGGAGAAGGATGGGGAGGACAGGTCATTGTAGTGGGAGGAGTGTCAATGCATGACTATGGAGGTATTGAGTCGGTGGTATGACAGTGGCTCGGGGTGGTTGTGGTCATGAGGAGGGCTAGTTCCCCTCGTGGAGGCAGTGGGAGGGTGGGGGGAAAAGGCGTGGCAAAGCCCTATAGGTGTCAGAGCGTTTGTGCCGGTGCAGCGGGAGTTCCCAGGTCGCCCCTGCTGCATAGGTACGCAGCAGCAGCTCGTGTCTCAGGCATGTGTTGGGGCTCCCCGTCGACTCTGGCAATAAGGTGGTGGCGGGAGCACAATGTGTTTCTTCCTAGTCAACGTCAAGTGTCAACCCAGTGGGAGGGCACCCCTATGTGACTCCCTGATCCAGGCTCGCCTGTTGGAAGGATTGTAAGGTGTCGTCCCAGAATTGTGCAATGGGGAATTTTTTTAGTCCCGCCGTCTCCTCTCTGCGCAGTGTGACACACTCTGTTCTCGCCCAGTTGTCGAAGGAGGTGTACCAGTGTTTGGCCTGTGGGGGTCTATCTTTTTTCCACTGTTTAGTGAGTAAGCGCTTGGCCGTGATGAGGCCCAGGTCTCGGAACCTGGCCGGTACCCTGTTGACTCTATTCCTTTTGTATAAGCCCAAGATACACGCCTCCCACGTGTGTGGCAGGTCATCGCCGGTGCTCTTCTTCAGTAGGGTAGTCACCATAGTCCAATATGGTGATATAACGGGGCAAGCCCAAAGCATGTGCAGGAGATCCGCACCAACCAGGGAGCATCTGGGGCACGCGGAGGTGGTGGTGGTCAAGAAGTATTTATTGATCTTGTCTGGCGACAGATACGCGCGATGTAATATGTAAAATTGTATAATTTTAAAACGTGAATTGCGTGGGACGTTGACCGGGCCGGCCAGTATCATGGCCCACTCCTTGTCCGCCCATACCCTTCCTCTATCTTCCGCCCACTTATCCCGGAGTTGTTGTGTGGATCGCTGTGTATGTGTTAAGAGGGCTTGGGTCAGCCAGTGGACCACGTGGGAGCCGTTGCCTATGACATGGAGGTACTGTAGAAAGTGGTTCGTCTGTGGCTCGTCGGTCAAGTCTCCCCAAGGGCGTGCCAGCGTGCGTATGATGGACGCGTGAAGGAGAAATTGTCCGGCCGGCAGCCGGTGTCCCTAGCCAGAGTCCCGAAGGGAAGCAGGGCGCCCTCGGCATACAGATCTCCCAGCGTCTCCACTCCCGCCTCCACCCACCCGTCCAGCATCGCTTCTGTTATTACCCCTCCATCCCTGGGTGTGCCCAGGAGCGGAAGCGCCGGGGCATAGGGCCTCCCCTCTCGTGTCCATTTCAAGCAGCGTAAGAAGCATCTGCGAGCCACAGCCACGTGAACTTGTGTTGGAAGTGGGGCTTTGGTCTAAGGGTGGAACAGTGAGCACACCTACGTGTGTGTGTAGGTCACGGCATCTGTGGCGGTTTCGTCTCAGTTCCTGCCACTTAACCATCCCGTTGCCCATTGCATCTGAGCCGCGAGGTAATACAGTTCCAAATTGGGAACCGCAAGGCCCCCAGCCTCCGTAGGTACATAGAGTTTTGTCAATGCCACACGGGGTCTCCCCGAGTTCCAGATGAGGTTCCGAATCAATGTTTCCAGTTCCCGAAATATCCGGGTCGGAACATATAGTGGGATGTTGGCAAAGTGGTACAACAGTCTTGGCAAGACTATCATTTTAGTCAGTGTGACTCGGCTGGGCACGTTTAAGGGTAGGGTCTTCCAGAATGCCATCTGCGCTCGCAAGGAGGAAATAGCTCTGATCAGGTTCCCCTCTAGAATGTCAGGCGGGGCTCTGTAGATATGAATGCCGAGCTATCTGAATGTCGTGGGGTGCCAGGTGAGTCTCCCATTATTTATGCAGATGTCACATTCCTGTATATCTGGATTGAAGGAGTACGCCCCTGACTTTGCCCAGTTGACCCTAAGTCTCTAACATACAGGAGCAAATCGTCTGCGTAAAGCGAGACCGCGTGTAGGCCGTCCGCCAGTGGGATCCCCCACTCCTCTCCCTGTGTTCATAGGAATTCTGCAAGAGGTCCCATTGCCATCGAAAAAAGCAATGGGGACAGAGGGCATCCCTGTTTGGTCCCTCTCTGCACCCGAATAGCGTCAGACAGCAGCCCGCCCGTGCGCACACGTACAGTCGGTCTCTGGTAGCGGAGCCCCACCATACCAATGTAGTCGTCCCCGAGTTCATATTTTTCCAGCGTCGTTCTGATGTAGGGCCACTCAACAGAATCGAAGGCTTTCTCAAGGTCTAAGACGAGGCATCCCGATCGAGGCCAGTTGTTGGTGGCATATGTTTGTATTTTGAAAAACCTTCGAATGTTGCGGGAGGTGCTGCGTGTGGGTACAAAGCCATTCTGATCATGGTGCACAAGGGTTGGGACTAGGGGGGCCAGACGCTGAGCTAGGGTGGAAGCAAGGATGTTATAGTCGGTGTTTAGCAAGGCCAGTGGCAGATAAGATCCCAGACGCATGCCGTCTCTGCCTGGTTTTAGGAGGGAGATAAGCGTGGCCTCGTTAAGTGTGGGAGGGAGAGCAGAATCGTCAGTGGCCACCGCATACATCTTCAGCAATTCTGGGATCAGAATATCTGAACAAGCCTTATAATATTCGGCCGGCAGCCCGTCCGGACCCGGAGACTTGCCATTCGACAAAGCAAAAATGGTGGCGCGCAATTCGTCGGCTGTGATCGGTGCACCCAGATCATAGCAGTAGCTTTCGGAAGTTGTATGCCCGAGAGATAGTTCGCTATATCCTCGGTGGGAACTCGGAGCTGGGAGCTGTACAGAGCTCGGTAGTGGCTCGTGAAGGCCTCATGTATTTTGCTTTGTGTATATACCACCTCGCCCTCATCCGTATATATTGCGGATACTGGCGCCGAGCGGTCTTCCTGTCTGATGAGCCAGGCCAATAGTTTGCGGGGCTTATCACCAATGTGGTGTGTGCGTGCCGAGTGGGCTGCGTAATTGACATGACGCAGCCGTTCCAATAGCCTCTCGTGCTCAGCGTGTGCTGCGTGCAGTGATTCAACCACTCCACCCATCGCCTCCTGCTCCCGCTGAAGTAGATCAGATTCTATGTGCGTCAGGTCTCTCTCTAGTTGCTTCTGTATGTGCCCCTGTGTACCCAGACAGTGTCCCCTGAGCACTACCTGTGCACTACCTTGAAGGCGTCCCACTCAATCTGGGGGGAGGACGCCGTGCCTGTGTTCTCCTCAAAGCACTGTGCCGTTTGCGTGGAAAGGTAGTCGCGGAAGCGGGCGTCCAGAAGTGGCGCCGGTTGCAATCTCCATATGGGCACAGGCGAATGCGGGCGTAATACTACAATACTTATATAGGTTGGTCCAAAATGAGTATGACTGTCTCGGGCCAGTAGCTGAAGGATCTGAAACAAGAAAAATCCAGTGGGTGAAAAAGACTCACCCAAAGGCCTTAAATTAAGTATAGAGTATAATATGTTTGCAATGAATGAAATAGGGCAACAATATATGTCAAACACAAGTAGGGAGTGAATTCAATTTGCAGCCATTTTAACAACACAAACTCCAAAAGAAATTGAATTGAAATTGAGCACAATTTACAAGGTTTTCAATTTTACCACAAGATATAATCGGTTAGTAGCTACCCGGGATAAATGTTACAAATAGGAGTAATAGAACAGGCAAACCCAATTTCCGTTGGCTCGGTAATTAACAGAGATAAATTACACCGGATACCAGATGCCAATTTTATTTGTCATGGAGTGTTTTTGTACTTGTTATTCAATCATGGATCAAATGACACAATTAGCATGTCATTTGAACTTGTACAGGCAATTCATCTCTAAAAAAAGTTTAATATAAATCCGGCTAATATTTGATTTTATTTTTAATGAACTTTTACAGTGTAGTTAATTATCTGATCATTCATAATACATTTTTCTGGAAAGTCACTGAAAACATTTTCTGTTAAGTACCTATCAATAGGTGTCTGCAAATGTTGAAGTGCTAAGAGAATCATATAACGCTTGATACCAAGAACTCAATAGAACTCTCTGAATATTTTCTAAAGACCATATCCTCATTTGGATCATTTTTGATTAGTCAATGTATTGGTGTGGACTTTTTTGGGAGGAACTCGAAATATGAGGATACATTTGACAGAATCGATTCCTCAGATAAGGAATTGTGGCTATGCTGTAGACAGGATCCCTAAACAAAAATTTTCCCCAAACTTTAGCTAAGGAACTAGAAACCATGGAGGGAGACTGTAGCATAATCTGCTCTTGCTCCTTTACTAATCGCAATGACCATCAGCATGGACTCATATACCCGCCCCCACTAATGATCCTACTTAACAGATACTAATCCACCTCAAAGACACTGGAGTGGACATGGAGACATAGAACTGTCTACTTGAGAGAGCTAGACTAAACCTTAACAAAAATAACCGCTGGATTAACCCCTTATCTTGGTACCCGATCAAAGTACTGATTGGCATAAAGCACTTGAACACCTTGTTAGGTCTAATAAGTGCTATATAAATTTAATTGCAATACAATACTTAATCAACAATCTGTTAACTTTCAGTAGTGTCCGATCCTGGTCCTTTCATCAACAGGTGGCAGCTGAAGGGCTAGGAGTCAGACAACGGGTCAGCCCTGAGGTGACATCTTGGGTTTAAGGGTGAGTGATCGCACTTTTGGCAAACGCCACTGAACCTGGTAGCTCACTCGCTTGCTTAGTGAGTTGTCACCTTCTTTGACGCACATGAAATTGGCTGCAGTGTACATAAACCATTTACTGCAATGGCACACAGGAAAAAAAAATTGAGGGAATATCGCCATGAGGCCTTCATTAAACGGGAGAAGTGGTTCAAATGAGATCACTCCTGGCTGAAGCACCACCATCAAGACGTTTGCCTTAACTGCCACACTGGGTAACTGAAGGTCCAGGACCTCAGCTACCCGCCTCATTACCATTGCAAATGAGGTAGGAGGAAAGACCAAGGCAGTATCTGAAAAGGTGTCTAGTCCACTGGCGTCTGCCAAATCCTCACACCACGTGACCTCTGTATAGTCTGGGGGCTGGTATTCTTCAAGTTCCTGTGGCCCCTCCAAATCTTCCTCTGGTTGTAGCCAATAGGAATAGGGCACAGGCTCCGGCCTGGAGGAAGTTGGAGATGAGAATGGGGATGACGTTGCCAGTTTGCACAAGCAGAACCGGGTAAGTCGGCAGAAGAGCCGACGCTAGGGAAGGTGGAGGTGGCTAAACCGGCACCAGTCCGGATCCATTCATGGACACAAGGGGCCTGACTGGTGCAGAGGGCAATCCCGCCAGTTAAAAACCAGCAGGGGCCCCTCCCAAACCCGCAGACCCCAAAGGCACGCCACAGGAATGGGCCACCCAAATATGAAGCGATTGGCCTTCAGGTAATTTAAGGCAGTGTGGAAATAGCCCAGGCTCAAACGTGGAGCCAGGCCTCGAATGTAGACATTCTTTCGTCTTATCAGATGACTTTGACCGACGGAACGAAGTCGAAGACCTCCTCATCTTCTTGATCTTTTTTTTGTGGGACTTACCCAATTGCCCGGATGACTGCAACGAACATAGATGGCTCCGCGACCGATCCCGGGATCTTCCTCTCTACCAGGATTAAGACCATGGGGGCCTCTCACATCAAGCAGTAAGGAGCCTGAGGGGCTGCTCCCTCAAGGCCCTTGGATGCATAGTGTGGCAAGCACCGCAGGTCTTGGCATTGTGGTAGCACTCAAGACACCAGAGGCAAAAGAGGTGTGGCTCCGTCATCGACATTTGCTGGTGACAGGCACCACAGGGCTTCTTTGCCGATATCCCTGCCATACCAGCAGACAAAATCTAAAAAAATCTTCAAAAAGTTACTGGGGGGTAGCTCTTTTCCGGATCTGTCCTTACTGGCAAGGAAAGAAAAGAACTGACGTCAGTGTGTTGGGGTGGCACCTTTATAGGCACTGTGCAAGTCACCTCCAGCGCAGATGACACTGACAACGCCACCTATTACTCACACAAAAAATTCTGGGTACAGTCTGAGGCCTGGGGATAAATCTACGGTAAGGAATCTGTGGCTAGAAGTCTCAGTCAGATACGACAATTAAAGGAGTCTAAGTTGCAAGGTTGTAAATTCCACTTGGTGGCATAATCACACAACCCATTTGCTTTAGTGCACTCTCCATGTCTATTGATTTTCTCTCTAAAGTAATTAGACAAGGATTAGGCACATGTGCAGATCAAAAGGTCTCTGCTCAATCAGAGTAGCTTGTAGTACAGCTAAACAGTTCATACACAAATTAAATGGATTGATGAGGCAAAATTCACTCCACATGCTACAGAAAAAGGTCTGCGTGTCCAGCTCAGTCTTTGGTGTGAAGCCCTGTTACCTGCTTTCGATGTTGTGGTAGGCTAGCACTAATGGGAACTCTTCTGTCTCACACTTTCGGCAGTCTCTGCTTTATGGGACTGCAGTGATGGTTTCACTTGGACACTGGCTTCAGGAGAGCAGTACGACAAGCCTGCTCGGCTGGGGCCAAACATTGCAAATACAGCCTCCAAGCAAAGATCCAAAAGGTGCTCATTGTGGTTAGTGCCGGCCTCCCGGCTGGGTTCACACAGGGTTGTATCTGGAGGAAGTTTAAGCCCCTGGGCTTCAAGCTTCTGCTTCATTTGATATGGCAGTTCCTGCTTGGGATTCACTCTGGGTTGGGCAGAAGCACTAACCCTTTGGGCATTGCTGGAGTTCTGGACAGCATAGGATGACTTGCTTCCATAAATGAGCTACACGCTCACTGCACATATAAGCACTCGACATACACGCAATGTAAACACAAGTGTTCTGGGATTCGCAGAACAGTAGAATTTCACACACAACACTTTCTCTCAGACAGAGAAAAATATTTGGTCCCACAAAATATACACAAAGAACATTATGATGCCACAACCACTTTATGTGATGTAGCCAAGGCAGGGGCAATATTCTGATGCCCACTATGAGGGAATGCTTGGTGCACCACTCCAAGTCGCAGAACACGCTCTAGATTAGTGTGAAGCCAAGGCATAAATAAGAAGCCAGGGCCTAAATAAGAAGTCAGGGCCTAAGTAAAAAGCCAGGACCTAATAAAAAGTCAGGGCACCGACGGCAGGGGTACACAACAGTAGAACATGCAGGGGTTATTCAGTCCCACGACTTGTGATATAAAAATTTTGACATGCTTTGCACAGTTTCAAAACTTGTTTGCCTTCTTCTGCCAGCAATAAAAGAAATCTGGTTTACTGTATATATTCCCAGATCCTTGAGAATAGCACTATATTTTACTTATCTTCAGTAAAGGTCTTCCTGCTGGCTTCCCTAACACAGATTTGTCACATTTTTAATTCCCCCAGGCAACAGACTGGAACCGGAAACCTTTTAACAACTGTTCCCACACACCACTAGGTTGTGTCTTTGGATTTAGGGCAGTGTTATCCCACTCTCGAAGTAACAGCATGGAGCCATAGAGTGATCCTACCTGGACATGCTGACATCAGTTGACAACCAAGAATTCCACACCCATAGACAGACCATCAGAAACCAACTGTTACAGCATGCAAAATATAATATAGAGCACTATGAACACATAGAATTCCTTTCTGTGGAAAGGGAAAGGAGTGAGGTAAAGAATTTGCAGATAAGAGTGACTATCAAAAAGAGCATTACCAAAGGCAAGTAACTTGTACTTCTAATTGCAAATTCCTTCACATTTAGAACACATACCTAATCAGTGTCCTAAAACGGTCAAGGGTCTGAGAGGAGGTCCTGCAGGACAGAGCAATTAAAAAGCCTTCCTTTGGAAAGTTATGAGTTAACACAATAGGGCTTGGTGAAGTTGTAGCTTGACTCCCCATTAAAGCCTGGTAGAAGTCTAGCACTAGAACTACCTTAGGTGTGGTGGAATGAGCCCGTAGGCAGTCAGGAGCCTCTATCCTGGCAAAGAAATAACACCTAGAAATGTGTGGTTTGCAAGCGATCTGGGTAAAAAAATAACATGGTTAGAGCCACGCAAGTCAGCCCACCCTAGATAGCCCTAAGTGTGTAATTTTTCAAAAGGGTACAGATTGGCTAGGTTTCCTAAGGTACCAGCAGAGCTAGGGCCCAAAATCTAGAGCTACCCACACTGGAAAAGAGGGTCAGCTTTTGGAAGAAAAATGTGCTGCACCCATGTTGCATTTTGGACTGTTTCCTGTCGCGGGTACTAGGTCTACCCACACAAGTGAGGTAGCATTTTTATCGGGAGACCTGGGGGAAGGATGGATGGTAGGAAATGTGTTCATGCCCAGTGATCCCATAACTTTCTCACACAGAAATCTGAGGAAAGTGAGATTTTTCTTTTAGCTAAATTTGAAGTTTGCAGAGGATTTTGGGTAAGAAAACATTGGGAGACTCCACGTAAGCCACAACTTCAAGGACTCCCCGGGTGTCTAGTTTCCAGAAATGTCTGGCTTTGGTAGGTTTCCCTAGATGGCCATCAAGCCTGGGACCAAAAACGCAGGTGCACTCCTAAATATCACAAAACAACCTGATTTTGCAAAGGGGGGGGGAAGAGGGGGAAATGGGAGGGGTCACCTGCGTTTTGGTCCTAGGCTCGCTCGGGTAAAGGATTTAAATGCCACTCTGTCCAGAGCAAACCCTATCCTTTGCACCGCCTGTTAATGTGATTTCAACTACTTGATGAAGAGTTCCCAGGAAAGACAGCAGCAAGATGGTCATCCGAAGATGGCCTGAGACTAACTGATGAGCCCTCAGAGATCTATGAATATGTGTATTCTTAACCTGCAAATACTAGCCGCAACCATAAACTTCTAAAGGGTCCGAGGGGAAGCGAAAAGGAAGGATGGTAAACTTGAAGGGATCTGACCTCCCAACAAAGTGGAGTAAATGCCTTTGGGAATGAAGGATGGGTACATGAAAGAATGTGTCTAGTAAGTCCAAGGACACCATCCAGTGTTCAGGATCTACAGTGGAAGAGGCCATGGGCAGTGTTAGGATCCTGAATTTGTCCTTACAAAGGAAGGTGTTCAATAACCACGTTTAATGGTTAAAATTGGCCTGAGCTTATGGTCTTTCTTGGAGTTCAACAAGTAGCAACTGCTGCCCCTCTCCTTCTCAGAGACTCTCTCTATTGTCCCTTTGGTGAGGAATAGCAAATCTACTTTGGCAAGTACGAAGGCATGTTCTGCTGAAGTCTGAGCAAAAATAACAGAAACTGAGTGGGAAGGTCGACAGAAAAAGAAAGAGTGCAACATAATGAACAACCTGCAGTACCTATTGGTCTAAGTTAATTGCATGCCAGTGGGCAGCTAAAAACCTATCCTGCCACTTACTGGCTGCAGATCACTATGTATTCACAGCAGCAGGCGAAGGCGAAGACGAAGACTGGCCTTGCTGGCGGCCCCATCTTCAGCCACAACCACATGCCCTGGAGTCAGGCGCCTGTTGACCTGGCTGCTGAACAGGTTAAGATGACTGCCTCTGGCACCAATTCAGTTTCTGGGACAAGCTTTTGAACTTCTGTTGTTGCTTGTGGAACTGTCAGGGTGGGGTGGGGGTAATAAGATCAGGGAAAGGGCTGGAGCACAGAATCTTTGAACCACTCCAAGGCTGAATTTATCTCATCTTCAAACAGCCCTGAGCACTCAAAAGGCATACTCATAAGACATTCCTTTATGTCAGCAGAAATAAATGTAGCTCCCAATGAGGCATGACGGTAAGTCACTACACTAGTGCTCATAGCACGAATCGCACACCTGTGGTGTCCAGGCAGCCCCCAAAACATATTTGGCCGCATCCACACCTTCACAGACCGTATGGAACAAAGTATTTTAGACCTCCTCAGGTAGGAAAAGTCAAGATTTCACTCACCATATTCCAGAGAGCATGAGTGCTCCCTCACAAACAAAAAGCATTCAGAAATTACGAAGCCAAACTGAGAAGGAAACACTCTCTTGCAAAGCGCATCAATTTTCTTCTATTCTTCCTATGGCTGGTCTGTAGGGAAGGCGTTCAGCTTCAGTTTACTGGCCAAAGCCTGAATCATGAGGCTTTCTGGTGTGGGTTGCAGTATGAGAAAGATGGATCACCTGTAGAAGGCCTATGGTGCCTAGTGATGTGGGAAATTAGTAGTGGAACCACAGATGGTTTTAACTATGCTGCCCTCAAAGCTTCTGTCATGGCTTCACTGAAAGGAAACAGAGGCTCGGACGCTAAAGGGCCAGGTTGCAAGATTTCTGTAAGCAGGTTTGCTAATTTCCACAGCTGGCAACTACAGGTACAACCTCCCTGAGGCCCTATTCACCACAACAGCAATGGGGGCTATTTCCTCATGGGACGCTTAAATGGGGAGTTAAAGTCAGTTTCTGGTGACGTATCAAAGTCACTAGCATTCGGAAGCTCTAAATATAGCCGATCATCTGTATAGTAGGTGGGTACAAAAATTGACAGTCTCATCATTATCATTATCCTCATAAAGAACATTTTACAAATCTTGTATTGCATCTGGATCTGAAACAAACAAGACCTCACGGCACTGAAAATACTGGTGCGGAGGCAAAGGCACTGTCGAAGAATCATCACACTCCATAGACTGAGCCTTAGTGATCATGTAGTGAGAGATATGCAGAGATCAAGCCAAATGTTATACCAGATCCGAGATTGGTGTCTGGAACTGCCACCTCCGGACACGGCTGGAACCAAACAAGCGTGACCTTAAGCAAGAGAGTACAGGCGCAGCCTGGTTCTGACAGCAGAGCTAGGCAGAGGTATAATGTGGTCAGTCTGACCCACAAACCCCTCGTCAGCAGAACTCCAAATGAGGACACAAGCGGAATCGGGATATCATCAGACGCTCCGAAAAAGCTTCACAATTGCCTATTTAAGGTATCTACCTGTTGCAAATGTATCTACGGCCCAGGAAATTTGGGGCGCATCGGCTGTAGCTGGGGAATGGGTGAGTCAGACTGGTGTGGAATCGGGCTTTTGAGTGACAACTGCACAGGATTTTGAGTGATAACTGCACAGGAGAGGACTCCTGTGTCGATATCTTGCGCTTGTTCCTCTACTCCGTCTAGGACTTACTCGAGGATGGAGACCTGAATTAGAAGCAATACCAGGGTTTGGAGAAGGAAAATGGCAGAGATTTGGAGCTGAACCAGCCTTGTTGCTTCTGCTCAGCAACTTTCAACTTTGCCTCCAACTTTCTGACAGATGTCAAGTAAGACCATAAACGACATCCGCTTCCTGCAAGTGTGGCATAGCTTGAAGCAAGTAGTCTTCGCAGCAGACATATACCTAGCAAACTGCCACAAAACAACATTTTGGAAGTTGGTGAAGGACCTACACACGTTCCGAAGCGGAGTGCTGAATCCAGGTCTAAGGTTACAGAAACAAAGAACTGGCATCCACGTCCAGGTGTGGCATGTGCCATCATTTCTGGAGATGGGACGAGGCCACCTTATCGATTGTTGTCAATTTTTGGGGTAGCTTTTTACTTTTACTCTTGGGAAGTGAAAAGAGACATTAGAAACAGAGAAAAATAAATCCTGGAAAGATTCAATCACTAGATAGAACTCCTTATGAGTAAACTGTTGTATGATGTATTGTAGCTGTGTTGCATATGTCCTGAAGTCTGGGGTCTTCATGACCCCTTTTTCTTAAGCAAAGTCAAGGTCACCAAATCTATGGAACGCCATCTCATACTTCAATAGCAATGTTTGTAGCAAATGATGTAAGGAAAATTTGCAATTGTGCATCATAAAATGGTCTATTTGCTCACATTGTATTAGGATTTTCTTTAGACGGAAACGGGCGCTGCATTGTAGTAAAAATGCATTAAATGTACACAATTTAAACAGAGCTTGTGTACTTACCATCTCCTGTAAATGGTTCTACAAGCATATTTTCTGGCCCAGATTGATCTTCCTTCCCTTTAACATCACAGGCTAGCAACGTAAACTTGATTGGCTTTCCTGATTAAATAAAGAAAAGGATCAGGAAGAAGATACCTAGACAAAACTAATCTTGGCAAATATTTTAAACACACAATTCAAACATATACATATATATGCAGGCTGTCTGGTTTTAGGTTTAAACCTATAATAACTGATAAACCCCCACCAAAAGGAAAATAGCCATCACCAGTGTAAACATATAAACACTGAAAAAACACCTTTGAAACCACAAACTAAGTGCCAATTAAAGAAAGGAAAAGATGAGTGAAAGAGTAATTTCTAATTCTTCCTGAAGGTGCCAATACATTGCAACTTTGTTATACAAGGCAGCAGCAAGAAAGAATGGGCTAACATTAAGCTGCTTGAGTTTAGTTGTTTAGGGATGTCGCTAAAATATTGCCTCTTTCTTCTGCCTTATGCTTTTTTCAGTTTTGTGGTCTTTGGTCTAAAGATGAGTGTTTCGAAGCATGTTTTAGGTCTTATTTAGGTTTTTTTAAACTGTAGAGAATCAGGAAATATCAATCATATTTGATATTTTGGCTATATTTGATTTCACTAATAGGTAAAATGGCTGGTTTCATAAGAATCCTTCCCAATATGTACCATCACATTTACACACAGAGAATGGGTGAAATCCTTTGATACATCAGCCCCCCTTTTCTAACAAGTCAGTATTGTTTGTAGGTGAATTGCCAAACACCTCAGGCTTTAATCATTCAATGCAAGGTTTAGTGAAAGGTATATGTGAAAAGAATGTTGTCACCAACCATCTGAGATAGTGGTGAAAAAATGACACCAGACGTTGGTAAAATTGGAACGCAGTGTCACTTGGAATGCTGCTTGAAAAAGTTCCCACCAAGTTCAATTAAGATTGGAGTGATATTGTTTGTATTTGCAGTAATTCAGCTATGTATATGAAAAAGTTGAATGATGCCCTGTCAAATTCACTACCTGGACTGAAGTGCTTCCCTGTAAGTGCTCCTTGTCACTTGCTAAATGGGATGCTGAAAGCATCATTACACTCTTCAGAGTTAATGAAGAATGCTATTGACTTTGTAGTCTATTCTAGTACACTGTTTCGTTATGCCCGGGAACTAAAATGCAAATATTTCTCACTTTGTGCTTTGGGTGGCATCAAAAAAAGAGTCATCTTAACTGTGTCATTTAGTCGGTGGTTCTTAGTCCTAGAGGCTGTGGATGCCATATTATCCATGTGATGACCTACGGAATCTTTGCTTAGTGATGCCAATGTCAAGAAATGTGATGATCTTTAGTCACATATTGATAGTGATGTGAAAAAAGTACAGTCTACTGCATGCTTAGGTTTTTACAGGAAAACAGGACTGCTGTAGTGGACTTAATGAAAATACTAGAGTCTGAAAACACCCTTGTCCACCAAGTGTACAGCGTAATTGGTGTAGATATGAAACACCTCCTTGAGAGTAGGCTGAGCGACACTTTTAGCGACTTTGGCACCGCAACATGCTCCATGTTAGAATTCTTGCCAATTGGTAAGCAAAGAAATGTTGAGGGGCAATTCAAGAAATTTTATTTTATAGTCTATGGGAAATGGCTTGCAATGATGCATAGAAATGTCCCTTCACCAACCATGGCAATTGAAGTTTTTGAGGCCTCACTGAGGTACTCTGCACAACTTATAGATCCCTTCTGAATTTTCTCCAGACTTTGAAAAGTACTGCTTCATTTTTTACCTCTTCAATAACTGAGAGCATATGTGCCCAATTCAATGCATATGTTGCAGAACATGTCCTAGACAATCACAATCTTCAGGTTCACCAGTATTGGCATAAAAAGCTATGTCATTGGCCACAGTTAGCAAATTGTGTACTGGCTGTTTTGGTGTTGCCAGTCTCAAGTGCCAATGTTGAGAGGGCCTTTTCACAGATAAACGTTTACAAAGGAAGGAAAGAGCGACCAAAGTCTCACTAAAGATGTATTGTACGGTGTCCTACAATAAGTTTGATTTGTAAAAATGTATTTGGACCTCATGTACCCTGTACACCTGCTATGTATACACATGCACTATCAGTACTGAAAGCAAGCGGTAATTAAAAGCAAAATATTCCATAAACATTTATAGTTAGGTTGATATTTCACTCGTACAAAACCAGAGAAATTCACCAATGCACTGCTTATGACCTCTCAAATTACATCACTCATGACATGGTCCGTGACATCACTGATTACATCATTCACAGAATCTCTGACACAGTCAATCACACCCCCATGTAACCATTCATACACCCACTTCAACTTTCACACTGCCATTCTCGAAACCATTGATACACACATACCAGGACTTACATACCCACTCACTGATTCATAGGTCTACACACACATCCGCTCAGTCACCCCTTACAGCCACTCGGACACAAACTGGCTCACTAATACAGACACTGATATATCCACTCCTACAACCATACAGCCACTCACACACTGTCAGTCACTCATAGAGCTCCTCGCACACCTACTCACTCGCCTATAGAGCTAATTTGACAGTCAGTTACTCACCTATAAAGTTACACACAGCCCCTCACGTATTCCTACAGATACTAACATATAATCACTCACCCATACAGACCCTCACACACACACTCACTAACCCATATAGCCACGGTCACAATCCCTCACTCACACATACAGTCACTGATATACTCAAACACTCACCTATACTGTCTTTCAGATATCCACTTACTCACCCATATACCATTGACACATCCATTCACTCACCCATACAGCCATAGACACAGTCAGTCACTTATATAACCCTTCACTTACACTCATTAACCCATACACCCACTGACTCATGCACTCACTCATAAATGAAGCCAGTCACACAAACTCTCACCCACCCACACAGACACTCATACACCCATACAGGTACTCAGACAACCGATCAATCACCCATACACACACACATGTACGCACTTACCAACCCATACTACCACTTCGACACCAACCAACAGACTAATACAGACATTCAGACAACCTAGTCAGTGACCCATACAATGACTAAGACACATAATCACTCACTTATACAGTCAGTCACGGACCCAATAAATCATCCATTCAGGCACTCATACACCCACTGATTCTTCAATACAATACATATGGTGCATATATATTTAACACTCATAAACCTTTAGAAACACTCACAGTCACCAAAGGATGTCATTAGTGATGTCATTTGAGATGTCATCAGTGATGTCACTAAACATGTCATGAGTGATGTAATATGTTAGGTCATAAGCAGTGCACTGTGGGGGCTGGTGTGATAGTAAGCTCAGCTAACTAGAACTGCTGAATGTCTCTAGTTTTGTATGAGTGAAACATCAGTCTATCTCAAACGTCCCTGTAACCTTTTATTTTTTGTGTGAATATCTAAGGTTTTTTAATTATATTTCCTAACAATAACAGCCCTGTAACCTTTGTTTTTTTCAGTGAATTTCTAAGGTTTTCTGAATGCTAATTCTAAACTATAATTTACCTGTAACCTTTGTTTTTTTCAGTGAATTTCCATTTTTTTTTTTTTAAGTAGCAATGGTGTTTGCAGAATGGTGTGGAAAGGGGATGGGGCCTCTGCCCAGGTGTCAGGAATCTCGCTGTGTAGGACTTACAGAAAGTAACAGGAGGGTTTCTTGGTCTCAAAGGTCCTTTAGCATGCGAGAGAACTTTATTCCCCAACCAGTAGTGTACCAGGAGCCACGTCTGCAAAATGGTGCATAAAGGGGGCATGGCATCCAAAGACCTTTTAGCAAACTGACTGTGTGGGATTTGCTGGCGATAACAGGAGCGATAGTTGGGCCCCCTAACACCCTCAATTCCCAAGGGGATTTCTACCCCAACTAGTACTATGCCAGGAGGCGCGTTTGCAGAGTGGTGCAGAAAGGTCATCCTTGATGATTGCACAGGTAGTGCCTGTATTATTCTACGAGTGCCATTGCCAAGGTCAGATTGCGAATACCGGGTGTTTTTAACAAAATGTAAAACACATATATAGACATATGTTACATAAGGTTTCAGTGTAGCTATTTAGTAAGATACTAATTTAACTTTCCCCTTTGTATTCATTTGTCGAAAGAACTAAATAGAAAATGCATCTTCCTTCTTCACAGCAACACCAAAGGTCGCAATGACATCTGTAGTCATGAATACAAATGACAGAGTGAAAAACAGATATCTAGACATATTTTACACAAAGTTTGAGTTTGGCTGTTCAATAACATCAAAAACCTAAACACAACAGTGGAACCCCTACCAGAAATCACGCACCTATCCCGATATCCCAAATATATATTCACAACAGAGGCGATATTAAATATTGGATTAACTTTATTTCAACAACACATTTATAAAAAAAGAACAGTTTAAAAAAATAACAACATCTGAGCTCACAATTAGAACATACCTACAAAACACACATCAAACTACCCATTGTTACCCTACTCATGGGGAATTAAAAACTGTTGCCAAACTAGTGCAACGCACAATCTGAAACATCACATGACCGTGAAAGTAAGAAATATCATTGGATAATATACTGTTCAGTAAAATAAATAGGATGTATAAGCATACTCCTCCTTCTTGAACCTTCTTTTCTAGACGTTTATGGTGAGCAGGTGGTAGATTTTGTCTGGAGGCTTTTTTTGGACTGATGTTCATGTTCGATCATCTAAAAACCTATCATATAAAACGTCTTCAACTGCCAATGAAGCAGCAGGAAGCTGGATGGCCATCTACATAGGTGGCAGCTTCAACAATTCCTGGCTAGAAAGTCCCTTCAGAGGTACAGACTCTTACAACAGATATGGCTCCAGAGTTTTCAAGAATGGCAACGTATTGCATGGACTGTAGTGTTGTTATAGGAGCGGGTGAGCAGTGTTTTACAGCTATTCGCAATGCTGCCAAAAATTATTCATGGTCCTTTTTTCCCCCCTTTTATATTTTTTGCAAATTTTTTAAGATGAGTTCATAGTGAACAACAAGAAGGCAACGCAAAGCTGAAGGACCCTCGACTTCAATAGCAGCACAACAACACCGAAGCAGAGAGTCAGTTCAAAAGTCCAATCTCAACTTTAAGATTTGGCTCTACATTTTTCCCCAATAGCATCACACTGCATGGATTGTGGAGTTGTAGTGAGTGCTGGAGAGCAGTCCATAACGGCTCTACGCAATGCTGCAAAGAATAACAATTCTTTTTTTTTTATATTTGGACCTTCACCATCCACTCCGGATCTCCGTCAGACCCATGCCCACACCAGATCTTCAACAAAGCCAGCACAGCCATCGCACCCTATCTCCGGAAATTCATCAACACCTCCTTCGAGACAGCATCCTTCCCGGGGAGCTGGAAGCACACCGAGATCAACGCCTTACTCAAGAAACCCAAGGCAGACCCCAAGGACCTGAAGAACTTCCGGCCCACCACCCTGCTCCCCTTCCCGGCAAAAAGGTCATAGAGAAGACTGCTCACAAACAACTGACCTGCTACCTCGAGGTGAACAACATCCTGGACCCTTCCCAGTCCGGGTTCCGCAGCAACCACAGCACCGAGACTGCCCTAATCGCCGCCACCGATGACATCAAGTCCATGCTGGACAACGGAGAAACGGCAGCCCTCATCCTCCTGGACCGGTCAGCCGCCTTCGACACGGTCTGCCACCACACACTACGAACAAGCCTCCCCAACGCCGGGATCCAAGAGAAGGCCCTGGACTGGACCACCTCCTTCCTCTCCAGCAGAACACAGAGCGTCCGCCTTTCCCCCTTCCGCTCCAAAGCCACCGAGATCATCTGCTGCATACCCCAGTGCTCATCCTTCAGCCCAACTCTGTTTAACATCTACATGGCACCGCTCGCCCACGTCGCCCGATGGCACGACCTCAACGTCATCTCCTACGCTGATGACACCCAGCTGATCCTCTCCCTCACCAAGGACCCCCACACCACCAAAACCAACCTTCACAAAGGAATAAAGGGCGTCGCTGAATGGATGAGGTACAGCCGACTAAAGCTGAACTCTGACAAGACGGAGGTCCTCATCCTTGGATCCACCCCTTCAGCCTGGGACGACTCCTGGTGGCCGACTGCACTGGGAACCGCTCCAACACCCACCGACCACGCACGCATCCTAGGGGTCATCCTCGACTCCACCCTCTCCATGACTAAACAGGTCAGCGCCGTCTCCTCCTCCTGCTTCAACACCCTCCACATGCTCCGCAGGATCTACAAGTGGATCCCCACTGAAACAAGAAGAACGGTCACCCAGGCCCTCGTCAGCAGCAGGTTGGACTACCGAAACGCCCTCTAAGCAGGAGCCTCGGCCAAACTCCTGAGACGGCTCCAACACATCTAGAACGCCTCTGCATGCCTGATCCTCGACATCCCCCGCCGCAGCCACATAACACCCCACCTGAGAGACCTGCACTGGCTCCCGGTCAACAAGAGGATAACCTTCAAGCTCCTCACCCAAGCACACAAGGCACTCCACAACACTGTGCCAACGTACCTCAACAGACGACTCGGCTTTTACACCCCCACCCGCCAGCTCTTCTCCACCGACCTCGCCCTAGTCCCCTGCTTCCAGAGAGCGACCTCTGGAGGCAGATCATTCTCCCACGCCGCCAAGACCTGGAACACCATCCCAATCCACCTACGGCAGACCCAAGACCTGCTGACCTTCAGAAAACTCCTCAAGACCTGGCTTTTCGAGCAGTAGCAGCATTCCCCACCCCAGCCCCTTGAGACCCTCACGGGTGAGTAGTGCGATTTACAAATGATATGATGGATTGATTGATTGACCTTCATAGTTTTTCTACATTAGCAGGCATTTTATCTTACAAAATGGGTATCTAATATCAATGAGTTGTTCATTGTATTATCTTCTAATTCATTGTAACACTACTTGCATATAACTTGCCATATAGACAAGTTAAACCGTCCCACTACAAATAAATACACAGGTATCTTTTGCCAGTTATAATTATTTACTTTTTCACTTTTAAAATATAAGTCAACAGTATGTGTTTGAATGTTCTGTAAGCGCATCGACAACATGTACTCTCTTCTTTAAAACTATCAAGTGTAATATATGTGTCTTGTTCTGCAACCCCTCCTCCTCTTAACAACTCTTCATTTTCCATATAATTCTGCTCAGGAGCAAAGAAACTAAACTGCACATCACCACAAATCTTTTCTACGTCTGCCACACTACGATGCAAAAGTGCTCTATTCATTTCTCCTAAACATGAAGCAGGAGTTTTCAAATAATACAGCCTCTTACCTAAAGGTCCCATTTTTGAGTGGTATAACTTATTTAGTGTTTTAAACTTCGCCCTGAAAAAATACATGGAAATGTTCTTAATATATCAATGGATAGCTGTCTAATACTAGGAACACTAATACAATTCCATTTGTATACTGTGCCCTGAATATGCCTTCCTTGTACGTCTCTGCAATAACTCCTTCTACATTTCCAGGTACCATCACCTCTTTTGCTATTAGACTTCCATTCTTCATTTGATAACATTGTCCTCTTTAATGAATAGCATGAACTAATCGGTTATCCTGGAGATACCTTTCTTAATTAAAGACAGCCTCTGTACAAGAAGTATGTATCCATTCTCCACTAAAAACTGTACAACAGTTAGATCTATTCACTAATCTTTTCTTCTGGTTTTGTCTCCTCAGGCACAACACTATTTTGTCAAGTCTTCATTTTATTTAGAATCAAAATTAAAAGCTTCCTTTTCAAAGCAAAGGCCTTATCTACTCTCTCAACGTATTCTTTCAGTTTAACTGCAACTCTCCTTCTTCCACACTTGTTTAAATGTATCACTAAATTTACAAGGCTGTTACTATGGAATCATTATAACATTTGCACAGAACCTATGCAGGCAATCGAAACACCCACTTACAACCCATGCAGTCATTGAAATGCTGAGGCACACATGTGCACTGATGAAACACTCAGGCTCTACTCATGCACTCATATAATTAAGTAGAGCGTACCACTGTAGTAGATCTATCACACACATTGTCTAAAGACTACATATACCTCAATAACACTTATAAATACATGTTTTTTTGGGTTGAATACATCAATAGTGAAAGAGTCAACATCAATAATGAAAGAGTCAATATCCTGAGCAACGATCATGTAATCAAGCCAGAAATCAATCCACGCAGTAATCTTCGCAATTTCTTCTTGGTGCTTTATTCCGTATTTCATTTGCATATATCTGTGCTTCAATCTTCATCAACTACCAGTAGTCACAGATTAAGCCAACGCACGTTTCGTCTTATGGGTAACAACAGAGTTCATCAGGTCGCCTGAAGCGAAATATGACTGAATCTTAACGTAACGTCCTATATCAGAAACCGTCTTTGTCAGAATCTCAAAATTCAGCACGTGTCCTAAAATACAGCAGCAATTCAACGGAGAATGCTGTATTTTAGGACACGTATATATAGAGTGTGAGTGTGTGTGTTTGTTTAAAAAACACAGCAGTTTGCCACTGTATAGTTTTAGTTAGAACATAGGGCATCATTGTGATGCCAGTGGGACCGCCAGCGATAGCGGTCTCACCGACAGACAGGACAATACGATGCAGGCAATCGGACCCTTGACTGTCGGAGAGCGAACTGCAGACAGGATCTACTGATCACAATGGGGCAGCGATCAGAATCGTGATCCTGAATAGAGTTGTGGCATGCTCAGGCACCGCCGGGCAGGATTACGATGTCCCTTTTCAGACTGTCTGTTTATTGCGGTCCCACCGCCAAGAAAGGGTAGCCAAAAAAAGGGACTTAGGGGTCCCCAAGCAGGGCCTACGTCCCCATGGGCCACTGTAATGTGGCCCTGGGGGCACATGTAGTGCCCCCACGCACATTCATGCACAGTGTGCCAGACAGCACATGGTGCTCAATAACACTGTGGCTAGTGCTGCAGCCCTTTTCCAGGACCACAGCACAAGCTGCAGTGTTACTGGGCACTTTTCTGCCACACAGCCCGGTGGGCACATTGCAATTAGGTAGTGCTTGTCAAACTGCCATTGCAATGAGCCCCCTAGTTACTATACAAAATAGATTTTTTTGTTTGCTAATAACTTTGGCACTGTTTGAAGAAACTTAACTTAAAAAGTTCGGCATGATTTGCCAAGTGGGGTGAAAAACACAAGGGGTAAGATTGTCCCAAAACGCAATCCCCCTATGCAATTTTATACACTGCTAAAGCCACAATGGCTAAACAGAATTACACCAAATTTAGCAGAAAGCTAAGCGTACTTTGGTATAAATCCTTTCAGTAGTGTTTGAAAAATTAAGGTTCAAAATGAATAGATGTTTGGACTGTTGGGTTTCTGCAACTCTTGCGGGAATCCCCCAGGCATGCTGCACCAGATAATGAGAGCTCTGAATGGAGAGTGTGCTTTTTTCCCTCATAAGCTCAGTAGCTCGCACTCTGACGTGCACACAACATGAAGCACAATGTTGACACACCCCCACTACAAGTACCCCTGTCCTGAAAATTAAAAAAAATATTAAGTATAAGGGGGCAGGGTAGGGGTTCACTGACCCGCTGGACCTTGCTAGTCCAAATGTATTAAGTGCTGCAATCATGGGGAATTCTTCTGGGAGCCAGTGCAGGCCCCTGTCCTCTTGAGAATCTTGTGGAAACATAGTGGGAGTGCTGGCTCCCACAATAGTTCTGTGTGATCAGAAATACACTCAAAAAAGGGGGTGGGTTGTAGGGGGTGCCTGTGGTGGGTTGGTCGCGTACAAGAAAATGCAGTGATTAGTCCTATAGGGGTTTGACTAAGTAAGATCATATCAGCGTACTGAGGATATTTAAGATGATTGCAAGTTTAGGAGGGTGAGTGTTAATGATTTTTAAGTGCAGTAACAGATCTGACCTAAAAAGATAAAAAATACATGGAGCTAATACACTGCCTTGTTTGAGGCCATCACAGGTTTTAATTCCCCAGTAGAGTTAATCGCCTAACGTAACCTGAACCCAAGTGTTTGTGTACAAAAGTATAATAGCATACAATAAATTTTGGGGGATGCCCCATCCAGAAGGCTTCCTCCATAGTATAGATAATGGAACACAGTCAATTGCAGCTTTTAAGTCTATAAAGCAGATGTATAAATTCTGTTTTTGTAGGACAGCTCGATGTGCCAGTAGAGTAAGGGTCAATAAGTTGGTAACTGTAGATTGACCATTGCAAAAACACCATCAATTCGGATTATTTCTTGTGTTGTTGCCCCACTCCTCCAAGTCGGCCAATAATCGGGAGGCAAAGACCTTTGCCTCAACATCAGTTAAAGCAATTAACCGATAGTTTGAGGGGTTATCTAGCGTGCCACTTTTGGGAAATGGCTGCACGATACTTACTTGCCAGGACTTTGAAACAATATTCATTGTTAGGACCTCTTTGTACAAGGGAGTCAGGACCTCGGCTCACAGATCAGGATCGGCTCAAAGTAAAGAATTGGGGAGGCCATTTGAGCATGGGGCACCATTAGATCTAATCCGACGCAGAAGAGTGGCTATTTCTTTTTTACTCAGGGTTTCCGGATCATATAGAGCTGATGCTGAGCTACTCCCTTTTATTACAGACGTCTCATTATTATTCACGGGATGATGATTCATATCTGGACCAATTAAGTTGGCAGCATTATGGCAATACAAATTAATGATGAAATTCACCCATACATCCCCCATAATGTTAACACTATAGGTCCTATTACCTCATTTTTCAAAATCTTTAATGAACCCCAGAAGGCTTTGGTGTTGATGGTCTTGATGGCACTTAGTAAGCTATGCCATAGCGCTTGCTGATACTGTGTCTTCGCTTTCCAGAGTTCTTGCCTGTAGGACTTTCTCAGTAACTTCAGCTTTTCTTTAAGGGAGCGGTAGGTGGAGCAGTGTTAATCGTTGAAAACAGCCTTTAGAGACTTTTTTTGATTGAATAGCTTAGAGGTATACCACTTATTGGCGGTGGAACTTAAAGGTTGCTCCTTAGCTAAATTTAATGCAGTGAATTTCTACACTGATGATGTAAAAATTACTTCCATTTGTCCACCGTGCTTTCTCCACTTTAGTTGCACAAGCCAATATGATTAATTAAAAGATCAACAAATTCCAAAATGTGTCAGATTACCAAACCAACCTTTTCAAACTATAGGTGGAAATGACTGACTGACAGAGAACATTAGGTTTATGATTACAACTTATTTGCAGGACCAAAATTAGTGATCAAGGGTTATGGTGGTTTTCCACTCTTGGAATCACCTTTTAGTCATTAATGTTTGGTCCCAAGTCATCTGATATAAGAGTATAATCAATAATTGAACCATATTTTGAGTTTTTAAATATTGTTATTTCCCTTGATTTACATGACAATGACTTATTGACCAAGATGCTGAAAATTATCATGACAAAACTTAGCTGTACCTTTGCTTGACTGATCTGATGATTTGAGAGACACAAGGTGCATATTAAAATCACCAGAGACGATTAGACCAGCCGTCGGGTAACGGAATGCTAATGATTCTACAGTGTCCCACAAAATGAACAGCAAAGTCATTTTACTTCTTTTTCCTGTGCTTGGATACATATTTAACATGGTCAATTGAGGATCAGTAGAAGGACACCTTGTATCCATGCCGACAGCAAATCAATAGCTTTCACCTTGACACTCAGCTTTGTTTTGGCATTCGAGACCACACGCTTAGAGCGTAATTGATTAATTGAACGCATAGCTGGAAGGTTAAATGTTTTATAGCCATATATATCAATGGGGTATCTTGCTCTTTCCACATTTCTTGAAACAGAAAGATTTCTAAAGTTTGTTAAAAGGAGATTGTATCTGGATCAGCCAACAACCGAGCAAGACCATAAACTTTACAGTCATTTGCTTGTTTTTTTTTACTAGTGTTATTCAGACTTCAGTCCCGACTTCCAGATGTTTAATTCCATAAATTTGCCGGAAGCCATGCCTATTATTCAGATGTGTAATCAAAGAGAGGACTAGCCTATTTGTGAATAATACAGGACTCAGGACTGGATGAGGAAGGGGGAAACTATAAGGTTTCTTTATGAAGCCCTCACCCACCAACATAGTTGGTGGCATGCTTCATCATCGGGCCCACCCAGTGACACCGAATGCTTCTACGCCTGTGTTACAGCGGAGCTGGTGTGTTGCTGAGTGTGCAATGTGAGTGACGTAAAAGTGATAATTTAAAAGCTATACAGCGGTCCCAGCTCCCAAGGGGGTAATTTTAATACATGTGGGAGGGGATGCGCGATAGAACAACAGGTTTCCAGCAGGTCCTGGCCAACAGAGTCAGTCAACACCTCTGCCGGATTTCTCCATAGGGGCATTTGCAGCAAAAGAACAATTGTTACTTACCTGTAAACCGGTGGTTCTTCAGTATTGGTGTCTTTCATAGATTCACATGCTTGAATATTCCCCGTCGTCGGAGTGGGAGTCCCACGGTAAATAAAATAGCAATAACATACTAATAATATGTATATGTAACACATAACAGATGAAATATATATTAGAAAACAGGCAGTAAATGCCTAGACATAATTCCTCATAGGAATACATGAACAGAGAAAAAACACATGTAGCCTATTCCTGTCATTATGTTGGTCCAAACTGTTGCCAATCAGGCGCCAGCAGCCCTCCAGAACCTTCTCCTCAGAGCTCAGCACCTCAGATTTTCGTAGCACAAGAGTGACCACAGAGTCTATGAGGAGAAGAGAGCCTCTGAGGGGAGGAAGGGTGGGTCGCATGTGAATCTATGAAAGACACCAATACTCGAGAACCACCTGTTAACAGGTAAGTAACAATTGTTCTTCTCCAGTATTAGGGTGTCTTTCATAGATTCACATGCTTGAATATGGAATAGAAAGCAGTAATAGCCGAAGAAAACTTCCCATAATGGAGGAGGGAAGACAGAGGCTCACCTTATTGAAAAAGAGTGCAAAGCACAGCCTGTCCCACTGCAGTGTCTGCTTCGTTGATGGCACCCAGGCAGTAGTGTTTCGTAAACGTGTGCCTGCTTGACCATGTGGCTGCTCTGCAGATCTGATGCAGCGGCACACCGGTAAACAGGGCAGTTGAAGACTACATCGCCCTGGTAGAATGGGCCCTCAACTGAAGACTGTAGAGGCTTGCCTGCCTGTTGATGGCAGAAAACGATGGCCGAGGAAACCCAACGAGCAATAGTAGGTTCGGGAACTGGACGCCCGTTGTGGAAACGTCCATAAGCTATGAAGATGGCAAAAGTCAGCAGCTGCAGAAATCCATCTAACTATGGTTTGTTTAGACACTGCTTGTCCTTGCCGTATCTTTCCATAGGCAATAAACAGTTGATCGGATTTGAGAATGACAGAGGTCCTTTGCAAATAGAATTTTAAACATCTTCTGATGTCAAGGGTATGTAATGCTCTCTCCGTAGGGGATTGCGGATTAGGAAAAAACATCTAAGATGACTGGTTCATTCAGGTGAAAATCCGAAGGCACCTTAGGCATAAACCTTGGGTTTGTAGGTAGCACCACAGAATTGGACGTGAATTGTAAGAAAGGTGAATTGATGTTGAAAGCCTGAACATCACTGACTCTTCTAGATGAAGTTAATGCTAGCAAAAGAGAAACGCTCAATGTTAAGAATTTGAAATACACCCTTAAAATTGGCTTAAATGGGTGGCGCATGAGCTGCGCTAATACTACATTAAAATGCCATGATGGAGGCGGACGACGTACAGGAGGAAACATTCTGAATAGTCCCTTAAAGAACTGTTGTATTCTTGAAAAATAAAGAGAGGTGGACCCATCCTGACGTTACCTTGAAATGGCTGCCAAAAAGACCTTCAACGTTGCATGAGATAAGCCTGATCTTGCCAAGTGCAAGAAAAAAGGTAATATATCTGGTCCGGAGGTTGCATGAAATGGGTGAACCCCAGCAGATTAACACCAAATGCAGATACTTTTCCATTACAGTCTGTACGTCTTTATTTTAGTAGGTGCTCTCGCGTAAGCCAGTACCTCCTTACAATCCGCCGAGATAGCCCGATGAGCTAATACAAGGTGCTCAGACGCCAAGCTGCTTAATTTTAGAGAAGCCGGATCCGGATGGCAAATTTGACCATTCTGAATGGAGAGGAGATTCGGTATTGGTCGAAACTGTATTGGATCGTACTCTAAGAGGAGAAGAAGTTTGGTTAACCAGTATTGGCGAGGCCACCTAGGGGCGATGAGAATCAAGGATCTTTCTTCATCTTCCGGAGAACTCTCAGAACCAACGGTATCGGAGGAAAAGCGTAAGCATATATTTGAGACCAGTTTATCGAAAATGCCTTCCCCTGTGAGTCCCTGTGGGGATGCCACCTTGCAAAGAAACAGGCAATTGCTGTTCTTTTCTGTCGCAAAGAGGTCCAGATCGGGATGACCCCACTGCTGGAAGATTCAATCCGCCGTTGGCTGATGCAGTTCCAATTCGTGGTTGGACACCCTTGACCTGCCAAAGGGTGTCCGCCAGCACATTTGCAACTCACGGCACATGAACAGCCAAGAGAGTGATCCTGTGTCATATCGCCCAAGCCCATATCTCTTGGGCTTCCTGAGATAGAAGAACCAACCTCGTTCTTCCCTGTTTGTTTAAGTAATGCATACTTGAAGTATTGTCTGTGCGAACCAATACTGTGGGCCTTTGAATGATTGCACGAAAGGATTTGAGGGCTAAGAAGATGGCACCTAGCTCTAGCAGATTGATGTGCAAAGCCTTTTGTTGAGGGTTCCATCTCTCACTGACCTTCAGCCCTTGAAGATATGCTCCCCAACCCTCGAGGGATGCGTCTGTGGTGATTGTGTAATTTGGCGCTTCTTGAAGGAAACACACACCCCTTCTACAAATTTCTTTCTTGGACCCACCAAACACAACGGCCTCTTGCATCCGAGGAGTGATTTGAATGAGATCTTCGATTGAACTGGAGAACTGCAACCGCTGCTTGTCTAGCTCCTCTAGCAATATTCTCATGTGTTATCTGTAGTTGGGAACCAACGGGATGCAGGTGGAGGCTGTGGCCAGGAATGACTGAGGATCTACTGAAACAGACTTTTTCGTATGTAGAAGAAACCACCAGGTGGGAGCTGCAGGCCCATCGTTCGTGTGAGACTAACACCTTTGCTGGGTTTGTATTGATTGATGCTCCAAGAAACGTTCATATCGGAGCTAGTACTAGTTGGGACTTGTCATGATTTATTATAAACCAGGTTTTGAAACAGTGACTGACAAGTCTGGGTGTGCTGGACTGCCTGTAAATAAGAGCGAGCCCTTATTATACAGTTGTCTCAGTAATGATAATTTCTATGCCTTGCAGACGTAGATAGGCTGCCACTGGTGCCAGGATCTACGTAAAGCGGACCCAAGTCCAAAAGGTAGGATGTTTTGTACCTATTGCAAAGTATAGCCACTTCCTGTGCTTAGGAAGGATTGGCACACGAAAATAGACATCCTGGAGGTAGAGAGTAGTTATAAAGTCGTTCTGGCTTAAGAACTTTAGGACTTTCTTGAGGTACAAATTTGTAAAGTTTGCGCAAAGATCTAAAATCATGTGCTACTTTCCTGATTTGCTTGTTGACGAGGAACTGAGAGTAAACCCTAACGCTGTTGGAGATTCGGAACCACTCCGACGGTCCCTGTTTGTATCCATACAGACACTTGTGCAAACGACTCCCGTAGATGAGTAGGTGGAGGTCCCTTTGGAGGTGTAGAAAGAGGGAAATTTGACAAATTCTAGTGTGCCCTTGGACACGTGTAAAAACCCCAACGGTCCTCTGTCACCTTTGACCAATTGGAATAAAAGGGAGATATTAGACCTCTGACATTTTTGGAGGGAATAAAGGTGGGGTCAAGGTAGTCCATTGTTTCTTAGAAGAGTTGCCTCGGCTGTACGATGATTTTCTATGTAGGACCTGTTGGTACTTTGCCCATGTGACTGCGTTTGATTTGAGTAACGCAGTTGGTTCGGATTGTAGGAGCCAATACTGGATGGTACTCCCTTGAAAAAAGGACGTGGATCTACGTCCTCGGCACCACGAAAAGACTGCGATTCTATATCCAGAGGGTGCGGGCAGTATCTGTGTTCTTTAAGATGGTCTGCAGTGGCTCATCAACATGCTGGGCTGAAGGGATCCTCAATCAAAAGGCAAGTGAAGTATGGAAGTCTGAACCTCCTTGCGAAAGACGTAGCATTGAAGCAAAAATGTCTTTGCCAGACTGCCCCTATTGCGAGCTGTCGAAAACCTGTACACTCAATGTCCGCTGCACAGTGTATTATTTCTGATGCACCCCTCTCTCCCTCTCTCCCTCTCTCCCTCTCTCTCTCCCTCCCTCCCTCCCTCTCTCCCTCCCTCCCTCTCTCCCTCCTGCAGGATCTTCAAAGTGTGAGGCTTGGAGGATTCTGGAATAAGTTCTACTAGCGCCAACATGTCAAGAGCACATCTGGCAGCATACCTGCCCAACTGGCTTGCAAGAAAATCGCTGTGCCGCCTGAGTAATGACTGAGTCAGGATAGGCTGAGAGACTAGAAAAAGCAGGTGAATAGTGGGGGGCTTCACATTTCTTGTCGAGGCGTGGAAAAAATGCCGGCACAGAGTTTGGCCTCTGCATGAGTTTAACACCTTCTTTCTAAATAAAGTCTATGATAGGAACTGAACAAACTTGTTTCTGTGGTTTCCCCAGGACGAGGGGAAAGGGGAAAACGATTTGCCGCTCTCTTCATAAGGAGGGGAAAAAAACTCCAATATTCACCGAAGGTCAATGCAATAGAACTTCAGTTGTAAGAGAAGACGTAATCCCGCCCTGGTACAAGCTGTGGCAGCCTTGCTGTCAGAAATACATAATTCTGATCTGAAGAAAAAACATGCTCATACGGCTATGTGCTGTCCAAGAAGAATAATGGCGGAAGTAAAAAGCCTTCACGCCCTCACGTGGATGTAGCGGAAAGCTGCCGTCGACGAAATAAATCGTCTACAAAAGCACTGTGCATAAAAGTCAACAGTGTGTGAAACCAACTGTCAACGGGCTCAACCGCCGACGAATCCAACAGTTGACAGGGTCATCCGTCAACGAAGTCAACTGGCGTTGAAGCTGAATGTTGACGAAGCTCACCGTCTACGGAGCTCACCGTCTACGGAGCTCACCGTCTACGGGGCTCACCGTCGATGGAGCTCACCGTCGACGGAGCCCACCGTCGACGGAGCCCACCGTCGACGGAGCCCACCGTCGACGAGCCTATCGTCAATGAGGCCACCGTCGACGAGGCCACCGTCAAATAAATTTTCCATCGACGAAACTCCCAGTGGTCGACGAGCCTTCAGTCGACAAGAGGGCACTGTCCTCACTGTCGTCGACGAATGCCTGGAGGCATTGTCATTGCAGAGCACCAGTGACGGCAGAGATTGTCGTCAGAGAGTACATCGACCGTATCGTCGACAAGCTGGCACATTTTCACGTAGAAAAGTGCGCAGAGTGAGTCTAGACGCCTGAGAGTAAACCTTGTGGGCGGCACAGACTCAAAGAAGGCCAGAGACCCCTTAATTGTGATGTTACTTCAGCTGGTGAAGTAGAGGAGAAGCATCACTTAAAACCTTAATGTGCAGGACAAACAAAAAAATCCTCCCACATCAGAAGGGGGGTATAGTCTAAGCACAAGAACAACCCCTTCTCCACCTACCATGTCAGAGACAGGCAGAGTGCTGGTCCATATACTCTACATGAGGGTTCACAGGAAAAGGTCTCCGCTTCCCACAAGTGACGCAGGGTCTGAAGGTAGACTTCATGTAAGAAGACATTACAAAACTGAGATATTAGGAAGAAAAAATTGAAGAAAAATGAAGAAAATTGAAGAAAACTGAGCAGAGCTCAGGGAGACTCCCTTCACACGACGTGCGGTAGAAAATCTGAGGTGCTGAGCTCTGAGGAGAAGGTTCTGGAGGGCTGCTGGCGCCTGATTGGCTACAGTTTGGACCAACATAATGACAGGAATAGGCTACATGTGTTTTTTCTCTGTTCATGTATTCCTATGAGGAATTATGTCTAGGCATTTACTGCCTGTTTTCTAATATATATTTCGTCTGTTATGTGTTACATATACATATTATTAGTATGGTATTGCTATTTTATTTACCGTGGGACTCCGACGACGGGGAATATTCAAGCATGTGAATCTATGAAAGATACCCTAATACTGGAGAACGTTAGCTAATGCTTGGAGAGGGAATCCCCCTCCCACATGTATAGCACCTTTCCGTGTGCTCCACATTTTTGATCACATACTCACTTAAAGTATAGATCGCACTATCACATACTTAACGGTCCTGAGGAAAGCCAGTTTTAAAGAACAGGCCTGGCTGAAACATGTAGACCACACCTCGGATGTAGGAGTTCCTAATAACCACTTCACCAACATCCACTTGCCTTGTTTTTAACGCTAATAGAGGCCCAGACATTAAAATTACCCCCTCTGGAACTGGGACCGCTGTTCAGCTTTTAAATTATCACTTTCACGTCACTCACACAGCACACTGAGCAATACACCATCTCTGCTGTAACACAGGCGTAGAAGCACAACCGGGAGACATTCAGTGTCACTGGGTGGGCCCGATGATGAAGCATGCTATCAACTAGGTTGGTGGGCGAGGGTTTCATAAAGAAACCTAATGGTTTCCCCCTTCCTCATACGGTCCTGAATTATTCACAAATAGGCTAGTCCTCTCTTTGATTACATATAAAAAAAACTGGGGATACGGACTAGCTACCTAGTCCTCTCTCTCTCCTCTCCTTGATAATTGAATATTATTCAGATGTCACTTTATTTTTAGTAAGTAGTTCGCAGGTGCGAATTTGTGATTGAAAGACCTGTGACATTTACTGATTATTAAGGGGATCAATCTTACCTCTAAGTAGAGGAGTTCATTTTTGTGCCATTGCATTTCTTGTATTGAACGGAACGTTCTCTGCTTTTGGGATTGCTACCTGCAACATATAGGGATATTTTATGGGGAAAGAGTCCTTAGACTCATTGCCCCATTCTGTGAAGTATGGGCTGCAGTCAACAATTTTCTTTGCAATTTCACTGTTAGACCTAGTAGGGACGGTAGACTCGCATTCGGAATTTGGTAGAGCTTGCTTAAATTGAACAGATAAAATATTCACAGATGTAATAAAAGATAGTTCAGTAATGGAAGATGTTACTTAAGAATTCTTCCCCGATTCAGAATAATATGCAGACCTCTGGATTCATACAGAAGGTGCAATATAATTTTTATGTCATTAAAAGATTGGTTTTTCCGCATAGGCCCAGCAGAGATCTCTAAAGAGGGTTTGATAGCAGAGTGTGGTCCACCCACTGGTAAGCTATTCTGACTTCTTTTAGAGGAAAATCTTGTCTGATGAACTTCAGAATTAATCACATTATCCAACCTGAACCCAGAAATAGACTGGCTGGTAGCATTAGAACTAACGTAAGGTGCAATCACTGGCTCATTGTTTGCAGAAAATCGGATTTGCAATTGACAGGCCGCCCCATTACTTAGTGTCTCCTGTACGTCACTTTTTGGGAGAACCATTGACTGAGGTCCAGGCTGAAAATTGCACTGAGTTAATTGATTATGTTCAGGAATGGCCTCCCCTGTACCCATTGATATGGACTCCTGCTGTTGTTTGGACTAACCACTTGGTTTGAATGTGGGAAAACAATCCATGGGCATCTTTACAGTTTAGATCAAATTGCTGATGCCTTCTTGATTATATTCTGGACCTTTCGTAACCTTTTTCTAGCCCTTTTTGTTAGGGGTGGCTGCATACTAGAACCATCATGAGGGTCTGAGATGTTTAGAACTTTACTTCCCTCACTGTCAAGATCATCTGTTGAAGTAGGATTCTCGTCTTTTTCTGACCCCAAAGCTTGTTCAGGCTTCTTAGTGTCACTTCTTTTGTCTGTTGATCTTGGACAGCAGCAAGTTGGTCAATCTACTGGTTGGTCATTTTTATCATATATAGGGGCATCAGGTTAAGCTTTTTGAGTCGTTGGACTTTCATTGTCACAGCCCACACTTAAACCCGGGGCAGAGTATGTGAAGGGTGGTACTTATAGCCCAACCCTCGGTTGAAAAGCAAGTTTTCCTAATTTGTCAACGATGGATCGTAGTACAGATGGAAGTTATGAAACATTATCTATGAATAAGTGCAATTTATTAGTTGATTGTTTTCTTCAGATTGAGCTCTTACCACCAACTTATTTAAATTACGTAATCTGGTGTCTCTCCCAGCAACATAGAAGGCAAGAGTATTTAAAAACTCCACATGGATTTCTTATTTATCGGAGTGGAAGTTTAAGAAATGCGTTACTTACCTGTAACTACAGTTATCCAGTATTGGTATCTTTCATAGATTCACATGCCTGAATCATTCCCTGTCGTCAGGATGGGAGTCCCCGGTACATAAGCAAAGTAATGTCCCATTAGACAGAGAGTAATAGGCCTAAGGCCTCACATTAGTAACATATCCAGGTTCTTTTGTAATATTGACCAAACTCTTAGAGAACAACCAATCCGCTATCACCACCCTCTGGAACCTTCCTGGAAGGACCTCAAGTTCCTCAGATTTTCGTAAGCACAGTGCTATAGAGGTACAACTGAGAATAGTAGGTGAGCCCTTCCAAGGGAGGCAGGTGGGTTGCAAGTGAGTCTGTGAAAGATACCAATACTGGATAACTGCAGTTACAGGTAAGTAACGCATTTCTTATCCAGTATTAGGGTATCTTTCATGGATTCACATGCCTGAATCATAATAGAAAGCAATGATGAGCACATTTAGTTTCATAGAGAATGCACAAATTCACCAGATAATAAACATAGCAATGTGAACATGAAAAGCAATAAATTGCAAGTATGGCAAAAATTATTGAAATAACAGAGAAATGTGCATCTAAAAAGAAAAGAAAGGTTGGTGGGAAGGAAGGAAGGCTCACATCTATCGAAACAGATGACGTAACACTGCCTGTCCTACTGCAGCATCCTTCATTAGCTCTGTATCCAAGCAATAATGCTTGGTAAATGTATGCAGTGTCTTCCGTGTTGCCACTCTGCAGATGTCTGTGATAGGCACACCTGTAAAAAGTGTAGTAGAAACTGCCGTAGTGGAATGGGCACGATTCTTGATTGTAAAGGTTAGCCATCTAGAAATACTTTGTTTGGCAAGTGGAAAACCTTTCCTAGATAAACTGTAAGCCACAAAGAGTTGGTTGAATTTGCGGAATGCTTTTGTTCTGTCAAGGTAGAATTTAAGACAGCGTTTCAGATCTAAAAAATGTAAAGCTCTTTCGGCTGCTGTTTGAGGATTAGGAAAGAAGGACTTTAAGACGATAGGTTTATTAAGGTAAAAGTCTGTGGGACTTTGGGTAAAAATTTTGGATTCGTCCGAAGGATTACCCTATCGTTCTTGAATTGAAGAAATGGATCTTGTAATGTGAATGCGTGAAGCTTACTTACTCGTCTTGCAGATGCAAGGGCTAGAAGAAGTGCAGTCTTCCAGGAGAGGAACTTGAGATCAGATCTGTGTATCGGCTCAAAAGGATGTTTAATAAGCTGAGCAAGGACTGTGTTACGCTGCCATGTTGGAGGTGGGGACTTTACGGGAGGGTAAGTCCAAAATAGACCTTTGAGAAATTGTTTTATCAGTCTATTTGACCAAAGAGAAGATCCCGTAGAAGATCTCCTGAAATGGGATATTGCTGCCAGGTGAACTTTGATGGAGGCGTGAGCTAGACCTGAAGTTGCTAGATGGAGAAGGTATTGTAATAGGAGAGGAAGTGAGGAGATGCACCTTAGCAGATCTACACCAGATACAGAATCTTTTCCATTTGAAGGAATAAGTCCTGTTTGAACTATCAGCTCGAGCCCGAGCTAGAACTGCTCTGCAGTCTGGAGGAATGTTTAGACCCTGAAATTCTTGGAACTCAGGAGCCAGGCCGATAATTTGAGAGATGCTGGATCCGGGTGCTGGACTTGTTCCTGATCCATTGTGAGGAGAGATGGAAATGGCGTCAACGGAAATGGAGGTTGCAGGGAGAGAAGGTGGAGTTCTGTGAACCAATGTTGGAGAGGTCATGCTGGAACTATTAGAATTAGTGTGCAGGGCTCTGCCTTCATCTTCCTAAGGACCATGGGAATCAGGGTAATCGGTGGAAAGGCATACGCAAATATGTCTAACCATGCTATTGAAAATGCTTTCCCCAGAGATCCCCATTGGGGATGCCAGCTTGTGAAGTGTTGGCATTTGGCGTTGTGCTGGGTGGCAAACAGATCCAACAGTGGTTTGCCCCATTGAGAGTAGATGCTGTTGAGAGTATGTTGGTTCAATTCCCACTCGTGGCAGGTTGTCTGTAGTCTGCTTAGCGAATCTGCCAATGTATTGTCTTTTCCTGGAACATACACCGCACTTAGGGAAATTTTGTGCTGAAGCGACCAGTTCCAATTTTTTTGAGATTCTTGAGAGAGTGATTGTGAACGGGTTCCTCCCTGTTTATTCAGGTAGTGCATCGTTGTAGTATTGTCCGTTCTGACGAGCACTAGAGAACCTTTCATCCTGGGAAGGAACGCCAGGAGGGCTTGATAAACTCCTCTCAGCTCCAGGAGGTTTATGTGCAGTTTCCGTTCTGAAGATAACCACTTTCCACTGATCTGAAGCTCTTGAAGGAAGGCTCTCCAACCTTCTAGAGATGCATCCGTGGTTATCACTTGAGGAGAGGTTTGAGTTAGAAAAGGTAGGCCTTGAGAGAGATTTTGTGGAGGAGTCCACCAGTGTATAGCAACGGCCATCTGAGGAGTCACCTGTATGATGTCATCGAAGGATACGTCAACTTGAATCCACTGACTGAAGAGAGACTCCTGGAGAGGATGCATACGGAGGCGACAGTAGTGAACTAGAAGAATGCAGGATGACATCATTCCGAGGAGGGATTTGAATAGGCGCACCGAAAGAAACTTTCTTTTCCTTATGCGCTCTGCTAATTGCAGAAGTGTCTGTTGTCGTTCCTGTGACGGGTAGGCTTTTTTCAGGACCGTATCCAGGACTGCTCTCAGAAATGTTATTGAAAAGGCTTTAGGACTGATTTGTCTGGGTTGAGGATGAGACCCAATTTTTTTTTTAAAAGCTGTAGACAGGCTCTGGAAGATCTCATCGTGCTGTCGAGAGGGTGCCTTGACGAGCCAGTCATCGAGATAAGGGAAGACTTGGTGATGTTGCTGTCTGAGGTATGCAGCCACTGGAGAGACACATTCTGTGAAGATGCATGGGGCTGACTTGAGTCCGAAGGGCAGGACCCGGAACTGGTAATGTCTGCCAGCCACAGCGAACCTCAAAAACTTTTTGTGTCTTCTGCGGATAGGAATATGAAAATAGGCATCTTGGAGGTCCAAGGATACCATGCAGTCGTTAGCATTGAGAAGTTGCAGGACTTCTTGAATGGTGACCATGCGAAACAATTGCTTCTTTAAGAATTTGTTTAGACTTCTCAAATCTAGGATTGGTCTCCATTTCTTTTCCTTTTTGCGTACCAAGAAGAATCGGGAGTAAAAACCTTGTCCTCTTTGACTAACAGGAACCCATATAGCTCCCTTCTGGATCATTGATGATATTTCCAGGAGTAAAAGGTGTAAATGCTTGTGAACCATAGGTTGAGGAGGGGGTATGTGGAGGAGTTTGCACTAACTCTAGCGAATGTCCAAATTGCACTAGTTGGAGAACCCAATGATCTGTTATTTGTTTCCAATTCTGTAGAAAGTGGGATATTGTTCCTCGTACGCTGGAAGGCGGAGAGGAAATGGAGATTGGTGGTAGAGAGAAGTTTTTGGCGTCTGGTGGAATCCTTCTGTCGTCCGGCCCTTCCGCGAAAGGAAGACTTGTTGTATGAAGTCTGTTGCCTCTGTTGAAATTATGGCCGGTATTGTTGGTTTGAGGAGGAGTAGGAAGACCTATACTGCTGGTAGCCTCCTCTGCTGGAATATTGCCCTCTACCCCTTGAGCCTCGAAATGAGTGTCAAAGAGGAGTTGACCATCCTAGGGCATGTCCAGAATTTTGGTCTGGATCTCAGGCCAGAATGTTGTTGCCTTAAGCAAACCTTGGTGTCATAGGACCGCCGCCCCAGCCAGTTGGCGAAACCAGTAGATGCGATGTCCATCGCACAATCGATAATTTCTGAAGCTGATCTTTCGCCCTCTAGTAATACTTTCCTTGCCTCCTCTTTACTCTTGCGGCAGGGTCTCTAGGTAGGGTGCAATGTCTAACCACATCTGCCTGTTGTAGCGCCCCAATAACGCTTACAAGTTAGACGCCCACACCGTTAACGCCGACATGGAAGAAAAATGCTTTCCAATATTGTCTAGGCGTCTGCATTCTTTATCCGGAGTAGCTGAATGTGGGGCAGAAGGGATTTTTGACCTCCGCTGAGCTGCCTGAGTAATCACTGAATCAGGCTTGGGATGGCCTATAAGACAGGCTGGAGCGTTGTAAGGAGCTCTATATTTTTTTATCCAGCCTTGGAAAGACTGGAGGAACCGTAAAAGGATTTTGCATTATTTTGATGCATTGATCCCAGATATAATCTATGATAGGCATAGATCTTACAGATTTCTTGAAAGGTTCCTTGACGTCATAAAGGAAACCGTCCTGTTGGTGAGAAGGCATAGGAAGTTGAAAGCGTTGTGCTGCTCTTTCCAGGAGATTATGTAAGTCTCCGATATCTTCGGGAGGCAAGTCCACTTGAGGAGGCAGCGGTGATGCCGGAAGAGGGATAACGTAGTCGTCCCATTCGTCATGATGAGACTGAGTATCCAGAATTTCCCCTTCTTCTTGTTGTTGTTCATCCTCCTCATCGTCCGTAGAGGGGGGAGGTGGCACAGATACGTCAATGGTATGAGGCGGTGGAGACGGTGGTGGAACTTGCGCCATCGGAGGTGGAGAGAGAACTGGAGCAGGAGACTGGGCAGAGGTAGGGAACCTCTTTTTGTAGTCTGAAATCATAAATTGCAGGTCAGAGACCAGGGCTGAAGGAAGACAAACCATCTGTGGCTGTTGATAATGGCAATCGAACTGATAATATGCTTGCTCATCCATATCTTGCTCGTCATACTCAGAATCCTCCTGATATTTGACATTGAGTTCAGAGGGACTTCTTGCAGCCCTGAACATGCTGTCCTCGTCCGAATCCTCATCCTCGTCCAAAAGACGAGATGGAAGTAATGGTTGGACCCTGCGGGGTGATGTAAGGGAAGGCATCAGCCTTTGCTTTGTAAATTTCTGCTGAAACAATTTACTTTCCACCTTTGATTTAGGTGTAGTCGACGAGGCAGTCGTCGGTATATTCGTCGTCGATGAATAATCATCGATGGTCACAATGGGCACTGGCGTAGATGAGGAACCTCTCGTCGACGACAAAGTAGTCGTTGTTGGTGGTACACTCTTCGTCGACGTGCGTATCATCGACGACGAACCACTTGACACTGTGCTAGTCGCCGAGCGAGTCGTCAACGCTATCTTCGATGTCGACAATGTTTTCTTGATCTTGATCGTCGACGACAAAGGGGATTGTGCCGTTGACGATGGATACCGACGAGACTGAAATTGTAGAAACGGTCGTCGTCGACGAGGTCACTCCAAATGGTTTACAAGGAGATCTTGTCGTCGTTGAGGCCACCGTCAACGAGATGGTAGTCGATGGGGCTGAAGAAGGCTTTTTAAAAGTGGGTTTCACCCTCGGCAGAGGAGAAAGAGGGCTTGAAGCTGGTTTATGTGAACCTTGAAGGGGAGGAGACTCCCTGGTAGGTAAATCCTTAGGTTTTGAAGCCTCTGAAGACTTTTTCTGTGTCTTCTTTTGAGGTTGCTGCGAAGAAGGCCCTGAAGAACAAGTTACTTACCTTCGGTAACGATATATCTGTAAGAAACAGTAGTTAGTATTAGATTCCTTACCTTAGAATATCCCCAGGCGTCAGTCTGGATCCGGAAACTTTTGCGTAGCAGTACCCCTGCGCGTCGGTAGGCGTCGTCTGCAGGCGTCCCCTGCGGCTCCGCGTCGTCGGCGTCGTGCGCCGTGATGACGTCGCTGGAGTATATAGACGCCGCCTCCGCGCGCTGACGTCAGTTCTTTGCACACAGCTTTTCCGCGCCAGAACACGCAGAGCCATGTGAGAACCAACACTGGTGCCATTTGAAAACTAGGGCCCTGAAAGGGATGTCCTTAACCCTAGGTATCAGTTCGCAGAACGGGGAGGATGGGAGGGGCGGTAAGGAATCTAATACTAACTACTGTTTCTTACAGATATATCGTTACCGAAGGTAAGTAACTTGTTCATCTGAAAGAAACAGGTTAGTATTAGATTCCTTACCTTAGAATAGATACCCCAGCAATACCAACCCCGGTGGTGGGTCTGCGAACCAATACAACCTACACCAGAAAGTCCTGGAGGACCGAACGGCCAAAGAAGCCATCCCTCCGGACTTGACTGTCCAGGCAGTAGTGCCTCGCAAAGGTGTGCAGCGAGGCCCACGTGGCCGCCTGGCAAATGTCCTGCAAAGGGACTCCCCGGCCCAGGGCAGTAGTAGCCGCCGTGGCCCGAGTGGAATGGGCCCTCAGCCCAACAGGAGGCTCCTTCCGAGCCAAAGAGTAGCATGCTTTGATGCACAGGACGACCCACCGAGAGATGGTCCGTTTCTGTACCGCCCTTCCCTTCTTCTCACCCACGTAGCCAACAAACAGTTGGTCATCCACCCGGAACTGGCGTGTGCGATCCATATAGAATGAACTACGTAACCAAGGCCTTCTGTACCAAAAACAAATTTATTTAGTTTTTTTGGTTTTTAGATTCATCAAAACATATGGACAAACTGAAGACTGTCACGACAGTGAATACATGAATACAATATTTACATTTATACACAACTACCAATATACATTATTTACAAAGTGAGAGACACACAATTCAAATGAATACAGTTGTAAAAGACACACCAAAAGAGAAATAACATTAATCAATATCCAAACATAAATTGTATTTATATACAGTGAAAAAGTTCCTACAAACAAAAATAACCAGTCCTTAGGGGTATGAAACCAAGGGACAGGCGGGGACAGATGTAGTGGTACGCCTGCCTGCCTGACACCACTGTGGTTGCAATTTGTATTGGGTTACACCACTAGGGTTCCAGGTGGTATTATACTTTTACTTCCTAGGTGCACCCTTTTTGAATGACCACAGGGTAGGTATGTCGACGCGTTTCGAACCAGGTTGTTGGTGGTTCTCTTCAGGACGGGGACTGGGAACAATGCGTCTGCACGTGGCAAAGAATGTGCCTTGGTGTCGGTAATTCGCCGGTGTGGGGATAAATTCTGCAATTTGCCGGTTAGAATTCTTTCAGGTGTAGTTGTCCGCCACGCGGTACACACACGGGAAGGGAACTGCTCACATAATGACTGTTTCTATTCAAAGGCTGGGCAAGTAGCTTGTGTAGCGTGTGGCTATAGATATCACTTCAGGACCGATGTATAATAGGCCGGTACTTGCTCGGGAGGATTCAATCACTCGAAGTCTCACAGACTGGAACACGCACGGTCTTTTGGTGTGTCTTTTACAACTGTATTCATTTGAATTGTGTGTCTCTCACTTTGTAAATAATGTATATTGGTAGTTGTGTATAAATGTAAATATTGTATTCATGTATTCACTGTCGTGACAGTCTTCAGTTTGTCCATATGTTTTGATGAATCTAAAAACCAAAAAAACTAAATAAATTTGTTTTTGGTACAGAAGGCCTTGGTTACGTAGCACATTTTGACTACGTCACTATCACTTATGACAATGACTTTTCCTATCCAGCCATCCTTGTTCTGTTGATTACATTATTGAGATCCGGGCTGGGTAGACGTAGGATCCACAGCCTTTGTTGTTCTACAGCCATATAGAATGAAAGCGCACGTTTTGGGTCCAGACGATGGAGCCGCTCTTCATCCTTTGAAGGATGCGGAGGCGGGAAGAAGGAGGGCAAGGTGATGGACTGCCCAATGTGAAAAGCAGAGACTACCTTGGGCAGGAAAGAAGGTCTAGTCCGAAGAACCACCTTATCAGGATGAACAGACAAGAAAGGAGGTTGAATAGAAAGAGCCTGGAGCTCACTCACTCTCCTGGCAGAGGTGATGGCTACCAGGAAGGCCATCTTTAAGGTGAGAAGACGGAGAGGACAGGAATGAAGGGGCTCAAAGGGAGCGCACATCAGGAAAGTCAAAACCAGGTTCAAGTCCCACTGAGGCATCACGAACGGAGTTGGAGGATACATGTGCGTGATGCCCTTCAAGAATCTTAACACAATAGGGGACTTGAACAAAGATGGCTGATCAGGTAGCCTCAAGAAGGCGGAAAGGGCAGAAAGATAGCCCTTGATAGTGCCCAGAGCAGAGCCCTGCTGGGCAAGGGAAAGGAGGAAGAGGAGAACCTCAGACAGAGGGGCAGAAAGGGGATCCACAGCCTTTGCTGTGCACCATGCCACAAATCTGTTCCACCGGCAGGCGTATACCGACTTTGTGGAGGGACGCCTGGCTGCCAGAATGACATCACAGACTTCAGGAGGCAAGTCAAATGGCCTCAACTGTCGCCGCTCAATCTCCACGCATGGAGGTGGAGACTGGACAGGTTCGGGTGGAGGACCGTCCCCTGCTGCTGCGACAGAAGGTCCTCCTGAAGGGGCAGGCGGATCGAGGGACCGACTGTCATGCTGAGTAGCTCGGGATACCAGTACCTTCCAGCCCAGTCCGGAGCCACAAGGATAACTTGGGCCCGGTCGCGCCTGATCTTCTTCAGCACTCTGGGCAGAAGTGGTATAGGCGGAAAGGCGTACAACAGACCGCAACTCCACTCGCGCCGAAAGGCGTCGCCGAGCGAGTGCCGTCTTGGAAACTCCAACGCGCAGAACTGATGACATTGTGCGTTCTCTTCTGTGGCGAATAGATCTAACCAAGGCTCTCCCCATTGCTGAAAGAGGCCTCTCGCCACATCCGAGTTCAGACGCCATTCGTGATCCACCGAGCACCGACGGCTGAGTTCGTCCGCCCTGGCGTTCAGAGAACCTGCCAGGTGTTGAACCGTCAGAGTCACGCCCTGACGTTCCAGCCATTGCCAGAGGCGCAGAGCCTCCTGGCAAAGGGTCCACGACCCCACACCGCCCTGTTTGTTGCAGTACCACATGGCGGTGGTGTTGTCCGTGAACACCTGCACCACACTCCCGTTGACAAAGGGGAGGAATGCCTTCAGTGCTAGGCGAATCGCCCGCAGCTCCAACATGTTGATATGGAGCCGGGATTCCGCCGGAGACCAGAGGCCTCTGATCTCCGCCTCTCCCAAGTGGCCACCCCAGCCTTGGAGGGACGCGTCCGTCACAACCACGTGCTCCGGTTGGGGAAGGGAGAGGGATCTGCCCCTGACCCAATCGCGGTCCGTAAGCCACCACTGCAACTGTCTCGCAGTGCCCTCCGAGATCAGGACATGGTCGGATAGGTTGCCCTGATGCTGGGCCCACTGAAACTTCAGGTCCCACTGCAGAGCCCGCATCCGCCACCTGGCGTGATGCACCAGAAGGATGCAGGAGGCCATCAGCCCCAGAAGCCGCAGCGTCAACCTGACCGAAACCCGGGATAACGGCTGAAAGATGGGAATCAGAGCCTGAATATCCCGGACCCGCCGTTCCGGAGGATAAACCCGAAACTGCGCCGAGTCGAGAACCGCTCCGATGAAAAGGAGCTTTTGAGAGGGACACAAGTGTGATTTCGGCACATTGATGGAAAACCCCAGCTCGTGCAGGAGGTCTGCCGTCATCTGAAGGTGGTGGACGACTGTCTGGGGCGAGCCCGCCTTCAACAGCCAGTCGTCGAGGTAGGGGAAGACTGAAACCCCTAACCGGCGCAGATGAGCTGCGACCACCGCCATCACTTTCGTGAACACCCGTGGGGCGCTGGTAAGGCCGAATGGGAGCACGATAAACTGAAAGTGCTCGTGGCCTACCGTGAACCGCAGGTAACGCCGGTGGGCCAGCAGGACGGGGATGTGAAAATACGCATCCTGCAAGTCCAACGCTACCATCCAGTCTTGTGGGTCTAGAGCAGCCAAGACCTGAGCCAAAGTCAACATCTTGAACTTCTCCTTCCGGAGGAAGCCGTTGACGTTCCGTAGATCCAAGATAGGACGCAGGCCTCCCTTGTCCTTCTTGGGTACCAGAAAGTAGTGGGAGTAGCAACCACACCCTACTTCTGGCCCAGGAACGCGCTCGATGGCCCCCTTGGCCAAGAGGGCCGTAACTTCCTCCTGCAGAAGTGTCAAGTGGTCCCCCGACACACGGTGGTTCTGCGGTGGCATGGCTGGAGGAGTGGACTCGAAGGGGAGGGCATAGCCCCTTCGGACAAGCTGCAGCACCCACCTGTCCGATGTTATCGCGCGCCAGCGGGAGTGGTGATGGCGAACCCTGCCACCCACTGGCGTCACGTGAGCCCGAAAGCTCGGACTAGGAAGGCTTGGATGCAGCAGCGGAGGGAGGCGTGGACTGACCACGCCGCTGGCCTCTACCGCCACCACGGCGGAAACCACGGCCGCCACCGCGCTGGGGAGCGTTCTGCGTCGCGTGGCTGGCAGCACGTGTGGGACCTCCCCTCCCTTGGCCACGAAAGGGCCGAAACGAACCCGTCTGCTGGCGCTGGGTCGAAAGACCCAAGGACTTGGCCGTGACCCTGGAGTCCTTGAAGCGCTCCAGCGCGTGGTCCGCTTTGTCACCAAACAGGCGACTGCCATCAAATGGCATGTCCATGAGTGAACTTTGGACGTCTGGCGAGAAGTTGGCAGATCTCAGCCAAGCATGGCGACGAATCGCCACCGTTGTGGACATCGCCCGTCCCAGCGAGTCGGTCGTGTCGAGACCACAACGGATCGAGTACCGCGCCGCATCCCGGCCTTCAACTAAGGCCCGTGTGAGCTTGTCCCGCACCTCCTGGGGACATTGCGGCAGACACTCCTCGACCGTATCCCACAGGGAGTGGGTGTAGCGGCCCAAGAGGCACGCGGTATTACAGGACCGCAGTCCAGCGCTCAAAGAGGAAAAGACCTTTTTACCAAATTGGTCATACCGCTTTGATTCCCTATCGGGCGGAGCCGACGGAAATGCGGACTGCGAAGTGGAGGCCTGGATCACCAGACTCTCCGGGGAGGGATGGGTGGATAAAAAGGCAGGGTCGTCCGAGCATGGACGGTGACGCCTCGCGACATTCCGGTCAACCGGCGCACCAGAAGCGGGCCTGGACCAGGTGCCCAAAAGGACATCCGACAGGGCCTCATTAAACGGCAGCAGAGGCTCCTGGGGGCATGACTGCGGTTTAAACACTTCGGTCAGAATGTTCGGCTTGACCTTCGCGACGGGGAGCTCAAGGTGCAAGGCCTTGGCAGCCCTCATCAGGACCACCGAATAGGCAGCACCTGCCTCAGACGCCACAGGGGACGGAGAGACAAACCCAGGGTTGGGCGACTCGTCCAGGCCACTGGCATCACCCAGATCACCTACCCAGTCCACATCATACTGGCAGGCACGGGATAGAGGGTCCTCAGACCCCTCCCAACCCTCTCCATACTCATCGTCATCATACCCATATTCTGGGTCGACGATATAGACGTCGGGGTCAACGGGCCCCATCGGCGTCGAATCCGGCGTCGGCCGACGCCGGTCCGACTCCGCGCCCGGAGTCGGGGAGGAAAGGGGGGTGGCGCCGCGCGGCGTCGGTGCCGGGGACCCGACGCCGGCCGGAGCCGACGGCGGAGTCGCTGCACCACGCGGGGGCGGTACCACGGGTTGGCCCACAGGAACCGACGCCGGAGAGGCCAGGAGACCAGCCGGCGACGAACCAGAGGGAACCAGCGGCGCCGGGGCCGGAGCCGCCGGCGGCGCCGGGGCAGGAGCACCCGAACCGCTCGGGCCCCCAGACGGGACCGACGGGCCCGCAGGCGCCGAAGGCCCCGCCGGAGAAGACCTCGCCCTCATAGCAACGAGGAAGGCCTCGATCTCCTCACGCGACGCGCCTTCCCCAGGGACCGACGGGTATGGGGTAGACGGCGTCGGCGACCCACGCGGGGCCGCGGGGGTGGGGTCACCCGAGCCCCCGGCCGCATTACGCGGGCGTCGGGGGGAGTCGGGGGTGCGATGGCGACGCCCCGACTTCTTGTGCTTACCTGACGAGCCGGAGGAATGGTGGCGACTCCCGGAGCGCCCATGGCGGCTCCGCGATCGTTCCCTCGACCGCTCCCTTGACCTCCGACCGGACCGGGACCGCTCTCGACGCGGGGCCGACACCCGGAGCTCGAGAAGCTTGCGGGACCGCTCCCGCCTAGCTTTTCCAGTCAAGGCCCGACAGTCGACGCAGGACTCCACGTCGTGGTCCGCGCCCAGACACCGGAGGCAGAGTCGATGGTGGTCGGTGACCGACATCATGCGGTCGCACTCGCCGCAGCTCTTAAACCCAGGCATCCTACCGGCACCGTAGAAAGATTAAGTTTTACAAACACTTGGTCAAAAGACCGGAGTACTGCTCTTCGGATCTGAAAGAAACAGGTTAGTATTAGATTCCTTACCTTAGAATATCCCCAGGCGTCAGTCTGGATCCGGAAACTTTTGCGTAGCAGTACCCCTGCGCGTCGGTAGGCGTCGTCTGCAGGCGTCCCCTGCGGCTCCGCGTCGTCGGCGTCGTGCTGACGTCAGTTCTTCTTTTTTCCGCGCCAGTTAGCGCAGATCCGAAGAGCAGTACTCCGGTCTTTTGACCAAGTGTTTGTAAAACTTAATCTTTCTACGGTGCCGGTAGGATGCCTGGGTTTAAGAGCTGCGGCGAGTGCGACCGCATGATGTCGGTCACCGACCACCATCGACTCTGCCTCCGGTGTCTGGGCGCGGACCACGACGTGGAGTCCTGCGTCGACTGTCGGGCCTTGACTGGAAAAGCTAGGCGGGAGCGGTCCCGCAAGCTTCTCGAGCTCCGGGTGTCGGCCCCGCGTCGAGAGCGGTCCCGGTCCGGTCGGAGGTCAAGGGAGCGGTCGAGGGAACGATCGCGGAGCCGCCATGGGCGCTCCGGGAGTCGCCACCATTCCTCCGGCTCGTCAGGTAAGCACAAGAAGTCGGGGCGTCGCCATCGCACCCCCGACTCCCCCCGACGCCCGCGTAATGCGGCCGGGGGCTCGGGTGACCCCACCCCCGCGGCCCCGCGTGGGTCGCCGACGCCGTCTACCCCATACCCGTCGGTCCCTGGGGAAGGCGCGTCGCGTGAGGAGATCGAGGCCTTCCTCATTGCTATGAGGGCGAGGTCTTCTCCGGCGGGGCCTTCGGCGCCTGCGGGCCCGTCGGTCCCGTCTGGGGGCCCGAGCGGTTCGGGTGCTCCTGCCCCGGCGCCGCCGGCGGCTCCGGCCCCGGCGCCGCTGGTTCCCTCTGGTTCGTCGCCGGCTGGTCTCCCGGCCTCTCCGGCGTCGGTTCCTGTGGGCCAACCCGTGGTACCGCCCCCGCGTGGTGCAGCGACTCCGCCGTCGGCTCCGGCCGGCGTCGGGTCCCCGGCACCGACGCCGCGCGGCGCCACCCCCCTTTCCTCCCCGACTCCGGGCGCGGAGTCGGACCGGCGTCGGCCGACGCCGGATTCGACGCAGATGGGGCCCGTTGACCCCGACGTCTATATCGTCGACCCAGAATATGGGTATGATGACGATGAGTATGGAGAGGGTTGGGAGGGGTCTGAGGACCCTCTATCCCGTGCCTGCCAGTATGATGTGGACTGGGTAGGTGATCTGGGTGATGCCAGTGGCCTGGACGAGTCGCCCAACCCTGGGTTTGTCTCTCCGTCCCCTGTGGCGTCTGAGGCAGGTGCTGCCTATTCGGTGGTCCTGATGAGGGCTGCCAAGGCCTTGCACCTTGAGCTCCCCGTCGCGAAGGTCAAGCCGAACATTCTGACCGAAGTGTTTAAACCGCAGTCATGCCCCCAGGAGCCTCTGCTGCCGTTTAATGAGGCCCTGTCGGATGTCCTTTTGGGCACCTGGTCCAGGCCCGCTTCTGGTGCGCCGGTTGACCGGAATGTCGCGAGGCGTCACCGTCCATGCTCGGACGACCCTGCCTTTTTATCCACCCATCCCTCCCCGGAGAGTCTGGTGATCCAGGCCTCCACTTCGCAGTCCGCATTTCCGTCGGCTCCGCCCGATAGGGAATCAAAGCGGTATGACCAATTTGGTAAAAAGGTCTTTTCCTCTTTGAGCGCTGGACTGCGGTCTTGTAATACCGCGTGCCTCTTGGGCCGCTACACCCACTCCCTGTGGGATACGGTCGAGGAGTGTCTGCCACAATGTCCCCAGGAGGTGCGGGACAAGCTCACACGGGCCTTAGTTGAAGGCCGGGATGCGGCGCGGTACTCGATCCGTTGTGGTCTCGACACGACCGACTCGCTGGGACGGGCGATGTCCACAACGGTGGCGATTCGTCGCCATGCTTGGCTGAGATCTGCCAACTTCTCGCCAGACGTCCAAAGTTCACTCATGGACATGCCATTTGATGGCAGTCGCCTGTTTGGTGACAAAGCGGACCACGCGCTGGAGCGCTTCAAGGACTCCAGGGTCACGGCCAAGTCCTTGGGTCTTTCGACCCAGCGCCAGCAGACGGGTTCGTTTCGGCCCTTTCGTGGCCAAGGGAGGGGAGGTCCCACACGTGCTGCCAGCCACGCGACGCAGAACGCTCCCCAGCGCGGTGGCGGCCGTGGTTTCCGCCGTGGTGGCGGTAGAGGCCAGCGGCGTGGTCAGTCCACGCCTCCCTCCGCTGCTGCATCCAAGCCTTCCTAGTCCGAGCTTTCGGGCTCACGTGACGCCAGTGGGTGGCAGGGTTCGCCATCACCACTCCCGCTGGCGCGCGATAACATCGGACAGGTGGGTGCTGCAGCTTGTCCGAAGGGGCTATGCCCTCCCCTTCGAGTCCACTCCTCCAGCCATGCCACCGCAGAACCACCGTGTGTCGGGGGACCACTTGACACTTCTGCAGGAGGAAGTTACGGCCCTCTTGGCCAAGGGGGCCATCGAGCGCGTTCCTGGGCCAGAAGTAGGGTGTGGTTGCTACTCCCACTACTTTCTGGTACCCAAGAAGGACAAGGGAGGCCTGCGTCCTATCTTGGATCTACGGAACGTCAACGGCTTCCTCCGGAAGGAGAAGTTCAAGATGTTGACTTTGGCTCAGGTCTTGGCTGCTCTAGACCCACAAGACTGGATGGTAGCGTTGGACTTGCAGGATGCGTATTTTCACATCCCCGTCCTGCTGGCCCACCGGCGTTACCTGCGGTTCACGGTAGGCCACGAGCACTTTCAGTTTATCGTGCTCCCATTCGGCCTTACCAGCGCCCCACGGGTGTTCACGAAAGTGATGGCGGTGGTCGCAGCTCATCTGCGCCGGTTAGGGGTTTCAGTCTTCCCCTACCTCGACGACTGGCTGTTGAAGGCGGGCTCGCCCCAGACAGTCGTCCACCACCTTCAGATGACGGCAGACCTCCTGCACGAGCTGGGGTTTTCCATCAATGTGCCGAAATCACACCTGTGTCCCTCTCAAAAGCTCCTTTTCATCGGAGCGGTTCTCGACTCGGCGCAGTTTCGGGTTTATCCTCCGGAACGGCGGGTCCGGGATATTCAGGCTCTGATTCCCATCTTTCAGCCGTTATCCCGGGTTTCGGTCAGGTTGACGCTGCGGCTTCTGGGGCTGATGGCCTCCTGCATCCTTCTGGTGCATCACGCCAGGTGGCGGATGCGGGCTCTGCAGTGGGACCTGAAGTTTCAGTGGGCCCAGCATCAGGGCAACCTATCCGACCATGTCCTGATCTCGGAGGGCACTGCGAGACAGTTGCAGTGGTGGCTTACGGACCGCGATTGGGTCAGGGGCAGATCCCTCTCCCTTCCCCAACCGGAGCACGTGGTTGTGACGGACGCGTCCCTCCAAGGCTGGGGTGGCCACTTGGGAGAGGCGGAGATCAGAGGCCTCTGGTCTCCGGCGGAATCCCGGCTCCATATCAACATGTTGGAGCTGCGGGCGATTCGCCTAGCACTGAAGGCATTCCTCCCCTTTGTCAACGGGAGTGTGGTGCAGGTGTTCACGGACAACACCACCGCCATGTGGTACTGCAACAAACAGGGCGGTGTGGGGTCGTGGACCCTTTGCCAGGAGGCTCTGCGCCTCTGGCAATGGCTGGAACGTCAGGGCGTGACTCTGACGGTTCAACACCTGGCAGGTTCTCTGAACGCCAGGGCGGACGAACTCAGCCGTCGGTGCTCGGTGGATCACGAATGGCGTCTGAACTCGGATGTGGCGAGAGGCCTCTTTCAGCAATGGGGAGAGCCTTGGTTAGATCTATTCGCCACAGAAGAGAACGCGCAATGTCATCAGTTCTGCGCGTTGGAGTTTCCAAGACGGCACTCGCTCGGCGACGCCTTTCGGCGCGAGTGGAGTTGCGGTCTGTTGTACGCCTTTCCGCCTATACCACTTCTGCCCAGAGTGCTGAAGAAGATCAGGCGCGACCGGGCCCAAGTTATCCTTGTGGCTCCGGACTGGGCTCGAAGGTACTGGTATCCCGAGCTACTCAGCATGACAGTCGGTCCCTCGATCCGCCTGCCCCTTCAGGAGGACCTTCTGTCGCAGCAGCAGGGGACGGTCCTCCACCCGAACCTGTCCAGTCTCCACCTCCATGCGTGGAGATTGAGCGGCGACAGTTGAGGCCATTTGACTTGCCTCCTGAAGTCTGTGATGTCATTCTGGCAGCCAGGCGTCCCTCCACAAAGTCGGTATACGCCTGCCGGTGGAACAGATTTGTGGCATGGTGCACAGCAAAGGCTGTGGATCCCCTTTCTGCCCCTCTGTCTGAGGTTCTCCTCTTCCTCCTTTCCCTTGCCCAGCAGGGCTCTGCTCTGGGCACTATCAAGGGCTATCTTTCTGCCCTTTCCGCCTTCTTGAGGCTACCTGATCAGCCATCTTTGTTCAAGTCCCCTATTGTGTTAAGATTCTTGAAGGGCATCACGCACATGTATCCTCCAACTCCGTTCGTGATGCCTCAGTGGGACTTGAACCTGGTTTTGACTTTCCTGATGTGCGCTCCCTTTGAGCCCCTTCATTCCTGTCCTCTCCGTCTTCTCACCTTAAAGACGGCCTTCCTGGTAGCCATCACCTCTGCCAGGAGAGTGAGTGAGCTCCAGGCTCTTTCTATTCAACCTCCTTTCTTGTCTGTTCATCCTGATAAGGTGGTTCTTCGGACTAGACCTTCTTTCCTGCCCAAGGTAGTCTCTGCTTTTCACATTGGGCAGTCCATCACCTTGCCCTCCTTCTTCCCGCCTCCGCATCCTTCAAAGGATGAAGAGCGGCTCCATCGTCTGGACCCAAAACGTGCGCTTTCATTCTATATGGATCGCACACGCCAGTTCCGGGTGGATGACCAACTGTTTGTTGGCTACGTGGGTGAGAAGAAGGGAAGGGCGGTACAGAAACGGACCATCTCTCGGTGGGTCGTCCTGTGCATCAAAGCATGCTACTCTTTGGCTCGGAAGGAGCCTCCTGTTGGGCTGAGGGCCCATTCCACTCGGGCCACGGCGGCTACTACTGCCCTGGGCCGGGGAGTCCCTTTGCAGGACATTTGCCAGGCGGCCACGTGGGCCTCGCTGCACACCTTTGCGAGGCACTACTGCCTGGACAGTCAAGTCCGGAGGGATGGCTTCTTTGGCCGTTCGGTCCTCCAGGACTTTCTGGTGTAGGTTGTATTGGTTCGCAGACCCACCACCGGGGTTGGTATTGCTGGGGTATCTATTCTAAGGTAAGGAATCTAATACTAACCTGTTTCTTTCAGATGAACAAGTTACTTACCTTCGGTAACGATATATCTGTAAGAAACAGTAGTTAGTATTAGATTCCTTACCGCCCCTCCCATCCTCCCCGTTCTGCGAACTGATACCTAGGGTTAAGGACATCCCTTTCAGGGCCCTAGTTTTCAAATGGCACCAGTGTTGGTTCTCACATGGCTCTGCGTGTTCTGGCGCGGAAAAGCTGTGTGCAAAGAACTGACGTCAGCGCGCGGAGGCGGCGTCTATATACTCCAGCGACGTCATCACGGCGCACGACGCCGACGACGCGGAGCCGCAGGGGACGCCTGCAGACGACGCCTACCGACGCGCAGGGGTACTGCTACGCAAAAGTTTCCGGATCCAGACTGACGCCTGGGGATATTCTAAGGTAAGGAATCTAATACTAACTACTGTTTCTTACAGATATATCGTTACCGAAGGTAAGTAACTTGTTCATCTGCGCTAACTGGCGCGGAAAAAAGAAGAACTGACGTCAGCGCGCGGAGGCGGCGTCTATATACTCCAGCGACGTCATCACGGCGCACGACGCCGACGACGCGGAGCCGCAGGGGACGCCTGCAGACGACGCCTACCGACGCGCAGGGGTACTGCTACGCAAAAGTTTCCGGATCCAGACTGACGCCTGGGGATATTCTAAGGTAAGGAATCTAATACTAACCTGTTTCTTTCAGATGAGACATCTCTGGGCATTTTTTGAGAAGTTTTAGAGGAGGATTTTGATGAGCTCTCACTCTCCTCAGAGGACAAGAGGTCTTCTTTGTCCTTAAGCCTCTGCAGCCAAGTCAAAAGCCTTCCCTCTGGAACTTAGGACTTAGGAGGAAGAGATTATCGTTGTTGGGGGAGAAGATGAGGTTTTGATGGCCCACGCGCAAGGCAACTAAGATTAGGACGTTGCGGTGGTGAACCAGTGGGGGGTTATCTTGCTGTCTTGACCCAGATGCACAGTAGTAACGCTCATAGTAAGTGTAAGACCGTTAATGATTGTGGTCCTATGTGATCCTGATGGTTTGAAGGGTGTGATACAATGCTGATATCTTGTATAACTTTGCCATGGATGTCTACATAATGTCATTTGCTGCTGCAGTCTGTTCTTAATAAAAACTGTTTAAAAAAAAAAGCCTTCCTTCAAGGTCTTTAAGAGTTTTAGTAGAAAAAGTACATCTTTAGGTGAATGGTGTGGATGAAGACAGTAGAGGCAGTCCTTACGCTGGTCTTCGACCTGTAACCTCTTCTTTTTTCAGGGAGTACAGGGCCTAAAAAGGCCTTTTTTAGGAATGTCGGACATGAAGACAGATACGACTTCACTCAGACAAAGATAATCCTGAAGAAAAATCACTTGAATCCAAGAAACAAGGAAAACCTGAGCAGAGCTCAGTGGGGACTCCCTTAGCACAACGTGCGGTAGAAAATCTGAGGGACTAGAGCACCTTCCAGGAAGGTTCCAGAGGGTGGTGATAGCGGATTGGTTGTTCTCTAAGAGTTTGGTCCCTATTACAAAAGGACCTGGATATGTTACTAATGTGAGGCATTAGGCCTATTACTCTCCAGATCTAATGAGACATTACTTTACTTATGTACCAGGGACTCTCATCCTAACGACGAGGAATGATTCAGGCATGTGAGTCTATGAAAGATACCCTAATACTGGATAAAGCTGTTGTTCTGGCATCCTTTGTTCCACAGGATTAGGTGCATCATATTTGTACAAGAAGGAGGGGTCAGCCAGGCTTAAAGATTTATTTGGGCACTCGTATTGGGGCCTTGGTCTGACACTGTAACATCAATGAAATACATTTTACTGAGGTGCTAATGTTGCCTTTCAATCAAAATATTGAGATCTCAATAGGCACAGGGCTAAAGGGGTCCATTTCAGTTTTTTATTTCAATATATGATCAATAGACTCACCTAAGCTCGGAATTCAATGGTGGCAGGCAGGGTCGTATTGGTAAGGCGGGCACTCTTGCAATGCGCAATGGGCCGGTATCTGAGTTCCGGCTGTGGGCCGCTATTTTGGCCAGCAGGGTGGCAGATTTGGGCGGTGTCTGTGCTGTTCAGATGCCTCCAGCGGGCCAGTGGGGGCCTGGGTGGCTTCTAGGAAGCTAATGGGCCGCTATTACCCTTGTACTAATGGGGTGGAAGTGTCATTCCCAGTCTCTTGCTGGGCCGGCCCATTAATGTATGAAGCTTGAGCAGAGGCAGGTGGCCTGAGCAGAAGTGGCGTCCCTTATATTCAGGTGTGGTCCACCATTGTGAACTAATCTGTAAACAACGTGTGCTGGCAACATTTGCATTTTCTTTTATCTTAGTGAAGTTAAGAAAATATGCCTCTTTTATAGAAACCACCTCCTTTTTATAACACTTAAAACACTGAAGCAGTGTTGTGAAAAAAGACGAAATCCACAGATGTGGGCCACTTATTTCTAGGGTGCCCGGGCCATTTATTTTTATCCCAATCCAACCCTGGTGGTGGGCATTACTTATTAATTTTGGAGATCATATCTTCAATGTCTGCTTCTTAAGTGCCTTTGATTTTTTGGGTTATTATCCAAACATATGACAGGAATGTTTTCACTAAAACTGGGATGGTGTTTTGATACCTTTAGATTCTCGGGGGACTTTTTGTTTTGTTGCTTATCGTCCAGTCATATGACAGGATTGTCACCATCACTAAGACTATGGTGATGTTTTGGCCTGCCCTGTGCTGCATCGACTACCATAAATGGGCAAATTTGTTGTGCGGGTGTCACTGTTAATACTGATGATGCATTAGAAAAAGACGAGACTCGGTACTCAGGACCTGCGTGAATTGGAGCCTTTACTACTGTTCCGTGTGTTCTCCCCACCCTTATTTGAGATACGCATTAAAGGGGCTTTTGCGCATGTGTCATCATCAGTGGGATGTATTAAACAATGACCGAACGTGGCACCTTTGGGTAACGTGCCATCACATATGGCTACAGGTGGACATAGGACTGCTGGGGATAACATAGATAAAGGCAAGTCGTCCTTAGACTGGGCTTTGCCCATTTGCTTAGAGTAGTTCATAATGGTGAGCTATATGGTATATATGTGGGCGGGAGGGAGGAGCAAGTGAGGAGCTTGCAAACCGCACCTTGACCTAGCCAAACCATCTGCGCTATCCCTCGGCTCAACACTAGCACAATAGTCAATAAAGCTGCTGCCCCACCGACCTGGTTCAAACCTTATAACGTGGTCCCTTTGAACTGAAGTTATATCTATACCAAAGTTGTGGGTAGCACTTCAGAGTGTGTTGAAAAGCTGAGGAATGAATCACAGATGGCAGACCAAGTGATTGGCAATAGACACAGAGCCACATAGGGCCCTCCAAAAGATGGTCCTGAACACAACGAAGATATCAGCAACAGTTGCGAGTCAGTGCCAGCGAGTAACATCGTTCCTTGAGTCAGACCTTTGCACACATTGGCCTTTTAACCCTTTGGCCCAATCAATTGCTTCGGGTTGCAACTATGAAGGTGGATGATGATGAGGCACTGAGAGGGCTGGGCTGTCGTGTAAGGCAGTTGAAGTTAGTTAAGTTGATGAGGGTTACCAAAGTTATTTTTTTCCAAGCCGGATCCCTTGCTGGGGCGGTGTCACATACCTTCACGCACACAGAGCCACAGGTGACACTGTAGGGGCACAAACAAACCAGGTGGCAGATGCAGAAAGATGTGTTGTATTTGCTGATGGTGATAATAAAATTGAGGTGATTTAAGATTGCAGGGAAGGCAGAAGCGAAGACGAGAGTGTGGGTGCGCCAATCCCCTCGGCATGGAGCAAGCCACACTAGCCTAGCATCTACTGCTTCCACGCCACCGTCTAATGGACCAAGGCCTATTGCCTGCCCACACACTGTTACAACAAAGCTCTCAATTCAGCAAGGCTCTATGTGGACTGGAAAGTTGCCCACTATCTCCTCTGCCCCCATAACACACCACTCCTCAGCAGCAGCAGCACAAGGAAGGGAAGCAGGAAGTGGGGTGGGTGGTAGCAGACCCACTGCACTTCAGAGGAACATCGAAGAGCGGTACACGGTGATAACATGCAACCTTGTTACCACCGTGGCTGTGTGCAGGTGCACTGGCTTTCGCTGTGAGCAGCAAATTCTCCCAACAGTCCACTGAGGTGTTATCTCGGAGTCACCAACCTGGCATCCGGCACACCTCTGCTTCATGCAGACCCATCTGGCAGCCGCCAACAGTACCCTACTGCTTGCTTCTCCCGCAAAGACCATGCCCAAGTGTTTCCGGTCACAAGTGAGATTCTCTGTCGATGGTGATGTTGTTAATGGTGATGGTAGTAGTAGTAGTGAGGTACTCCATTAGGAAGATATCAAAGGTTATGCTTTTGCACCGTAAAAAGTAGCTGTTAGGCAGTGGGGACTGAGCATAAGTGAGCAGACGTACATGCAGGCTGGGCAGCAAGAAAGCAACAAGGATGGTTGATTGAGCAGAAATCTGGATCTGTGTGTTACAGAAATACAATGACATGATTAGATTTAATGTGGACCTGCTGTATTATCATCTAGTCCTCCTCTAGGTTCACAAAATGTTGAACCCTCAACCAAGAAGGGTGAGGTATGGCAGAAGTGCACAGACTGAGAAAAATTCTATTGCCCGTTAGTGGAGATCACCTTGGGAACGTGGAAGTAGACAGGCATAATAGTGGCTCACAAAACAAACACAAAATGACTGTCATGTGAGTAGATACAAATTATGACTTACAAAAGGTTGGCAAGGCTCTAGACCTACAAAAAAGCAAGGCATTGAAGTCTGTGAGTCAATTTATTGATGTGGATGCAGAGTACACAGCTAAAATGTCATTTTTCATGCAGCCGAACATTGATTAATTTTCCTCATTAAAGAGGTCTAGGAAATGCGGTCCGCATTGAGTGGGATTCCAGCATCCATTATGAGTTCTTGTCTCTGCCGCGGATTTCAAAGGTTGTGAATAAGATCAAGAGGGTCCAGGTCTAGCTCACTCGGATGGCTCCTAATGGGGCTAGAAGCGTTTGGTACCCTGATCTGTTGGATCACAGCAACTTCTGTCTGCATCTTCGGATGTGTTGTCCTAGCAGGAGGGCAGAGTCATACACCCGAACCTCCACAAGCTTCATTTTGTCCACTTGGTACTGCAAGACTTTCTGGTGTAAAGTCCACTCCTCTGACCCACCACCTTAGAAAGGTACTGATTTGGTATGGATTCAAAAGGAGAGGAATCTGAAATTAGAAATATCCATTAGAAGAAAAAGTAACTTACCTTCGGAAGGGCTCTTCTAGTGGATACCATAACCTCCGATTTCTTACAACCCACCTTCCTCCACGTTATGTGGATTGCACTTCTAGTCGATTATAAAGTCCTAAGCTAGAGATCACACATTGTCGACAACGTTTAGTCAGTTGTTTCACATTTGAGGATAAGAAAATAAAGGGCTAAAAACTGATGTAAGCATGACTGGGTGGCACCTATAAGCCTTTCCATGTCGCGACTTCCAGAGGTGAGACTGAAATGCTACAGAGTTCTGTGGCTCAGCAGGTCGCGGTGGGGCAATTATGGCAGGAACATTATCCAGATCCAATATGTCACCTGGGAGGATTCAAAAGGTAAGGAATTTGCAGTTGGAGTATTCAACAGAAAGAAAATTACCAAAGGTAAGTAACTTGTTTTCTGTTACAAGCAAGGAGCCACATGTAGTTCGGAATTTTCCCTCAACCTAAGAAAAAAATACTTTAATTTTACTTAGAAAAGCTGCAGAACACAGTAGGTTACAACTTTCTAGTAATTTCTGTAGAATCTTCCCTTGTCAAAACATTCCCTTGTGTCTAGTGGATGTATCACTGCAAAAGGCTTGACAGTGAGCATTCTCTGTGGTAGAAACAGTTCTACTGTGGGCACATCATATTGTGCAAAGGCACACTTAGTCACACTTAGTCACCTCCTGGGATAGATGACACTCTTGAACGGCACATGACATATGTGGAATTTGTCCATCTGGATGTTCAGGTAACAAACAAAGTGAGAGACCCTCTGGGATAACCTGAGTGGGCCTAGCCACCATCAGAGCATCAGAGCCTCTAGACAGACAATACTGTTCCTGTGCTGTTGTGCTGTCTGTCCAAACCTGGGCTGACCTATGCTTGATGGAAGGCAAAACGACCGTAAGCTATGGAGAATAGCACACAGCTGCACAGACGTTTGATATGGCGACACTGGTCCACATTCCCCGTGAGCTCTATATCGGCTAGGAATAAACGCACGCTTCACGTGAGGTGGTCATCTTGCTTTAGGCTACCACTTCCGATATGTAAATGGTGTCTTAGAAGCACCACCAATGCTGCTCCCGTTGAAGATGAAGGTTCCAGTTCAGAGCTAGCGCGAGGCACCAGTAGTATACACAATGCCAGTAGTAAAGACTTCCACAGCCATGTGTCTAGGATGGCTCCTATGAAGAGAAACCTTTGCACAGGTCAAACATGGAATTTTTGGATCATTGATGGAGAATCTCAGGGTGGACAGCAACCAAACCGTTGTTCTTAAGTGGTCAGCTACTGAGGAGAGCCAGCCTTCAGAAGCAAATTGTCAAGGAACAGGAGTACAAGTACGTCCCTACAAAGATGAGCAGACATCACTGTTTTTTTTTAAACAACCTTTTTTGTATTTATACATTGCTTTACAAATTGACAAAACTTCACAACAGTACAGGCATTTATTATATTAACACCATCCGGTTACGGTGAAGAAGGAAAGCTATAGCTTTATAGGAGGACGGGCTGTTCAGAAAAGCATTCATACTTTAACATTATCTGTCACCAGCTATGATCAAGCTCTCTGGCAACAAACTGTTAAGAGGGTGGGAAGGTGAGAGAGGACCTTGGCCACACTAGGCCTGACTGTGTTAAGTGAGCGGTGCTTGGGTTCCATTAGTGATTTAGCAATGTCAAATGGTTAGTGGGCAAAAGCAGAAGGGGGGTATGGTATTTTGCCCATCGGGGAGTACGGTCACAGTATACAGTGAATGCATTGTGGAAATCATAAGGGGCGGGGGACGTTAATGATAAAGATGAACTTGGTGTAAGGTGTGCATACAGGCTGTCTGATAAGGCTTCCCAAGTCCTTGCAATGGGTCCTTTGTGCAGGTCTCTAGTCTATTCTCTGTAAAGGGTGCTACTCTCTGCCCCAGCCCAATTGATGAAGGTGCTGTGCCAGACCTCCAAGGAAGGGAGAACCTCAGCCTTCCAGTTCATGGTGAGAGTACGCTAGGCTACCAGAAGTGCAAGGTTAGGAAAGCGAGAAGCTACTCTATCTTTTTTACCAAACTAATATACACACTTAGGGCTAATGCTATAACTGTTATGACCCACGGCGGTGGGACACAGTGAACACTGCTTAGAGCCATGGTTTCCATCTAAAGACTACAAATCCCATGATTCCTGGAGGCGAGCGACGCGTCTGGCTATGACGTCACTACACGGACGCCTCAAGACGGAGCGGATCCGGCACCGCCTCGCCGATTATTCTGGTTCCTGGTAGCTGTTAAGGTAGGAACCTGTATTCCGGTTGGAGCAGCGTATCCTTTTCTGGTGTCAAGTAATCCTTCGTAAAGTCTGTCCTTGTGTCCCGCTTTCCGGAAGTTCTGCTCAGTGTGAAGGCTCCTCTGGGCGGGTATCGGAGCCACGAGGTCAGTGGCTTCGTGTGTACGGACCCGCATTACAATGCCATTAGACTTTGTTTACATTGTGAGAGACTCCATTGTTTGAGCTCTGAGTCGGCTGGGAGATTCTATCCTTGCCGCATTTACTTTGGACTGTGTGAATTAACCCACGGGCTGTGGGAGCGTTTTCTGTTCATATATTTTGTGTGAACCTGCATCAAAGAGAGAACTGTCGTAGTGATTCCAGGTCACAAGAATCAGGTCCTGCACAGCAACTACTTCACTTGTGGATATAATTGTACTGAAATATAGTGATTCAAGATTCTATTACTCGCAACATTTCATGACTATAAGGCTTTGTGTGACAGTAACACTGAAGTCTTTTCTTTACGTTGTCTTAATTAAGCAGAGACCTGGTCTTTGCTGTTTTTGCCTTTCTTCTACACAACAGGGGTATAATGAGCTTCGCCTGGCTGGCTATTTCCCATTCTGCCCTCTGTTGAAGCCCTGCATTATGCACCATTGGTATGTGAATAGTAGTTAGGACTGTATTGAGCTACTGTAGTGTATGCTGTGAATAACGTATAGTTTTGCATTTGTAGGACTGTGCTGTTTATTTCTACACTTTGATGGCCAGGCAAAGCCTACTTTTTACTGCCCTCCAGGTAACCTGAGTTTGGATGCATGACAGAATCTCCTATCGTAAATACTACGAGTCTTAGGTACAAGGGTATACCGTGCAGGTTATGCTTATTGAATCTTGTTCTACTTACAGCTTCTCCGCCCTCCCGTTCCAGTCCTGCAGTCCTGCTGTTCCTGTTATCCCTCGCTTGATCACCACTGAGTGTCTGTTGTTGATCAGACCCAGGGGTTGTCGAGAGGTGGAACCCTTTTTGGCATCGTACCATCCTGAGGACATTTGGGACCTAACAATAACATTTTTAAGGAAGGGTTTTGCAGTAAGGGAGAGAGAAGAGCTATTGTTTAGGGCCAAAAGTCTCCCAATGAGGGGCATACGCATAGCATACAGAGGAAGTCTGCAGAGTCAGCAGAACAACGAGGGTAGCAGGCCATTCCCTCTGGAAATTATTTATGAAAAAGCTGCAGAAGAAAGTTAGCCCCTGTGGAGATAAAATATTGGAATAGCTGAAACGTGGCATTATGAGCTTCCAAGTAAAGATAGGCCAGGACTGCTGACCATTCCTTCTTGTGGAACACTCTCCCAGCCTCTGCTTCCCATTTATCTCAGAGTGGTGTGAGCGGGATGCCAGTGTGGGAAAGCAGAGCTTTATTAAACCATGTAACTTGCCTACGTCTCAAGCCCATTGTCAGAGGGACTGAAAAAGTGAGTGGGTCTCCAGTGCAACGTCATCTACGGACCAGTATTGATGGACGGAACGATGTAAAGTAAGATGCATGAGGAACTGCCACCTGTAAACTGGTCCTGTAGTGCAGTAAATGGAAGGTAGCTTTCAAATAGGTCCCCCAATGTCAGAAGATGTGCCAGTGTGTCAATCTGCCTTGTGTGAGTAGGTTGTGCGGTCCTCGTAGGACTAGGTGATCACACCTGATGGCCGCCTGGTAGGAGCTCAGCTTCACAGCTCCCGGGTTGGGGGATCACCTTGTCGGTGGATATACCCCGCTAACCCAGCCATCCACCCCGCATCAACATTGTGTTGTGCTGCGGACTTCTCCTGGACCCGGAATATATGATTTAGAGTCGCCTACCTGAATTGGTGTGTTCGCCCGTCTCTGCCTCGACGCCCACAGGGCCCAACATCCTCGAGGCCGTCACGTGCGTTAGATCGCCCTTTGCACTCTTCCTTGGATGAGAAACATGCTCCCTGCTATGGGATCCGTCCAGCGCCGGCTTTTTTGAGGATAATGGTGCTTGTGGTGTCTCCACTCTGGTGGATTCACTCGAACCTCCGGTCCTTTGCTCATCCTGTGTTGGTGCTTTGTCTCCTCTGACGCCTGGGACGGTCAGCCTGCTAACCGGACTCAGCTATTCACTGAGAGTGATGCAATCGCCGTCGGATGGAGTCCTGCTCATGAGCTTCTTGCCGTGGGAGGATTTGGCGTGGTGAATCTGGGCATTGATTGTGAGTGCTGCGGCACTGGTGGAAGGTACGGCGTGTCCGACAAACTATCGCTAATTCTAGCAGTGAGTTGGTGACACTGTCGGATGCAGAGTGTTGGTTTATTGCTGAGCTCTTCAGTTTTGAGGGTTCCTCGGGCTGATCTGCAGGGTCTGTGGATCGGCACCCCATGCTCTGCATCCCGTCGGGGCTTGGGGGCACCCGGCTCTGTGATGCCTTTTTGCCATGTTGGTGTCTGTTGGGATGGAGCGTCTGATGCCACTGAACTTGTGATGTCCGTCTAGTACTGAATCACCCCGTACCTGCTTGGGGCTCACCTGCTCCCTCCAGTCCCCACTCTCCTTTGACTCTATGGACCAGGAGTTTTCATCTGGGGTTGATTGATGGCTCCCGTCGTCTTGGTCATGCTGTGGCCATCTTGAGAGCTCCTCTTTGGATCACTGCTCACCTCTCCAATCTGCCATTTTGCTGTGTCCCTGCTGCCTGAGTGGACTATTTCTCAGCATGCACTCCATCGTCTGAGATGTGATTTATGCCAGCAACTTCCATCGTTGCTCAAATGTTAAAAAACTGATTCGTAATCAGTCTCCTGTTTTCCTCAAAGTCCTGATTTGTTTTGTTTTAGGGAACTGGTGCGGGGTCCACCTTTCTAACCCTTTTTCGCACTCTTGGTCCATTGTTGAAATGTTTAAGACATTTTTTTTTATTTTTTATTTATTGCGATTTTATATAGCGCAAACTTTACCCGAAGGTGTCAGAGCGCTTTACAAAAGAACCAGTTGCGTTACATAAGGACTTTTGATTACATGAGTTACATAAGAGATACAAACAGAAAAAGACTGCAAATGTACAAGGTGTAAAGTCACTCAAGGAAGAGATAAAAACTGGAAAAAACTGCACATGTACAAGTTGAAAGTCACTCAAGGAAGAGATACAAACAGATAAAACTCTAAAATCACATAGGAATGGTAGTAAGTACAAAAGTCTACTACATATACTAGTGGTTAGAGTTCTATATATGCAAAACAACAGGTGATGGACATAATGCAGAACAATGTCATACATTCACCCCAGTACAGAGATCTGGGCCTAAATCCATCGTTTTTTTGCTCACCATGCCTTTTCAGTTTGAACCCAGCCATATGCAAATCAGTCTTGACCCTGTGCCCCATGGGAACAGTCCAGCCCGAACTGCTAAGCCAGGTCCTCCCTGGACTGGAAACAAGCATCCAAGGACCAGTTTCGGGCTTTCAGCCCTCTTCAGCCTGGATAGCTTGATTCCAGTGGCATGGAGAGCACGGGACTCACGTCTGAGCATACCGGTCCCACTCGGGGTGACAAATGCAAAACAACAGGTGATGGACAGAATGCAGAACAATGTCATACATTCACCCCAGTACAGAGATCTGGGCCTAAATCCATCGTTTTTTTGCTCACCATGCCTTTCCAGTTTGAACCCAGCCATATGCAAATCAGTCTTGACCCTGTGCCCCAGAGTTCTATATATACAAATAGTAAATTCACACAGGATTACATTTTAACAGCAATTAGGCTTGGACAATTATATAAAACATTTTTACATATACATATATAATTAAGGCCGTCCAGCAAAAAGAGACTAGCATTTGCAATGCAATAGGTCTCTCATTTGTGAGAGTTAGAGCTATTGTCGTAAATGGCAATGTGCTTTTTTATGCAGTTTGGTGTGGAGTTGATGTATGTGGTGTGGAGTGGCTCTATGTGGGATGGATTGCAATGGTTAGTTGTGGAATTCTGTGTGGTTTAACAATCCTAATGAAAGCAAAACAAGCCAGACCGGAGGAGTGGGGCGAAGCGATCAGCAACATGGAAAGTGCTGGGTGAGAGAGGAAAGCAGCAACCCATGTTAAACAAGTTTTGCTCTCATTCATTATCTAACATTTATACCATGGTGCTGAAACCCTATTGGATGTCACTAGCTGTAAATGTATTTTCTCTTGTCCCATTAACTCCTAGCCCACCCTACACTCTGACATCATCCACACCACTCCTCTAATACACTCCTCCATATTCCCACACCCCACAACGACCGTCCACCTCCAACACCGAACTACCTCCCCAGTACCCCTCCTCCCCTTCTAAACCGGCCCATAACAACTAAAACCCGCCATGTCCATGCCCTGGCCCCTTCCTCCACAAATGACACTTCTATGTCACCCTCACCTGAACCCTCCCCTGCCGCACTCCTGTCCCCTCTCCCAACTCTAGCTCCCTTTATAACGTACTCCCAACTCTCCTCCACCTCCGAGAGACTAACACCACTCCCCCACGACACTTCCTCCGTAACAACAGCGCAGGTTATACCCACTTCTCTGGAAACACCCCCCCCCTCCGCTAACCCACTCCTTCAAATTCCCATATCCCCAAATGACCATCCACTTCCAACACCCTATCACGCCCTAACACACCCCCTCCCCTTTTAAACCATCCCCTTATGATAGTTTCCCCAAAGGTCATGACCCCCCCTCCTCTAACCTCTCACCCACCCACTACGCCGATACCACATCCCCTTTCACACCCCACATGCTCCCCTCACCTCCCCCCCTTTCCCATCATCCCCCTCCAAACCATCGCACGTCATTCCCATCCCTCCCTTCCAACACCGGCCCCTTCTACTCTTCCCCCCCCCCGGCCTCCCACGCCCCTCATTTTAACACAGACCTACCCACACCACTCCCCCCCGGATGAACCGCTCATACCAAGAGGCCAACCTCATCTCTCTAGTCACTATGCCCCTAACACCCCCTCCACTCTAACCACTTCCACATCCCTCCTTCTTAACCTCAGCCAGACACTTCGTAACTTGGACGATAATCTCGTTACTCTAGCTACCGAACTTACCCTACTCCGAAAAGATTTCAATCAATTCAAAATCCTACAAATCCACTGCCCGCCCCTCCTGCGCCCCCCTCATGCTAACCCTCGAAAACACTTAGGCCCCAAGCATGGGTTAACAACGCCACTCCTCTCCAGCTCTCACAGACCCCTTTGAACCTCTAACACCTACTCCGCCCCTGACCTCTCTGCCCTCTGCCTCTACCTTAACGACCCCCCACCTAAAGAATCTCCCCCCTCACACACCAAAACCCCTATTTTGGGAACCAGAAGAATCCCTGAGCCTCCTAGCTCCCCGAGAGCCCCCCAACTCACTAGTTGTGAGAAGTTGGCCTGATGTGCAGTGCTCACTATTCTAGTGATCACTATATATCAGTCCAAACAACCCTTATTGATGATTGGTTGTAAGTCAACCTTATAGACCAGCTATCCTAGTAGCATGGATACGAGCAGTCTAAGGCTAAGACTCTAGAGGGCGTGTTAAGCCAGCTGTTTTACCATCACATTACCCCTTGAACACCCAGTGAAAGGACACCACACAAGTGTTATGAAAATAAACAGTGTATTTATTAGAATCACAACAACCCTGTACTCTTTATGAGGACAGGGTGCTAAGCACACAACAAAACTCTTATGAAAATACTTAAGTTAGCACGTTATACACAAATGCCCGAGGGGCACGAAAAACCATATACTTAAAAAGTGGAATGCGAAATTACTAGCAGGTAAGTACAGTACTAATAGGCTTTGGAATCGCTAGGACTTGACTATAGAATCGTTAGATTACTTCTAGGAGACCTAGGGGACTCGGGTGCAGAGTGTGCACTCTCACGCGGGATGCGGGACAAAGTCTATGGGAGCTAGTAAAGGCAAAGTTAGTGTTCACGGGCGAACCCGACCTGGTAGGAAGAAAACGACAGTGGATCCTGACCCTAGGATAGTGAGGCTATGCTGGGACACCGAAGTGCCGAAGTTACCTAGCCCAGGGGCTGCAGCTGCATAGGTCTGAAAAGACGTCGGGAATCTCGTTGCCGGACCAGGAGCCTGGAAGAAGGAAGTTGCTGGCAGGCGACCAGTGAAGAAAAGTTCGATGGATCCAAGCCTGGATCAAGGAAGAAGAAAACCTGAAAGCAGAGGGGACCAAGTTCTTGAATCACTAGCCAGTGATTAAGTGGGCACCAGGATGGCACCGGGCGAAGTCACCTCGACTAGGTGAGTGGGCGACGCTGGCTCTGCAGATCTCACGGACCAGGAGGCGTTGTCGGCGACCAGGATGGAGAGGCGAGCTGTCCCACGATGGATGAAGCTGTCGGCGTCGAAGTTACCCAGGATTGGGCAACAAGCCTTGGCTAATTCAAGCCCACGCGGTGGACTCAAAATGGCGTCTTGAGTGGACCAGGAGGGTCCGGGGTGCTCCTCTTTTGGAAGGGAGCAAGGGCCAGCCTGGAGCAACCAGACCAGCAGCAGAAATGTCGTCGGGCGTCGTTCAGAAGGCCACAAGCCAGCGGGCTAGTAGCCAAACAACGCGGTGAGCAGCAAAAAGCAGAAGGGCCCCACGCAGATCGTGGAGATGCTGGGAGGCTGCACTTCGGTGCTGGATCTGCTCAGGGTCGGGGCTTCTCGGACCCCAAAGCACTCACCAGGAGATTACTCGGCGGGCTTGCTGGAAAGAAGTCGTGCAGTCTTGAAGATGGCCGGTCCCTCGAGGTCTCGTCACACCCACGAATCTCAGCGTGACTGATGATGTAGGTAGAGGTCAGAGGTGCCAGGGAAGCCGGTTCTCGTCGAGCTGGGCAGTCTTGATCCGGAGGAGAGACTTGCAGCAGACCGCAGTGTTCTTAAGATGGTGCCTGCGGATGCAGGGTGACTACTCCTCAGTCACAAGGGAGAAATCTTAGGAAGAAGTCTTGAGTTCCTTTCGTGGAAAGTAGTTTCAGGATTCAAAGATGATCTGATTTGGAAGGGGGCCAGTTCCTACCTTTATCCTGTAAAAAGGGGCTGGCACGCGACTAAGTCCTGCCCTAGGGGTGGGACTAGGAGGGGGGTGGTTACACCCACTTCCTTGGCGGGCTTTTCCCCAGCACAGGGTCTGGAGTGACCCTGGAACTGGTTCCAGCCAGCCTATGCACAGTGAGCACCGGGGTGCCACGTGCAGTCACCTTCCTCTAAAGCCCTGCCTACCTACAATACACAAAACCCTGTCTGGGACGGTGCTGGCACCGCCCCTGGCAGGAAACCCTTTGTCCTTATCTCCTGCTCTGGGAGGACTCCCAGCAGCAGGAGGGCAGACTTGTGTCTCGGTGGCAGCATCCATTTTGTGGAGCTGAGGCTCTGTTGGACTTTAACCGGGGTTAGGGGTTACATACATGTCGTGTCCCTCTAGAAGGGTGGAATGCTAACCCCGTCGCCAGAATTGGCGAGGGGTTAGTATTCCAATTCGTATGACACCTTACTCGACATGTTTTGATAAAGCGATACCAGAGTTGGCATATAACCGCGAGGATTATAATGCACTTAAGAGTATATGGTATGCGATATCATGGAAACGGCTAAGGGATGGATCCCGAAAGCCGCAGACAGGCTCAGCTCATGCCAGAGCACCATCTCACACGATTCCAAGCACTCTGCCTTCAGGATTGTTAAGGCCTGCTATAGGAGTGACTGATAGGAGATCTGTGTGTCCATTTTTAGGGTTAGATATAGGTATACTATATCTAAAGCAAAGGGTGAGTACACCACCTTGCCCCAGCTGTCAAGCAGCCAGTTGTGTCAGATTTGGATGGCCAGCCAGGGGTGGCATAATACATGCTTCAGCCCCTGGTAGGCCCTGGGTACACCTATGCCCTGGGCACCTAAGGTACTCTGTACAGGGACTGATAAGGTGACTCAGTATCCAATTAGATATGTACCTAAGGTACATGGAATCCATTTTACAGAGAGAGCAGTAGGCCTGGGGTACTGAATAGCAGGGCCCCAGGTCAACTAAGTCAGAAAACCAGCAAAACACCAGGCAAAAAGTTGGGGGCAACCATAGTCAGGGATCTACCTTCCTACATAACCCCCCCCCAAACGAAAGGAGATAAGGCTATCCTTGCCAGGTAAGCCTATATTGCCTGAGTGGCCATATAAGGAAGTACCAGCACTGGCATGGTTACCCCCTATCTCATGGTCCACTAAGCAATCCCTCACCCTAAGGGTGTCTGAGGGTCTCCACCATAGGGAATCACTACCTGTGGTGTGCTTTGGCAAAGTAAAAGGCTGGTGCTGAAATGGAGTACTGAAGTGAGGCTCCACTAATTTTGGGCTCAGCTTCCTCAATCATTTTCCACCATAGAGGCCTTTCTTTCAAGACTGAGTTGTTTTGGGCTCTCAGGGTCAACCTCTGGCTACCTACAGCTGGAGGTTGGGTCCCTCTGTTTGGCTTACTGGAGGGACAGGTCAGGTTTGGGGCCCTCAGGTCCCAGGTTTGGCTGTGCCCAACAGTGTCCATCTGGGGGAGGTCCCTAACTAAATTTAAGGGGGATCCCTCAGGAGTTGGTTTTATTTTCACTTGGCTAGGACTACTAGCTTCAGTGCCCTTAATCTGTTGATTGGGAAGTTCTTTTGGACAGGGGGCCCTTTGGGGTCCAACACTGGCCTCCCTGACCTCTACAGCCCTGGGCTGACTGAGGCAGGGTAGAGAGGGGCAGGTTACCTGCTCCAGACTGGGTCCCACCTTGGAAGGGTCCACTGACATCAGGGGTTCTGCCAGGCTAGGCCTGACTACCTCTGTGGCAGTTTCTTCACAAGGGGTCAGATCAGTTCCCTGAGGAGGCTGATCCTTTCCTAAAGTCTGGTGGGAGGGAGATTTCTCTTCCTCCTCAATACTCTCTGTCTGAGTGGAGTGATCCATAGTTTCAGGCTTCACAACACTATCATCTGTCTGAGTTTGAGCTGTGGCCATCCCAACTCTCCCAACCTTTTCAGGAGGGGGCTCAGTTTGGGTGTGGGCTGTTACCATGACAGCCTTGACAACCTGTTCTGGGAAGGAAGTTGTCTGAGATTGGGTTGTGACTGGCACAACCCTCCTGACCTGTTCAGGGAGGACATCTTGGACTGGGGCTGTGGCTATCACTGCCCCACTAACCTTACCATGGATGTTTACCATTTTAGAATGGGTTTCTTGCTCAACTTCAGCCCAGGCTGAGAGCTCTAAATCATTCCCCAGTAGGCAATCTACAGGCAAGTTTGGTGACACTGCCACTCTCTTGTGGCCAGTGACACCTCCCCAGCTGAGATTGACCACTGCCATGGGATGACCTCTCTGTACTCCATCAATATTGGTCACCTGGTATGTGGCACCAGGTAAAAGTTGCCTTGAGGGGACTAGACTCTCACTCACCATAGTGATGCTAGCCCCTGTATCTCTATAGGCCTCAACTTTTATACCATTGATGAGGGGCTCCTGTCTGTACTTGCCCAAAGTGTTGGGACAAGTTGTGAAGTTGGCAAACCCCATGCCAGTCTCACAGACAAGAGTATCTAAGTCAGGGGACCTGGTTAGGCCAGAGTGCCCAGGAACTCCCAAAGTAAATGCACCCAAATTCTTGGGGGCACTCCCACCACCTGGGGGATTACTACTAGTAGTAACAGGAGGTTTGGGAATGTTACTTGGGGGTATGTTTTCCTTATTGTTATTCTTGGGGCAACTGCTGTCAGTTTTTAAATGACCCACCTGTTTACAGGGATAACAATAAGGTTTCTTCTGGTTGTTGGAAGGATTCTGGGACCCACCCCCCTCAGAGGATTTTTGGGGCCCTGATGTGGTTTGATCTGTAGATTTATTCCCACCCTTCTCTTGAGGCTTGGTTGATTCCTTTTTCTGGTCACCACCTTGGTTCTTGGGCCTAATCCTGGTTCTGACCCATTTGTCTGCCCTCTTACCCAATTCTTGTGGAGAGGTCAGATCAGAGTCTACCAGGTGCTGGTGTAATAACTGGTTCTGACAATTATTTAAGACTTGCTCTCTCATAATTAGATTATACAATCCTTTGAAATCAGTAACCTTACTACCCAGTAGCCAGCCTTCCAAAGCCTTAGTGGCACAATCAACAAAGTCAGACCAGTCCTGAGACTGAGTTTTCTGGGTGTCTCTGAACTGCAACCTGTACTGCTCAGTGGTTAAGCCAAACCCATCAACCAGTGCATTTTTCAGGACCTGGTAATCATTAGCATCCTCCACTCTTGTAGTGAGGAGCTTATCTCTACCTTTACCATCAAAGGAGAGCCACAGTATAGCTGCCCACTGACTCTGGGGAATGCACTGCACAGTGCAGGCCCTCTCCAGAGCAGCCATCCATTTCTGGATATCATCCCCTTGCTTAAAGGGGGGCACTATTTTAGTCAGGTGTTAAGTATCTAAACCCTTCTCTCTATCTCTTGGGAGATTGCTGCCACCAGTGGGAGCTAACCCACTCATCTGCTGCTCTCTTGCCAGGGCAAGCTTCTCTTTGGCCAGGGCAATTTCTTCCCTTTCAATCCTCAGTTCAGCTTGTCTCATCCTAGCTTCATGCTCCTTTCTCTGAGGGGAAGTAAATCTCCTCTGTGGAGGATTCCTTCTCCCCTGAGAAGAGGCATTAGAGTGCAGAGATCTATTGGAGTCCCTAGAAAGAGATCTATCTCTCCTAACTCCAAGGTTAGGCCCACTTCGGGTTAGTACTGGGGGTCCCCCAGATCCTAGCCCAAGTAAGTCTAAGTTCGCCCTGGTTAGCCTTCTGACTACCTCAAGACCTTTGTCTACCTCATCCCCAGAGAGTTCCTCCTGATCCTCCTCCTCCTCAACTGCAGTAGCAGTGTTGGGGAGGTCTGGATCCCCAGAGGTTCCCTCTAAGGCTGGCATGTTCTCATGTAACTGAGAAAGCTTTCTGGCATCATATGTCTCTAAGAGACCTATCAGAAAGGGAATGGTGGGGTTAGACCCCTGCTTCAGTTTTCTGGAGACACAGATCGGTCTCATCTCCTGGAAACTGAGAGCTTCATATCTTGAAGTGACCTGTGGAGGGTCAACACTGACCAGGGGAGTCTCAGTAAAATCTCCCTGGGTAGACATGCTTTTCTAGTGAGGTGTAAGTGGTGCACTTACCTACACTATATGTTTGCCTACTGATCCCTTGCTAGAGTTGTAGTTTAGGGTGTGCTAGGCCCTAGGAGCTACAACAGCTGGTTCAGTAGAACTCAGAGTATTCTAAGCTAAGTTATATGTACCTTTAGTACTTATGTGATCTTTCACAAGATATTCTTAGGGCATGTGTGGAAAAACAACAGCAAGCTCAAATCCCAACCGCTGCTCACCAATGTGAGAAGTTGGCCTGATGTGCAGTGCTCACTATTCTAGTGATCACTATATATCAGTCCAAACAACCCTTATTGATGATTGGTTGTAAGTCAACCTTATAGACCAGCTATCCTAGTAGCATGGATACGAGCAGTCTAAGGCTAAGACTCTAGAGGGCGTGTTAAGCCAGCTGTTTTACCATCACATTACCCCTTGAACACCCAGTGAAAGGACACCACACAAGTGTTATGAAAATAAACAGTGTATTTATTAGAATCACAACAACCCTGTACTCTTTATGAGGACAGGGTGCTAAGCACACAACAAAACTCTTATGAAAATACTTAAGTTAGCACGTTATACACAAATGCCCGAGGGGCACGAAAAACCATATACTTAAAAAGTGGAATGCGAAATTACTAGCAGGTAAGTACAGTACTAATAGGCTTTGGAATCGCTAGGACTTGACTATAGAATCGTTAGATTACTTCTAGGAGACCTAGGGGACTCGGGTGCAGAGTGTGCACTCTCACGCGGGATGCGGGACAAAGTCTATGGGAGCTAGTAAAGGCAAAGTTAGTGTTCACGGGCGAACCCGACCTGGTAGGAAGAAAACGACAGTGGATCCTGACCCTAGGATAGTGAGGCTATGCTGGGACACCGAAGTGCCGAAGTTACCTAGCCCAGGGGCTGCAGCTGCATAGGTCTGAAAAGACGTCGGGAATCTCGTTGCCGGACCAGGAGCCTGGAAGAAGGAAGTTGCTGGCAGGCGACCAGTGAAGAAAAGTTCGATGGATCCAAGCCTGGATCAAGGAAGAAGAAAACCTGAAAGCAGAGGGGACCAAGTTCTTGAATCACTAGCCAGTGATTAAGTGGGCACCAGGATGGCACCGGGCGAAGTCACCTCGACTAGGTGAGTGGGCGACGCTGGCTCTGCAGATCTCACGGACCAGGAGGCGTTGTCGGCGACCAGGATGGAGAGGCGAGCTGTCCCACGATGGATGAAGCTGTCGGCGTCGAAGTTACCCAGGATTGGGCAACAAGCCTTGGCTAATTCAAGCCCACACGGTGGACTCAAAATGGCGTCTTGAGTGGACCAGGAGGGTCCGGGGTGCTCCTCTTTTGGAAGGGAGCAAGGGCCAGCCTGGAGCAACCAGACCAGCAGCAGAAATGTCGTCGGGCGTCGTTCAGAAGGCCACAAGCCAGCGGGCTAGTAGCCAAACAACGCGGTGAGCAGCAAAAAGCAGAAGGGCCCCACGCAGATCGTGGAGATGCTGGGAGGCTGCACTTCGGTGCTGGAGCTGCTCAGGGTCGGGGCTTCTCGGACCCCAAAGCACTCACCAGGAGATTACTCGGCGGGCTTGCTGGAAAGAAGTCGTGCAGTCTTGAAGATGGCCGGTCCCTCGAGGTCTCGTCACACCCACGAATCTCAGCGTGACTGATGATGTAGGTAGAGGTCAGAGGTGCCAGGGAAGCCGGTTCTCGTCGAGCTGGGCAGTCTTGATCCGGAGGAGAGACTTGCAGCAGACCGCAGTGTTCTTAAGATGGTGCCTGCGGATGCAGGGTGACTACTCCTTAGTCACAAGGGAGAAATCTTAGGAAGAAGTCTTGAGTTCCTTTCGTGGAAAGTAGTTTCAGGATTCAAAGATGATCTGATTTGGAAGGGGGCCAGTTCCTACCTTTATCCTGTAAAAAGGGGCTGGCACGCGACTAAGTCCTGCCCTAGGGGTGGGACTAGGAGGGGGGTGGTTACACCCACTTCCTTGGCGGGCTTTTCCCCAGCACAGGGTCTGGAGTGACCCTGGAACTGGTTCCAGCCAGCCTATGCACAGTGAGCACCGGGGTGCCACATGCAGTCACCTTCCTCTAAAGCCCTGCCTACCTACAATACACAAAACCCTGTCTGGGACGGTGCTGGCACCGCCCCTGGCAGGAAACCCTTTGTCCTTATCTCCTGCTCTGGGAGGACTCCCAGCAGCAGGAGGGCAGACTTGTGTCTCGGTGGCAGCATCCATTTTGTGGAGCTGAGGCTCTGTTGGACTTTAACCGGGGTTAGGGGTTACATACATGTCGTGTCCCTCTAGAAGGGTGGAATGCTAACCCCGTCGCCAGAATTGGCGAGGGGTTAGTATTCCAATTCGTATGACACCTTACTCGACATGTTTTGATAAAGCGATACCAGAGTTGGCATATAACCGCGAGGATTATAATGCACTTAAGAGTATATGGTATGCGATATCATGGAAACGGCTATGGGATGGATCCCGAAAGCCGCAGACAGGCTCAGCTCATGCCAGAGCACCATCTCACACGATTCCAAGCACTCTGCCTTCAGGATTGTTAAGGCCTGCTATAGGAGTGACTGATAGGAGATCTGTGTGTCCATTTTTAGGGTTAGATATAGGTATACTATATCTAAAGCAAAGGGTGAGTACACCACCTTGCCCCAGCTGTCAAGCAGCCAGTTGTGTCAGATTTGGATGGCCAGCCAGGGTGGCATAATACTTGCTTCAGCCCCTGGTAGGCCCTGGGTACACCTATGCCCTGGGCACCTAAGGTACTCTGTACAGGGACTGATAAGGTGACTCAGTATCCAATTAGATATGTACCTAAGGTACATGGAATCCATTTTACAGAGAGAGCAGTAGGCCTGGGGTCCTGAATAGCAGGGCCCCAGGTCAACTAAGTCAGAAAACCAGCAAAACACCAGGCAAAAAGTTGGGGGCAACCATAGTCAGGGATCTACCTTCCTACACTAGTATTCAATTACTCCCCCACCTCTATCCTCAAACACCTGACCTGCATGCTCGTCAACTGCCGTTCAGCTGTCCGACATGCGACTGAAATCTCAGAAACCATTCTTAACAAAGACATCGATATCGCCTTCCTCACTCAAACCTGGCTCAAAGACCATTCGACACCCATCATCGACCTTCTGGCCCCTCCTGGCTACTCTATCCTCAGAAGAGATAGACCTGAAAAATAGGAGGTGGCCTAGCAATCATTTTTAAAGAAGAACTTCAACTCTCCCCTAATAATAACACTGACTACACAGCCTTCGAATACTTAGGCGACAACCTCAAAATGAAATGCTCCCCCCTATACAAATGCATAACATCTATCATCCCCCGGGTGAACCCCTTCCCTTTGCAGAAGAAGTCTCCGACCTCCCAACTAAATCGCTACTTTCCAGCTCCAAAAACCTTTTCCTAGGAGATCTCAACCTCCACTGGAACAAACCTAATGACCCGGCAGTCAACCTCATCAATAATCTCCTTGAGATTAGCGACCTCAAGCAACTTTGCCTCTTCCCTACCCACGCCAAAGGAGCTATCCTAGACGCAATCCTCTCCAACCCAGATCTTACATCCCTATCCAGCATCGTCCCCATCAACTGGTCTGACCACCATCTCGTTCTGTTCACAATATCTCCCCCAGCCCCTCCTGCCCCTATAAAGATAAATAAAGCTACAATCGTAGCTAGAAATTTTAAACAAATGCCTCCGGGCACACTGGAACATAAACTCCAATCCCAACTAAGTCTCATCCCCCCCATTTCAAATGCCAATGATCTCACGGAGCAATTCAACAAAACTGTAACGGAGGTGTTAGACCAACTTGCCCCTATGAAAACTAAAGCATTAAAAAATGCCCCCTCTAAGTCATGGTTCACACTAGACCTTAATAAAGAAAGATGCTCGCTGAGACTGGCGGAAAGAACATGGAGACAACACCCCTCCCCATCCCATCTTGCCCTCCTTAGAACTGCGAGATCTTCTTATAAAAAAACAGATTTTCTCAGAGAAAGCGTCATTCTTTCATCTTCAACTCTCTCATGCCAAAAACAGACCTAGAGAACTGTTACACATTATTAGAAACCAAACTGCCCTGGCACCCCTTAACCCGGTAGCCTCCACTAACAAATGCGAAGAAACTGCCAACTTTTTTAAATTTAAAAAATAAATAATAATTTTAAAAAAAATAAAAAAATAAAAAATAAAAAAAAATCGCAAAAATAGACTGCTCTTTCCTCGATACTCTACCCTCGCTCACCCCTCAACCACCCCTGATTACCGCACATCTTCCACCTCCCCCCTTGAACACTTCCCTGTCCCACTCTCCCCCCTCCCTTCTCTTACCCCTCCGGAACCAATTTCCCTTCGATTAAAAATAACGCCTCATGGCATAATTTCCACCCTGTATCTGAACAGGAGGTCTTCAATATTTTAGCCAAAATTAAAACTTCCTCCCACACCAAAGATCCTCTCCATTCCACACTCATTCAAGATCTCAAACATGTCATCGTCCCCGTCTGGACCAACATCATCAACGCCTCCCTCTCAACAGGGAGTGTTGCCCATCTCCCTTCAACTTGGGCAAATTACTCCCATCCCCAAAAATCCCAAAGCAGACCCAAACGACCCTAATAATCTCCGCCCCATCTCCAACCTCCCCCTCCTCTCCAAAGCCCTGGAAAAATGCGCCCTCCTTCAACTGGACAAACACGTTCAACCTGCTTGACCCCCTTCAATCTGGGTTCAACCTGCTTGACCCCCTTCAATCTGGCTTCCGCAAAGGTTGCAGCACGGAAACCGCGCTTCTCAACATAGTTGATGATATTCACCTAGCCCTGGACAAGGGCGAGACATACCTACTCATCCTTCTTGACCTTTCAGGGTTATTTGACACAGTTTACCACCCAACCCTACTCAACACACTCAAAAATCGCTTCGTCCTCACTTCCTACTTTCAACATAGAACCAAATAAATTAAAATTCAAAACTGCCTCTCTAGCCCAACCTCTGTCTCGCTTGGTGTCGCTCAAGGATCTATCCTCTCTCCCGCTCTCTTTACCCTCTTTATGGCACCCCTTACCTGGATACTCAAACAAGAAAAAATCAACTACCACCTATATGCGGACGACACCCAATTGTACTATAAAATAAAATCCCATGCTGATATCCTGCACCTTAACACGGCCTTAAACAAGATCCAAACCAGGTTCCATACAATCATCTGAAACTCAACCCTAACAAAACTGAGATCATCCTCTTCTCTCCCAAAAACAACCCTCTCCCCATCCAAACTTGGATCGCCGACCTTAATGCGCTAAACAGCTCTCTCCCCCTCGCCGATTCGGTTAAATCACTAGGCATCACCATCAACAATAAACTCACACTAAATTCCTGTGTCAAGAACTCAGCAAAAAGTGCACTCTTCACTCTCCGGCATCTCAAAAAAAAAAAACCTTTTATCCCAGCTGAAGACTTCAAATTAATTATCCAGTCTCTTGTTCGATCCAAAATAGACTATGGTAACGCCCTTCTCTCTGGCACTCCCAAAATCCACCTGGCCCCCATCAAATCCGTTTTCAACCTCACCGCCAGGCTAACAACAAACTGTAAACGCTTGGACCACATCTCCCTTGCCCTCAAGTGGCTCCCCATTGAAGGCAGATCCTCCTATAAAATTGCCTGTATTACTCACAAAGCCCTTTACCAGAAGATCCCATCCTACCTCTCAACTAAACTTAAAAAAGCTGGCTGTGCCCGAACACTGAGAAGCTCCAACACTCTCGTTCTCATTCCACCCCTACTCAAAAAAGCTGCTTCGAAATCCCGCTCCTTCTCTGGTAAGGCCCCAACCATTTGGAATGCCCTACCCAAAGACCTTTGATGCAACCCCTCCTACTCCAGATTCAAAAAAGACCTTAAAATTCATTTGCTCACTACATTTTGGGGAAACTAAATCCCGGATATCCTTTCTGACTACCTCTCCTCCCCCCTCCTTAGACTACTCCCCCTTGCCCCATTCACCCCCCTATTTTTCTCTTGTTGCCTCACTTTCCCCCCTCCCCCTCTCTTTACCACCCACTACCTACTATGTCCTTTGAATCCTCCTTGACATACTATTAAATTTACTATTTACAATAACATTCTGGTTCCTGCAACTTGCTTCTCTATCTCTTCCTATATGTGCCTTTAATCACTATTGTTTCCCTACATTATTCCCTGTATTTTGTATTAGTTTTAACACCTGTATAACCCATTTTGGTCAACTACCATGATTGTTTTCATTGTGTACTTCCATTGCTGATGTAAAGCGCTCCGATACCCTCGGGTGGAACTAGCGCCACATAAAATAAATCAAAGGAGCATAAGGCATTATTAACTTAGTAAGACACTTGGCCGTAGCGTAACACTATAAGGCCATCCAAAGAAGACTAGGGCAAGCATGAAGCTTGAGCACACCTGTAATCAGGAGGCTTTTTAATTCACCTATATGGAGCGGATGCATTGTTGTGCATGTCTCTTTGAGAGACAGGCAGTCAGCAAGCCATCGGCTTAGTTGCTGTAATTGACCCCAGAGGAAGTAGAGCTCAAAATCTGTAGCTCCCAACCTGCCCGCCTCAGTTGGGAGCTGCAATATGGCAAAGGCCATTGTGCTCCGTTTGGAGTGCCAGATAAATCTGCACGTAATCTTCCCAGGTGACAAAATAACCCTCTTGTTATCGTGACATGGGTCCCATGCACACTGTCACTAGAACTAAGCTATACCCAGCTAATAAACCCATAGCAAGGGTGAAACTGATCCTGATCGTGTTCCGGTTCAGAGAGGACCTGACCTTGCAGTTCGGGCTGGACTGCTCTCATTGGAGCAGGGTGAAGGCTGATTTGCATATGGCTGAGTCCAAACTGAGGAGACATAGTGGGTGAAAAACAATGGAATGGGATGTGGCCCGAGCAATTGCCAGTGGCTGCGATTAATTAAAGTATTCCATTCATCACCTTGTTGTTGGGGCAGTGGACAGGTATGCCCAGACATGGGTTCCGTGCTCACCGTGCTAGCTGTATCTGGCTGATGAGCCCTTTGCAGGCATCCAGTAAACACTACTATATCTTCTACTTTGCACCACCGGTTATTGCCCCTCCTGCTTCGCATGCGGGATGTGGGCCCCAGTGGTCTGAGGTCAGATCCTTGCTCACACTGGATCCCCAACTGCCCTTCCAGATTTCACTCCTAACCCTCCGACCACCCCAACTTCTTTCGTCCCAGGCATTTTTTATCCAACCAAGTTTCCAGTAGATGACACCATCCACAGAGGTGGTTTCTTAGCCAAAACTTCAGGGGCATGCATACAGCACGTCACTGTTATTCCATATACTCTTACTTAAAGCATCAACATGCACATATATGCTTTCTGGAAGAAACCCACATATCCAGTGTAGAATTACAGCGTCCGTGAAAGCTTTGGAAGGGAGCGATATATGGCACAACTTGTTCCACGTACGTCGAGGAGCGTTGATTTGGGTCCGCCCAGGCACACATTTTAAATTGTTATCCACGGTTGGGGACAGCGAGGGCAGGTATGCCTTTACAGAAGGGAGCGTTGGATGTAACCCTAGCCCTCCTAGGTAGCATATATGCCCCAAACAATGACCACAACGGTTTCTGGGCTATCCTGTCCGGAGGCCTGGTGTAATGGCCGGACAATCCCAGGATAATGGGCACAGACTACAACAGTGTACTAGACGTTTTCCTTGATAGGCCCCATCCCCCCCTCCTGCAAGTGCCCTCCACCTCTACTCTGCGCAGGTAACACACTGGGCCAGGCACTAGTCCTTATCGGACGCCTGGAGCGCACAACATCCCACTAACAAGCAGTAATCCCATTACTCAGCCCCCACGACTAACATGTTCGCATTGGTCGCTACCTCTGCTCCTCCGCTTATTCTCCCCAGTTCCAACACTCAACTATTTAGGGCGCATCATTTCTGATCATGCTGCACACGCAATGGATGTGGCCTGGAGTGATCCACTCACTCCAGTCCACACCTTGTGACTCCCTCTGGACATACTGGATGACCCTAGTTTCAGGGGCATTCAACACAAACATATCAGCCACTATTTTACAGAAAACCAAGCCACGCCACCACACATGCAGTAGAATGGGAGGTCTTTAAGGTGGCCGCACGAGGGATATGTATACATAACATAGTTATGCACTTGTCTGCAACTCCTTTTCCCATGAATCTGTCACATCCACAAACCATAACATTGTTTTGGTACCTGTAATAATTCACCAGCTATGAAAGTTACCTTTTAAAAACAAGCATTTAAAATGCAATAGGTCTCGCAGTTGTTAGAGTTTGAGCTATTGGCATTGTAAATGGCAATGTCTTTTATTTATGTGTTGGTTTTTAAAACATAAATAAAAGGCATTGTCATTTACAATGCCAATAGGTTAAACTCTCGCAAATGCGAGACCTATTGCATTGCAAATGCTTTTTTTTTATGTAGTTGTCTGTGAAGTTAAACTTGCAAGTCATGGAGCACGCCCAGGTCAAGCAGAATCTGTGGTGTTTCTAGACAACTGAAACAGCCAATTGTTTTATGGCCATTTCTTGCAGGGGCTTCACAAAAAACAACCACGAGGACTGACAGGGGAGACCCCGCAGCAATCCTGCATATTAATGTTTTAGGAGAAAAGATAGTTGCAAAAAAATACTAGGTGTGACCGTCTGGACAAGATTGGACAAAACCAAAGAAAAACAGCAGTCTTTTCCACGTTTGGGGTGTCTTTAAAGCCCTAGCCTAGCAACATTTTAACTGCACTCTGCATCTGCACTCTAAATTTGCACTCTGAATCTTGAATCTGCACGCTGCACTCTGCACTCTGAATCTTGAATCTGCACGCTGCACTCTGCACTCTGAATCTTGAATCTGCACTCTGCACTCTTGAATCTTGAATCTGCACTCTGCACTCTTGAATCTTGAATCTGCACTCTGAATCTTGAATCTTGAATCTGCTTTCTGAATCTTGAATCTTGAATCTGCTTTCTGAATCTTGAATCTGCACGCTGCACTCTGAATCTTGAATCTGCACGCTGCACTCTGAATCTTAAATCTGCACGCTGCACTCTGAATCTTAAATCTGCACGCTGCACTCTGAATCTTAAATCTGCACGCTGCACTCACAATCTGCACTCACAATCTGCACTCTGAAACTGCACTCTGAAACTGCACTCTGAAACTGCACTCTGAAACTGCACTCTGAAACTGCACTCTGAAACTGCACTCTGAAACTGCACTCTGAAACTGCACTCTGTAAGTGTGCTTACCCCTCTTCTAGTGCACTTCCTCAGAGGTAAGAAGCACTATATACATTCAGCTACAATACAATACACGCCTTTCGCGAAATTATTTTCTTCCTTTGGTTGTCTGCCCTGGACTATATATATATATAGATATATATATATATACTACGTGTAGAAAACAAAAAAAAGCTTAACACAAAAAAGAGACAGGACGCTTTATTACAGTTTTATAAACATCAACTTTATCGACTGTTAACACCTCTCTTGGATCCGAAAAACCCAAACAGGAAATCACGATGATCATCACAAAATATGTAATTGCGCAGACAAAGCTTGAGAATACTTTCATCGTTAATAGCCCATAGCCAACAGCAAGATCTCAAATACTCTGTACCCAACAATACCTAGGGTACACTGCTAGATTGATTTAGTATGGCACTGGAAGGGGAGGTGTGTGTACGAGGCCTATCATACTGTCTTCATAAATGTAAAAAGCCTACCTGTTGTGCTGTTCGGTAACTTTGCCCTACGGCTCCGAGAATATTTGCTGAAAGAACAAGCGGGAGGCGGCTCGGGCGCAGCACGTCTTCCGGAGACGTGCGCGTCCACAGAGCTGAGTCGGCTCGTGCACAGGCCAGTAGCGGCTCGTGCACAGCTCTAGACTCCCTTGCCAGTGAACACGGCGACTATAGAATTCGCTGGCGGGAGCGCTTCGCGCTCCAACGCCAGCTCGACCTAATGAATGTATGCTGGTGTTGTATGAAGAAAATAAAAATATCAAGGTTGTTTTAAATCTTAAAGAATTAAAACGTGTCCTTTCAAAGAACAACACAGTTTAAAACAAGACCACTTCAATATTTGCTAAGAATATATGCCTAACTAATCCACATAACTCGACTGCTGATGCATACAATTTATATAAGTAGAGTTTTATAGTTCAAGTTTACAGCACAATCATGTAAAAGTCAGCTGATTCAGGAGCTGTAAAAGTCAGCTCCTGAATCAGGACTGATTCAGGAGCCAGTGAGGAAAAGAGCAAAATCAAAACACCATAATAAGAGAGAGAACGTTTGCTTAAATGATTAAAGAACAGTAAATACACATAAAGTAACTGCGCAGTCAGCTCAAATCACCTAGGTCCATAGACTTCACAGCAACACCACCCGAAAATATTCCTGAAAAGAGTTCACATTTTGGATAACTAAGAATGCACATGTTTTATTTCAAGAAGTGAAATCTCCAAGATGCGTTTTATTACATTCACTGCAAAATTAATTTAACAAACTTGGGTGGGCCGTATGTATAACCTATCTCTAGTATTACTATCGATGGTATTTCATCCACATCAGACATATTTACCGTGTTTATAAAGCAGATTTTTCCGAACTGCTGCCATTGAAGAGATAAGTGCTGAAGCTTTATATTGCGTTTCCAAGTGGTTAACCATGGTACAAAGGGAGTTCATCACCTGAGCGACACTACCCCGAGCAAGTGCAAATGATAACAGTGTGAGGTCGACATCCGCAGAAGTGCAGCAACTGAAAAGAAATAGTCAAAGTGTATGTATAACCTATGCTACAATATTAGATGCAAAAACAGTGATAGGAAATAAAAACATAATGCATTTACATTTTACATGCATGACATTTTTCATAGGCTCATGCTTATTTTGCTGAAATGTTGCAAATACATCACTTGCTCGTTATTTGGAGTTCGGTGGTGAATGGTACACAGTAGACTCCACAAGCTGAACTGTACTGTGGAGGGAATTTAGCTAGTGAATTATACACCAGAATTACAATCTCAAGTTGTTTGAGGATTTTCAGTTGCACTAAAATCTAAATCAAGCCCTAAATCAAGACAAGGGCTAGGGAAAAAAAACTGAACAGGAGTCCGTGACAAAGACCCCTGCAAAATTGACAACTATTGCCATCTTCTGTGTCTTTATGTTTTGTGACATGCCATTGGTCATGTCAAATCCATAACATTTTCCTTTTAACAACAAATATTTTAGATTGAGCACTTTCGGAAGCTGGCATAGTATACTGTTATTATTTTTTAACACAACGTTCTTTATAATTAGTTACCTAGGTAATGTGCTTAGCTACACCAGTTGCCAACTTTGTGGCCCTTAAGATATATAAGAAGGCAATGAAAATAGAAGATTTAAACGTTTGTGCAGTGTGTTTCATATTTTGGGAACTCACTTTCCAATAATCAGGAGAACCTCTAATAGTTTGTCAGGGCACTCGTAGGATGCAAAGACGTGGCAAACCCTTAGTGCACTGATTAAGCGTTGTCAGTGTGCCTGCGGACATTCCCGACCCGGTCCTCTGCTCCCAAATAGGTCCTGCAAATATACATGCTAGTTTAATCTTTTAACATATCTTAAATGGAACTTGTGTGTGAAAGGAATCTCCTAACACTGAAGGCTTGCACACTCTTTGCATGAAACTGGGAAGTAATAAATCACTTTACGCAGTGTTGTTGCACTACCTCCAGTATAGTAAATTTGATTTGGTGTTTGGCCTCAATCCCGTGTGCATCTACGCAATTAAATGTCCTTGTGGCAAGATTTACGTAGGACAAACTGAGAGAAAAATCAAAGTAAGAATGACAGAGCACAAGAGTAACATTAGATTGAAGAATTTGAAATCAACTACAGCTACACACTGGATTGAGGCCAAACACCAAATCTTACAAAACAAATTTACTATACTGGAGGTAGTGCAACAACGCTGCGACACGGATCCACAAAACAAATCAAATTTACTATACTGGAGGAGTGCAACAACGCTGCGACACGGATCCACAAAAATCTCGCCTTAAGGCTGAATTTTACTGGATAAAAAAACGAAATTCTTTACATCCAAATGAGATGAATGACAGAGTGGAATACACATGTTTTTTATGAACATAGCAGACATTGTCAGAGGGGCCAATCTTAATCCCCTCAATAAACATGTTCAATATGTCGAAATATGCTTATGTACAGTATGCCTTATATGTGAATGGATTGCCACTATGGAATTTGATGCTATTGTGTAGTAGTTGTATGCAGTCACCTTTTTAAGCATTTGTATTTTCCACTATTCGACATTAGACATTATTTTGCACCAATTTTCAATTTTAGCCCCATCTCAATTCTCTTTACACAATGTTTAATTTGATAGATTTTTGTCTCTCACGAGAGCTTTGGGTTGACTTCCCATATTCATTGCCCTGAATCCTACGTCACAATTTGTTCATATTTGCAGAGCACTGTTCGGCTTCGATCGGGTAAACCCTCCCCACGTGATCTGTAGTAAAGCTTCATTTCCGCATCACATGATATGCGCCTATTCAGTGAAATACGCAACATCATGGATAACCTAGAAAGAGTCCGGATTGGCCACCCCCTCCACGTGATCTTTCTAGTGAAGCTTGACTCTCCTATCACATGACACGCGTCATTTTTGTAAATACATAGCACATTGGCCAATCTAGAATTCGACACATCCCAACCAGGAAGTATGTAGGACATCATCGAACAAATCACTCGAACGCCGTTTTTCTACCGAAGTAAGTGCATGAAAACCCTGTCTGCGCCATAAATCAGAATCCTTCGCATGGTTATTTTTTGGCATTACGGCCTCGCAATTTTTATTTGCATAATGTAATTGATTCCGTTCTCTGACACCCTATGTGCCGTTCCGTTTTTACATTCCAGTTCACATTCACTTTCAAGCGAACCTCACATCATTCTATCACTCTATTGTCCTGCATGTTTAAGTACATTTGGGTTATTGGTATCCCACCACACTAATTCTTCCCTTGAACTTTCACATTTTCTGTTGGCATCCTACTACTCTCACAGATTACCCATGAGATAATAATGTTGTTTTGTTTAGACTCGTTTATGATGTTACGTTTTCTTTTTTTTTTTTAAACTGTTGTTATATTCAGTTGAGGGTTATCTGGTCCTGTGTTTTTCCTTTTAGACCCCTGAGGAAGGGTCGTGTTCTGATGACCCGAAATGCATTGGGTGTTGTATAAAACGCATTAATCAAGATGATACATTTGACACAAATTAATAATGGATTTTGATTGAAAATTGAAAAAAGAAACATGAAATAAAGAACTATTGAATTAAAAGAAGATGAACTTTCGAAAGGATTATTCATAAAGTGATTTATTACGTGAAGAAACTTCCCAGTTTCATGCAAAGAGTGCACAAGCCTTCAGTGTTAGGAGATTCCTTTCACACACAAGTTCTATATACAAAGGCACCGCCAGACATGGTGTGACAGACTTTGCAGCACAACCAGAACATTGTTTAAATTTAGTCAAGATTTATATAATTATTAATATAAGAGTGCACAGGGATACCAAACCATTGTATAACATATCTTAAATGAACAGATAAAGAGCCATTTATGAGTAAAGTAGGTTTCTACGCATAGGTCCTAAAGAAACACCATTGACCAATTATGGCAAAAAGTTGTGAACCATGTTAACCACAAATTGGACCAAAGAATAACAAGTTTACTTAGTCTAAATCAGTTTTAAACGTGGCCTTAAAAGAGGCTTGGCGGCCCCCGACCTTGAACTCTATTACAGAGCAGCTCAAGCGTCGCACCTCCACACCTGGATCCATGGAGACAGGCTGAACCCGCATGGAGTGACTTTTTGCGCACCCACGGCCTCTTCCGGCCACGGTTTGCATGCCGCTGGACCGTCGAACAGGAGTGTTGGACTACATCACGGCTACCAGCCATGCATGGCACTCGCTCCTGCAACGACAGGGAGGGGCACCACTATACTCGCCGGAAATGCCGCTGGAGTGGATGCTCTGGCTTCCATCCATGGCTGAGAAGGGGGTCACCTGAGAGCTGGCGAAGCTAGGTCTCCGCAGAGCGGGCGATCTTTTTCAGGATGGTGTAGCCAAGGACTGGGATCAGGTGCGTGGGGATTGCAGTGAGACCCCTATGCTGCAACGCTTCCAATTCCACAGGACTCGGCGTGCTCTTTCGGAGCTGCTTGGTCCGGATATGGCGGAACCCCCAGACGTCCTTGAACTGACATATATCATCAAACACAAGGAACCTCGGACGCTTCTCACGAATCTCTACAGAGTAGCAAGGTCGCACGGAGAGCAGCAGCTGATGAAAGCGAGACTGGTATGGCAGAGAGACCTGGAGACCACATTAGATGACGCGACATGGCGGTATTGCTGTGACAGTACGAAACGGATTTCGCTTAATGGTAAGCACAGACTGATCCCCTTTAAGTTCCTGCAAAGGGTGTATTACACCCCGGAGAGGCTTCACAGATTCGGCCTGCGACAAACGGCACAATCTGAACGCTGCCATGCGGCCGACGCTGACTTTCTGCACTTAGCTTGGAACTGCCCGGGAATACAGTCATTCTGGTGCGATATCTTCTCGGAAATGAGCAAAATCCTAGACGTAGACATGACCCTAGATCCGGGCGTGGCGCTCATTGGTAATTCTAGGCGGCTCCCAGTTGCGCTTCGCAGACTCACGGATATGAGGATGTTAATGGCTAGGAGAGTAGTAGCCCAATGTTGGATGAGGGGACCTCTCCCGACCAAGACTAGATGGGCTCGAGACATGTTGTACTGTAGCACACAAGCGGAACACTATAGCGAGCTGCTGCCCCCCAAAAGCCGCCCCAAAAATTTTTGGCCGCTGTACCAAACTTACCTAAATGGGAGACAGCGGGAGGACCTTGGTAGCCCGGAAACGGAGTCCCCAGGTTGAGGGGCAAACAATGGCTCGAACCTGCATTTCGGTGGGTGGTGGAGGGAGCTGTGCACGCGCCCCATAGAGTGTGATGTGGAGAGTGATGGGAACATGGGGCGAAGTGGGAGATGATCAGAGGGGTGGGATGGCACCGTTTAAGGCACAGCCCACACCTGGCTTGGCAGGGACATAACATTCGGGACTGACATTCTGGAAGGGTTAACTCAGAGAGGGCGTAGGCACTACTAGGGAGCACACTGGGGGTAGGTATAGCCATGGAACAGGTCTAGGTACCACCTTGACGGACATAATTGTGCAACACATAATGACCACGGGAGGGGATGGAGTGGGGGGGATAGGGCCATTGACCGAATTGGGGGTTGGTGTTGGTGTTTGTTTAGTTAGGGCACGAACACTCACGGCTTGATAAGTGGTAGTGGAGACACAGGGGGGGGGGAGAGTAGGGACAAACTGGTGGATAAATTGTAGAAAATGCATATGACGAAATGCACACTGCTCTGCTGGAGGCGATGACTGTGTATTGATTAACTGCTACTAGGAATGCGCCGCCGGACCCCCAGGTTGTCGGCTGATGGGCTGTGTATAACTATGTTCATAGTTTCCTTGACATATCTATAACGCGGCCGGCCCAAGGGGTTGTAGGCCCAAGCCTGTGAGGTTTAAATTTGTGCACTAAAATAAAAAAAAAAATTTAAAAAACGTGGCCTTAAATAATACCCTAAAAATAAAGCAGTGAATCAACGCACCAACTACTCACTATTTCCGCTAACCATAATCCTATAAGACGTCGGCATGAAAAGATTTCTAGCAAAGAGTCCCCTTCTGAGGGGCCCGCTGGTATTGCTCCACACTAAGAAGCACAACCAGATGATAAATATTTTATTTTTCCTCAATGTAGGTCACAAACCTCACGGAATGGTACATCTTTTGTGAATAGTCTTGTTTAAGGTAGACATCTGACAGACCATCAATACGGTCTCATTCCCTCGTGATTTTTTAGCTCTGTGGAAACAATCCCCTCTCTCGCTCTTAAAAGCAAAACCATAGAGGTGCTGTTTCATCGTAGAGCAGCATGGAATTGTCCCTCCCCATTTATTTGTTTAGTACATTGCTGACCTCCTGCTTGTGAGGATCTGGACATTGTTCACCAAAACAAAAGAGACCATTGGAGATATTAGATTTAATGAAAATCATGTTGTGAAAGTGACAGAACTGTTCCTACTGCAAAGTCAGGCAATGCTAAAAGAGATCTCTACCTAGCATTATTCACCAAATGAATACAAGACACTATGAAGTCAATGGACATTTTTAATTAATGATTTAATGTTCTACAAAAAATACTTCCACTATGCTAAGCTCTGCAGTCTCCCCAAAAGAAAGAAACATTCTCCCTTGCTGTACATTTAAGCTGCAAATTTAGCCAGAAATCAAGGACTGTGCAGAAATGTGCTCATTGGTTCAATGTGGCGACTGGGGTGTTAGGCAGTCATCAAGGTAGGAGAACACATATTCCTTTTCTACTGTGGTGGATTGCAAGTGCTGCCACTACCTTAGTGAAGACTCTGGGGCAAGGACCAGCATGAAAGAAACAGTTGTATGTTGGAAATTCAGCCCGGTTACTTTAAACCACAGATATGTATTTGTGGCAGTGTCTTATGGGAGTGTGGAATTATGCTTCCAGGGCGTCCAAAATGACCAAGGAGTCCTGATGCTCTATTAGAGAACAGTTGCCATTCTTAAGTTTTGCTTCAGAAGTACTTGCTGAGAAATAAAAGAGTTTCAATATGGAACAACCATTTCGACTTTTATTGGGTACCAGAAAGTACCCTGAATAGGCATTACCACGTTGAAATGTGGCACCCTACTGCTTACTTTAGCAGCTAAGTAAGGCCTTTGTTAACCAAGATGTCTTTGTAAAGGGTAAAGACAGTCAGCAGGATATAATGGATTTCCACACAAATGGGTGGGAGCTTCCTGATCTTGTTACCTGGGGAAAATGAGTCCAAAGTTTAATCTTATCGTTTTGGCAGACAATCTGGCCTCCTTCATTCCACTGATTTTTCCTGCAGCTGTGAAATACTGCCTTTAAAACAGTGTAGGTGGTGTTGCGGTTAAAAACAAAGAGCTTTGCTGTTGTTACTGAACATCTCCTTCTAATCCCTGCATTTCATGAACTGCTGATTGAAATACCCACTGGAGAGGTAAGTCGCAAAGAGTAATTAACTTTCTCTCAAATAGTTCCTTGCCACTGAAAGGACATGCCCACCAATCAAGCTTAAAACCTAGACATGCACATTCACATTTTAGAACCCACTGACATTCTGCAAATCAATTAGAAAATTGTGGAAATATAATGGGGAAGGCGGGTTGCATGCTTACAAATCACTATCTGATTCATGAGCAAGGTATCTCAGCAAACCACGGAGCATTAGAGAGTGATTCAAGGTAAGCTGCCATACTAGTGAAGACTAGGGTTTAAGGAAGAATGTTTGGCCTTGGTCCATTTATTTATTTGTCATCTGCGCCAGCAGAAGCTGTCAAACAGACATTACCAGAGTCAATACCACACGCACGGAGTCTCAGACCTTTTTCTCTGGAACAGGTTTTTAAAATCTGGGTAGTGTGGTAAACATACAGCTACACGGTGCGCTGAAGACAAAAATTTAGTTATTGTTCCATTAAGATATTGAAGCTACCTTCTAGCCTTAACATCCAGTCAAAGGAATAGTGTCCTCAGGTTTGGGCAGCTCTAGCAGAGGAATGGGCTCAGAAGAGGAGTCTGACAATTACATGAATGTTCTAGACCAATGTTCTTCTTACCTAAATAATGCCCTTTCTGTAATTCAAATAACTACAATGCAAAATGTGAGTAACAGGTAAGAGGATGGTGGGAAGAAGGTGATAGCTCACCTTTGCTGGAAAAGATGTCGTAACACCACTTGGCCCACTGCTGCTTCACTGTGAAATGCCGATTCCAAGCGGTAGTGCTACAAAAGGGTGTCTATTCTTCCAAGTAGCTGCGCGGCAAATCTCTTGAAGTAACACACCGGCAAACAGCGCTGTTGAAGTAGACATAGTTCTTTTAGGATGTGCTTAATGGCCTGCCCGCTTTCTGGTGACAGGAGTGAATGCCCCTGGATATCAATCTAGCAATGCTTTGAAATAGGATATACTTTGCTTGGAGAGCTGTACGCTACAAATAATTGATTGGACCTCCGAAACCTCTTTGTTTTGTCCAAGAACTTTAAGCATCTCTTGATGTCTAATGAGTGTGGTGATCTTTGAGCTGGCATCTTAGAATCTGGATGAAAGTTTTCAGAATTACAGGTTCACTGAGGTGAAAGTCGGGGACTTTAGGAATGAACTTAGGGTTTGTGAGAAGAATTACCCTACCGTCCCTAAATTGGAGGAAAGGTTTCTGAATGGTGAGAGCCTGTATCTCGCTGACTCTCCTGGCAAAGGTTAAGGCCAAGAAGAGAACTACCTTCAGGAAAGGAACTTAATATCTGCCCTGTGGATGGGCTCAAAAGTATCTTTCATGAGCTGTAAAAGCACAATGTAGTTGCCAGAGTGGAGGAGGAAGTCTTACCGGTGGGAAGACCGTGAATAATCCCTTGAGGAATTGTTTAATGAGTATGGAAGACCATAATGAAGGTGATGTGTATGATAACCTGAGGCGGGAGATGGTTTCTAAATGGACTTTATTAGATACATGAGCCAGTCTCGTTTGCACCAGATGCAGAAGATATGGAAGGATTTCTTTTGGTGAGAGGAAAGTTGATGCACTTTAGAAGTTTGGCACCACATGCAAAAGGTTTTCCACTTGAGGCAATAGGTTTTATTTGTACGGTCTTAGCGAGCTCTGGCTGAGATGTCCTTGCATTCTGGTGGGATGGTTAAGTGTGCAAATTTGTTGAACTAAGGAGCCAGGCTGACAAGTGAAGTCACTTGGGATTCTGGTGAAATGTGACAAGAGGTCCTCAGTCTGCTGAGAGTCTCAGCTATAGTATTTTGCTTTCCTGGGACATGTCCCACTCGTGGATGTACCTTGTGGCGGACTGACCACTCCCACATGCTTTGTGCTGCCTGGGAGAGCAGGTTAGATCTTGTGCAACCCAGTTTGTTGATGTAGTGCACTGTGAACGCATTGTCCGTGTGGATTAGCACTACAGAAGTGTTGATTATGGGAAGGAAAGCCTGCAAAGCTAGATGTACTCCCTTGAGTTCTAGCAGATTGATGTGGAAATGTAGATGAGACATTTGCCAATTGCTGCTGACATATAGATCTTGGAGGTATGGTCCCCACCCTTCTAGGAGGCGTTAGTGGGGATGACTAAAGGAGAAGTTAGATTTAGAATAGACAGGCCAATTGACAGGTGTGCCTGCAGAGTCGACCAGGATAGGACACTGATCAAGGCTGCAGTGACTTGGAAGAGGTGCTCGAAAGACCCGGTCGCCTGTCCAATTCCTTTTGCAGCCGACGCATCTGCAGACATCAGAATGAAACTATAGCACTGCAAGATAATATCATCCCTTGTAGGGACGTATAGAGGCGATCAGAAGAAGACTCCTTCCTTTGTACCCATCTTGCTCAAGTCGTCAGTTTTAGCTGTCTCTTTGGTGTGAGGTACGCTTTGTTGGGCGTCATATCGAGTGTGGCCCCAAAGAATTCTATCTTTTATGATGGATGAAGAATCGACTTCTTCAGATTTAGTGTGAGGCCTGGTATGCTCAACTGGTTCATGCACACAGTTGTTGACGTCTGTGCGGCCTGACTGGAATCAGCCTTGACCCATCAGTCATCGAGATAAGGGAACACTTGATACTTGTGCCGTTTCAGAAAGGCTGCTACAGGTGCCAAGCACTTCGTGAATAAGCGAGGGGCAGATTTTAGGCCAAAGGGGTGCAGCTTGTACTAATAATGGGTGCCGGCTACTGTGAATCTTAGACATTTCCTGTGTTTTGGGGGAAAGGGAAGATGCAAATTTGCATCTTGGAGATCGTGGGTTGACATATAATCTTCTTGATTCAGAAGCTGCAGTATATCCTGCAGTGTTGCCAAGCAGAATGATTGTGTCCGGAGATAGGTGTCAGGTTTCTGAGATCCAGAATCTGTCGCCACCTCCTATGACTTCTTGCAAACCAAGAAAAAACAGGAATAGAAACCTCTTCCCGTCTCTATAGCTCCTTTTGTTGAGCAAGGTTTTGACCTCTAACTTGAAGAGTTGCAGATGTTTCTGAATGGAGGTTTGAGAAGGGGCTGGAGGCGGAATACAGATGAATTCATATGTATGGCCAAATTGAACAAGGTCCAAGACCCATTGGTTGATTTTTATTTCTTGTGCAGCGTCGAAGGGGATTGGATATTCTCTCTCCTAGCCAGAATGGAGAAAGAAGGGGAATAGCTGCTGCCTATAACTGGTCATTAAAGGCAGCTAGTAATCTTTCCTTGGCGCCCCAACTTTCCCTTGGTGGAGCTCTATTATAGGCAGTTTGTGGTGGGTGCCTTTGTTGATACAGAGGATGAAACTGCTGAGAGACTTGATGAGCATGAGGGGAAGCAATACTGTCTGTAGCCTCCCCTATTGGAGGGTAGTCCTCTTCCCTAAGAGCTTTGAAAGGGCATCTTTCTGTACTGCAGGGTCCCCAATAACTTAGCTGTGTCAGTGTCTGTTTTGATGGTCTGAAGGACGTCAGAAGTGTTTGCCGAAAAAGCCTTTGCCATCATAGGGAAAATCTAAGATTTTATTTTTGACCTCTGGCCTAAATGAGGTGGCTTTGAGCCAGCCCTGCCTGTTTAACGCTGCTGCTCCTGCCAGTTGTCGGAAAGCAGGGGTGGCTATGTCCTTGGCAAAATCAGTTTCCAATGATGTGCGCTAACCCTACCTGCAAGAATTTCTTGGCCTCCGCTTTTACATCCTCAGGAAGCTTGTCCAAGTATGGAGCGATATCAGGCCACATTTGGCAACATATCATCCGAGAAGAGCAAAAGAGTTTGCCGCCCTTACTGTAAGCACTGACATTGAGAAAAAATGCTTCCAATGTTATCAAGGCGCCTACCCTCTTTGTCTGGAGGCGCTGAAATCGGTGCTGAGGGGTTTTTAGGTCGCCACTGGGCCGCCAGTGTGATTACAGAATCTGGTTCGGGGAACCGAGTAAGACATGCAGGAGCATTTTCTGGTACTTTGTACTTCTTATCTAGGCAAAGTAATACTGCAGCAGTCGTGGCTGGATTTTTCATCATCTATATGCCCTCATCCAAGATGTAATCGACAATGGGCATAGCCCTAATGCTTTTTCAAAAGGGCTCTTTAAAATCATAAAGGCAGCAGTCTGTCCACTATGTAGGCATGAGAAGTTCGAACCTTCTTGTTGCTCTTTCAAGGAGGTTATGGAAATCACCCAAGTCCTCTGGAGCAGAATCCACAGGAGGCAGCGTTAGAGATGATGGCGTTGGTGAAAGATAATCATCCCACTCCGTGTGAGCGTCGCAGAGCTCCCCCTCTTCCCTGTCATCATCAGATGTGGGATCCTATAGGAGAGCTGTCTGCAGAGTGTGCCATGCCAAAGGAGGCAGTAGTAATAGTCTTGGAGCATGTGGAGTGGACGGCTGCACAGGTGGAGACTTTGCCGGTGGGAGGTGTGCTTAGCGGTAGGCGACAGTGGAGGGAAGCAGCTTCAGTAATCAGATAACGAACTACAGGTCAGAAACTAGTGATGTAGGAAGACACTCCATTTCCTCATGATATTGCTGGTGGAGTTGATCTGGAGGAGCATAGGACCCCTGATCGTAATATTTTCTCCTTTAGTATTTGTCATGCAGCTCAGATGGGCTGTGTGCAATGCCAAAGGTACCGTTGTCAATCATCTTCATCTAACAGGTGGGTAGGCACCAATGGTGACACTTTACTTTGTAAAGTATGAGCAGGTGTAAAATGTTTTTCTTTTTCCTGCTTCTGCAATTTTTCTAGAGATTTTTCTTTTGTAGACGAGGATGTCTACATGGACGGTGGTTTGAGCGACGACACCGCTCAGGCTGATTTTGCCATTGACAGGAGAGTCGTCATCGACGGGGTGCTGTTGCAGGGCTCAAAAAATCCACTCACCCACTTGTATTTGTGATCCAGATTTCATTAGGGCGAGCTATTTTTAGGTCCTACTCGCCCTTCCTGGCGAGTAGGAAAATAAACTGACTTTTGACCTCTGTCTCTGAAAGCAGAAGAAAAGTGATGAGAGCAAGATTTAAAGGCCTCTTTATTGTTCACAAAGTAAATGAGCAATAAAAATGCCTTTAAATCTGGTTAACTGTTCACTTTTGCTTGCTTTCACAGAAAGAGGTCAAGTGCATTTCAGTTAGGTCGAGTAGATTCTGTAGGTTAGTAGACCTACAGGTCTAGTAAAAGGCTCTGTGTTGTCAATGTCATCTTCAGCGTAGACGGTCTAGCAGTATGACTCGTCAACAAGAAGGACATAGTCGTTGAGAAGGATGTAGTCATCAACAGAGTGGAGATGGCACTGGTAGTGGATGTTGTGGACGCTGCGGTGCACGTCTTTGTCATAGCTGCCAACACAGATTTTCTTGTCAACTGTGAAAAACTCGTCGGCGGACAGAACGGATTAAGGCTTTTTGAAAGTGTGTCAAACTTGAGGCGGAGATGTATGAGGCTCAGACCTTGTTTTTTTAAGGTCTTCTTGAGGAAAAAGATGCATCTTTCTTCTCTTTTTGACTTGGAGAAACCTCAACTTCGTGCGGGGACTTGATCTGCGTTCTATTAGAGGTCTTTTTAGAGGGTTTTTTTGGTGGTTCTAGAGAGAAATGAGAATGGGAAGAATCTTTCTTTTTTGCAAGCTTTTCTGAAGGAAGATGAAGAATCCTCATTGTCAATGTATGACGCAGGCTCCTTTCTGGTTTTAAGTTTTTGGAGCCATAACAACAGTCTGCTTTCATGGTCCTTCAAGGTTTTTGGAGAGAAAATATTCTGGCATACCTTGCAATCCTTGGCCTTATGAGATGGATAAAGGCAGTAAATGCACTATTGATGAGGTTCATCAGAATATAGCCTCTTCTTACGACAGGTGCCACAGGCTTGGAATAGACCCTTGTTGTTTGCCGTTTTGCTTTATATTGATATATTTCAAGGTACTACCCCCTTTTTGGTTTGCCTACATCGCGTGAAAGCCCCCTGTAGACTGGAAGATGCTACTCAAATAAGAGGAATTATGGTATGACTCAAAGGTAGAGACAAGGGATGGAAATGAAGATTGCAGACTGGTTGTGAAGGCATCTCAAACAGTGGAGGAGACCACGGAAAGAGGACCTGGGCAGAGTGCATGTGCATCCGATACATGAAGCGGAGCGGAAAGGGCCGCTACAGCAATGAGAAGAGCTGGACATTTTAGCAGAGAGGGATGAAAGCGGCCCGCTCCCAGGGTTTGTACTGTACCTTCCTTTACCCAATTCTGCAGGTTCCACGATGATGCCACCAGGCGCAGAGCTAGCACAGCGGGCATTTGTGCTGCCTCTCACCAGGCTTTTGTACAGGCAAGAGGTGGGGCTACATTTGGCAAGATATTAATCACCACTGAGTTACCAAGCGCCTGCACCAGATGCTCACAGCGACCTGCCCGCCTGACCCTGCCGGGAGAGGAAACCACCATCTTTATTATTACACAGCTCAAGACAGCCTGGGCAAAGACTGCAGCTCATTAGAACCAGTTAAACGCCCAAATACAGCAATACGAAACAGAAAGGGAGAGAGATCGTGGTGTAACTGCAAGAGTTGCGAACTATGAAGCTGGAGAACCAGGTTTGAGTCTCGGCGTCGGCTCAACATCCTGTGATTCTGGGTAAATCACATAAGCATGTACAAATAAAGATGTTAAACTCACAACGGGACATTTACATTCTCCTCTGCAATCTCTAGTAAATTAACTTTAATATTCCACAGCAGGACAAGAAAGCACCCCTGCACTCACAGAGCAGCAGGGCACACCCAATCGGAGCTGCTGCGACGGAGCACAACCGCTCGTTTTTCCAGCTTGTGAGGAGGTGGGAGGGAGGAATTCTGAAAGTAAATACAAGCAGTTACGGGCCTGAAGCTGAACAGGCACCCACAGTGTAACACGAGTCCCCCATACAACAGATAAACAGTCAAACTGTCAGGAACGGACCTATGGCGCCTACAGTACCGGCAGAATCGCCGGACTACACTTCCAAGAAGACCTTCCTTCTGGGAGGAGCAGAAGCATTATAATCACGCAACGCGCAGGTAGCGTCGTACGTGATTCCATATAGGACGTTTTCCCTGTTCTGGTGCGCAGAGCCATCAGCTCTGTTTCCTGTGGCTCGTACCTTCGTGGGATTCCAGCGTTCTCGGCTGAGACGCGAAGCACTCTGTCCTGCTTCTGCGGTGGGGGTTCCGTCCGAGCCTCGCACTGCGCTCCTGCTCGGCTGAGCAGGAAAACTCTGTTTCTTCTTCCTTCCCGCTTGCGGCTGCGGCGGGGAAGGTGTCCCTGGTACCACGAGTCCATGGGCGTCCGCAGGGGGGGGCAAGGAGGGGCGCTTGCCCCCCCCTGGAGCACCCCTCCTTTCCCCCTGCCAGGGCCGGCTCTAGGGTGGTGTGACCGGTGCCATTGCACCGGTTGCTGGCTTCCTGGGGGTACCACTTACAACTTAATTATGATTTTAAAAGCACCTGCTGCACGTTCCTTTCCCCCTGCAATTACGGGGCCTCACAAAAATGTCAAGATAACTCCTGTGATTAATGTTCTTCCTGGCCAGAGATCAGAGTTTTGAGAAGTTGAGGTTTTTAATGTATGTGAAGGTAGTACAGAGGGTTAATATGCCTGCTGCAAAGAACGTGTACCAAGTAGATTAAATAGTGCATTTAATGTAACTAGATCAGCAGGTTACTGCTTTTAAAAGAGCCATCCTTTTCTTACTTGCAATTTATAACTTAAAGACCTAATATAGAATAGTGAGGTATTAACTTTCATCATAGAAGTGCATACACTCTGCTAAGTATAGAACATTGATTAATGTTGCAAAAAGGGTAAATTTGGGTAGAAATTGAGTCTTATTATTAAAGAAAACCCCCAACTATGCAGTTTCTATTTCGACTCTGAGTTTGTACTTTTCCACACCAAGCACTCCTAAACTATACTGCCTACCAGTATGGATGACTTGTGACTCCTACACTTTTAGGAGCATATCATCAACAGCCAGCAATAATTAACACTGGCTGTGTGTAGTGCTCAAAAAATAAACGCCGCATATCGCCAGATTCTATCGCCCAGGCGATAGAAATCCAGGCAAACGCGGCGGAAAGAGTCGAAATCGCCGGAATTCCAGCGATAGAAAACCGCGATAGGGAAAACCTAATCTATAATGGGAGACGTGGACTCAGCATTACAATCCATCTCCCATTATAGATATGGCTTAGTAAGGAAAATAGCAGGCGTTACAAAGCAACGAAAAACCCGGTTAGCGCTGATTATAATATCGCTATGTGTGTTAGCGATACACTTGAAAATAGAGAGAATCAGGGTTAGTGATGATATCCCATATTGTTTCACGGGACACGCCTCCCTTGCATCTCATTAGCTATGCAAGGCGATGCAATGTTGAAACCAGTGCTAATCTCATTGAACACGCATTAGCATGCTCTTGTAAATAAAGCAATATTTTTATCGTCGCATTTCGTCCGAAAACGGACGCAAACGTGGCAATAAAAATATCGCTAGGCCTTGATAATATGCCCCTTTGTCCTTTGACTTATGTAACATTTCCTATACACTGATTTACACAAGTATGATTGATTGTCTGTGTAATGTGTGTGTGATGCAAAGTGCTCTGACATACTTTAATGGTATGAGTAGCGCTATATAACGAATTCAATGTATCTGAGAGAGAGTGGTTATGGAGTCTTGGTCACTGTTAAAGGGTGCTAGTGAGAGAATCCGTGGTGCCACCAGCGCTAAAGCTGGCCCTGCCCCCTGTGGACGCCCATGCCACTATGCATTACACATGATGCTCCAGCCACGGTTCCTCTCCAGCTCGCACTCTCTGTTCTATTCCGAAGCTCCTCTGCGTTTCAGGGCTCAGTAGGACAAGACGCGGGCTTCATTTTCCTGCACCGTCCCTTTGGCACTCTCTTCTAGGTGAACTCCTCTGCATCTCTTTGCACGTCACATCTAGACCACACCTGGAGACTCTGCTCTTTTCTAGATCCTTCTGAGTACCCTCTGCCCCCCTCCCCTTTCCATCTTATAATTTAGTCAGAAGCGCCAGGAGACCTCGGACTTTATAGCGCGCTCTGACATCAAAAAAAGATTGAGGCAAAGTCTTTTCAAATCATTATTGGATTATAGTGATGGACTGCCTAGAACAGTTGCTGTTAAGTAAATTACTAAGCAGAAAGAATAGTCACATTTGAATAAAAGAGTAGCGTCTGCCTCTTGCTCTGGTGTTGTGTTTGTCCTCGGGCTGCTCCCCGCCCATCTCACCTCTCTGAGAGCCAGTGCCCCCTTTGACCCTCTTCCTGCTGCCCACCCCTTCCCTGCCTCTTTTCCCGGTTCACACCTTGGTGCTTTCACATGTAACGTCACCTCCAGCTCGCATTTTCAGAGAGGGCCCCGGGCTCCCTATCACCGACATGAGGAGGAGGAAGAGAGAGGGGGGACAGAGGAAAACCTGGTGGGGTCCGGGAGACGGATACGGTGGGGGTGAGAGTGAAAGAAGAGGGGGGAGAGAAAGAGAGAGAGAAGCAGTGGGGAAAGAGAGACTGAGAAGTAGGGAGGAAGGAAGATGAGAGAGCAAGTGGAGGGGGAGTGGGGGGTCTGGGTGAGGGAGAGCAGCTTCAGAGAAGTGAGACCTGTGTTCTAACTCTGCCAGTGAAGACAGCGGGTCCAAAGGAGAACGAACCAGGCCAGACAGAGTAGGTCCAGGCAGTGTGCATGGAGGCAGGCTTGGTGAGTCGCGAAGAGGGACAGGGCAGGCAGAACAGCTCCAGAGAAAGGGTGAGCAGAATCGGACCATGGCGAGCTGATCCGGACCAGCAGATCCACCCTGAGCAGGGAGACGGCGCAATACACAATCAGAATGTAGTGTTCAGCTTTTGTGGTGTCAGGGGGTAACTTGAGAGTTCAGGGTGGGCGTGGGTTTTAAGGTGCCAGTGAGTAATTTTAAGGTTCACTGTGGGTTAGGGATTGGGGTGCCAGGGGAATATTTTAGGGTTGAGGGTGGGTATGGGTTTTGGGGTACCAGGGGGGTAATTTTAGGGTTCAGGGCGGGTACAGGTTTTGGGGTGCAAGGGGGGACATTCTTGGGTTCAGGGCGGGTATGGGTTTTGGGGTGCCAGGGGGACAATTTTAGGGTTCAGGGCGGGTACAGGTTTTGGGGTGCAAGGGGGGACATTTTTGGGTTCAGGGCGGGTATGGGTTTTGGGGTGCCAGGGGGACAATTTTAGGGGTCAGGGCGGTATGGGTTATGGGGTGCCAGGGGGATAATTTTAGGGTTCAGTGGGTATGAGTTTTGGGGTGCTAGGGCGACAATTTTAGGGGTCAGGGTGGGTATGGGTTATGGGTGCCAGGGGGGTAATTTTAGGGTTCAGGGTGGGTGTGGGTTTTGGGGTGTTAGGGGGTCATTTTAGGGTTCAGGGTGGGTATGAGTTTTGGTGGGGTAGGGTAATTTTAGGGTTCAGGGTGGGTATGGGTTTTGGGGTGTTAGGGGGTAATTTTAGGGACCAGGGAAGTATGGATTTTGGGGTGCCACAAAAGAAAGAGATGGCTGTGGCACAACAACCCTATGGTGTATGAGATCATATGCGGCCTGCTTCCTGCCCCCATGGCTCCTCCTGCACCCCAGTGTTTCTTGTGCCCCACCTGGCACACATCATGTTGGAGAATGGTGATGATGTTAACATTTTGCCCCCCCCTGGAAAAATTTCTGCGGACGCCCATGCACGAGTCCCGTGTGACTCTGTTCGAGCCATTCGACTGTTTTCCGCTCGGCTGAGCGCGAACACCGGGAGCCTTGTTCCTCAGTTCTGCGGAGTTCAGCAGAAAGGAGTGGTTTTCTCTTTTTCCTGGGCCATTATCCTTACTTGCGGCTGCAGTAAGGATTGTTCAGACATTCTGTTCGTGGGCGTTAATTTCTGGATATTACGCTATCACTGGAACCTTGGAAGTCCCGGAGTTCCGGTAAGCCTTTGGTATCAGGTGAGGATGCCATGATTTTCAAACTTTGTATTGCTTTCATGTTGGGCTTCTTAACTTTGGCGCAGAGCAACATAACTGTATTGCTGGACCCAGCTAAGTTGTTCTTTGGAATCCTTATAGTTTTTCTTGACTTTATTTCAAGCAGCACCTCTTCTCTGGTGAAGGATCTTTTTGCCACCCTTATTTTCCCTTTGATCATTTTGCCTCAAGTATTCCCTCTGGTACTGGAGTAGGTTTCTTCTTTGGATTATTGGAAGTGAGCGAGAGGGTACGTCTGTGGCAGGTTAGGTTTATAATAATAACCAGTATGGTGAGATGTTAGGAGTTGTTAATGTATGCTTTAACTTTTAGGGAGATTCTGATCTTTGCGGTGAGAGACGCATCTTGCTACCAAGAGAAGAGAGAGAAAGGGTACACCTCCGGAAGTCATCACTCTAGGTGTGTGTAATATAACTACTGAGACACATATGAGAGTAGCCAGTGATTCTATGTTTTTAACCCCTTGCGTATTTTCGTTTCAGGTATCCCTTCCGTTGCTGTTTCTACCCTTCCCTATCTCTCGCTTGATTACCTCTATCTCTGTGTATACACATCTAGTCAGAGTGTGGGGAAGTCAGGAGGTGGACCCCTCTAAGCATCGCCCTGATCCTGAGGAGCTCGGTTCTCGGGACACAAACAATACAGATACAGAACTTGATCCCTACTCTGTTGGAGGAACCAGAAAGAACAAAAAGGAGGGACAAAGAAAAGGATTGACCACTAGCAAGACAGGATTTTTAAAGAACACAAACAAATAAATGAAAAGTAGTGGGCGGGCTGTAAGCCCATAAAGTAGTATACACTAAAGTATATACAAAAGGTCTCAAAAGCTCAAACTAATGACTATATGTTACAAAACTGAAGGGCCAAGGTAATTTCTAGTATATACCTATCGTAGCATTGCTTTTCTAAGGTACGATGGGACTCCCATCTTGACGACTGGAATGATTCAAGCCTCTAAATCTATGAAGGATCCAATACTGGAGTAATAAGGCTATCTATTATAGGCCACCATTTATTTGGGTGATACTGCACTCAAATATAGTATGGTGAAACAGATGCTGCTAGATTTGGCTTTCTTGGATTTCACTTTAGCTTCTGATCTAGTCCAAAGGACTATGGAGAAAACGGTCTTTAATGGGAAACAATACTACAATATTGTCACTCATAATAACAACATACTCTGGGACTACCTAAAAAATGAGGAGCAGTCCACAATGAATAAGACCATTTTCAACTATAGTGTGAAGGGATATGGTGGTCAAGCTGGGTTCTCTACTCACTATGAATAAACAAGATGTATAAGGAAATCTTGAAAGCACCCAGGATGTTAAGCCCATAGACCATTTCGAAGTCCCAGCTTTGCTGTACAGGAATGACTATTTTGATCACAAACAGTGAAGGAGCTACTGGATGAGCTACAATTTATGAAGAAATAATGCAATAAAAAAGGTCTCAAGATCAACACAAAGTTAAATCAAAGGTAATGACATCAATGATGGGCAAGGAACTTAGCGCATTTGGCAGCAACTCTGAATGAGGTTAACACCTTTATATAGCTAGGTGCAACAGTATCAAGTAGCTTTAGTTGGATAGAATATTTCAGCCAGGGAACTGGAAAACTAGAAGCATCTTTCAATGCCATCATCAGGTTTGCTTGCATCCATAGAAACAGATATTCACAGAAAACAAACCAGGTGGTAGACGCAAAAGTGGGAAGACCGATAACCTTTGGTGCCAAGCTCTAGGACCTAGATAACTAGGCGGCTAAACGAAGCCCCCCTGAGCTAAGAAACGCTGCCTCTGTAACCGAGAGGCTTCCCAACTATTGCCTTGACGAATGATATCAGTTACAACTCTATTCACAATAGATGTTGACCTTCAACTGTTAAAATACATTTATACACCGGTTATCTTCATATTGTGTGGTTGATAAGGCATGGATGGAACATTCAGAACTGAGTTTTCAATCAAACTACGTGCATAGCTGAAAAATGGAAGTATAGTAGTCACGAACAGGGATTGAAGCAAATCATAGTATTGCTATATTAAATAATGCAAACACTTAGGTGAAGCAAAAGTCTGTGCACCAAAGCTAAGCAAGGATAGGCAGGCTTTAGAAAGATACTATGTGCCAAATCAAATGGGCCTATTTGATGTGTTTCACTTGCCTAGTAGTGTCTGATGAGGTTAATAAACCCTTGAACAAAGACTGTTCATCCTAGAAAGAAGCTGGGCTCTTCCGATTAGACCTTTGATTAGAAAGAGAAACGTCATAAGCAGCCGTTTGTGAATGCAGTCTGAAAGAATACATGCCCCATTTTTTTCAAAGGACCCAGCTTTATGCTGGAATAACAGGAAAAAGCACAGTGCAAAATACTGCGCTAACTTCCGCTTCACAGTTAGGGTGATGGCACAATATCTTAAACAGAACTGGACAAAGAGGGTGCAATTAATCACAGTAAAAACAATTGGACATGTTGTAAGTAATGGGCATACACCCTGATTTTATCATTTAATTATAGATAGCTAGGGCTATTTTACACTCTTGTACACCATTTCAGGGGCCTAGCATTGGCCCAGTATTCAGGCCTGATGACTCTGGATTAAATCCGGAGCGGGGGCCCCTCTGTGTACCTTGCAGGGGGGCCCTTTAACTTTTGTTACACCACTGCTCCATTTGCTACAAAAAAAGTGTGAGGGAGAAATAAATAGCTTAGCCATTTTTCACCCTATATTGAGTAAAATAAAAAAAGACAGTTGCTAAAATGCACAATAAGGAGGCAGTAAACTGCTATTTTTGTTAGCTTTAATATAAAAAAAGATATTGTGTTTGTCTTTTTATAAAAATGTATTCGGTATATTTTTATCTGTGCAAAAGGTACATTCTACAGTAAACACATAAATAAATGCTTCCCTACCTTCAACCAAGCAGTTTATCTTAGTGTAGAGCATTCACAGACAATGGCACCTACAGGTTCCTTCCCTTACATAGCCCTTTTATTTGTCACACAAGCAGAGGTGGGGAATTTAATAGAATATCTAATTGTCCCTGTGGCAAATTGCGTCATAAATCTACTTGTCCTGGAACTAAATCCACTCGTCCCTTTCATGCCATGTAATGCGGCAACAAATTATGGCAACTATCTCATTATATAAGAGCTCTAATATAGCTTCTCTAATTGTGCCAGGGCTCATAGCATAGTAAGGTTTCAATACTAGCAATTCCCTTATTTTGTTATTATTCTGCAGATTAACATACTGGGGCTGAAGGTAGTGGTAAGCAATAGTTCCAGGGTTGGAATACCCTTTTGGTTCTGTGCAAACTTACTAATGGAAAAGTTACTTATCTTCGATAATGCCTATCTAAATACTAGATCTAGCCGCTGATTCCTTGCCTTCGAATATGGGTCCGGACATTTTTCTACAACAGTAGCTATGCACGTCGGTAGAGGGTGTCAAACGACTACATAATGTCATCCACGTTGTCAGAGCCCTCCCCTGATGTCAGTTTCTTCCACAACTTTCTGCGCTAAAAAACGGAATCATGTGGAGAAACTTCTATGGAAACAGAGTGCCCAAATAGGCGCTTACATTAATTATTGGTTGTTTGGTTTGTCTTCCTTTTTCTTTTTAACCAACTTAAAGCACAAGGGTTCATAAAAGGGGTCTGGATGAAAAGGAAAATCAGTTTGCAGAGCAGGAAGCAAGGGTGAGTCGGTAAGAAATCTGCGGCTAGCTCTAGTCTCAACCAGATGAAGCATTACCAAAGATAAGTAACTTATTCATCAGACGTCTAGCCGCAGATTCCTTACATATGAAAGAGATACCCAAGCAAAACCATCCCGGAGAAGGGTCTGCGAACTGATTCCAAGAAAGATCACCGACTAGGCTATCGGGTCCGCATAAAAAAGAGAGACTGCTTGCCAGGAAGGGAAGGGGAGAAAGAAAACATCCCACCAGAAAACCATGGGAGAAAAACATCATGGCAGAAGTATAAGACGACGCACCCCGGCGCGCCTAGGTCAGTTTCCTTCGGAGAACTTTTCCGCACCACAACGTGGAGCCACCGGACAAAAAACTGAGGGAGCATGGGAACAGTGTGCGAAAGAGTAGAAAAAGGACAGTGGAGACAAACGACACCATAGGGAACAGTGCAACACCGCAGTGTCCAAAGGCAGGAGTAGAAGAAAGAACAGAGCAGCGCACTGAGCAGCCATCCTGGCAGTATGTAGACAGCCTTCCCTCTCCCCTTCCCCGTGTCCCGGAGACAAGGAACATGCTGAAGGCATGGCCCATGTAGCAGGCCTACCACCCCCAGCCAGAACAAGGAAGGTGGAGCCAGTCCCAAGACAGTCAGGAACAATAAACCTCCAAGCGTCCCATCATAGAGGGAAACCACCCCCCAAGGAACAAGGACAAGGCCTGGCCATATGACCCCTATTTGGAGGTTAGCAGAGGGGCCAGGACCCTCAGCAGCAAGAGGAAGGGAGAGGAGGGCAGAGATTGAAGGCAATCCCCCTCCCCCCAAACCTGGAGGAGCCAGAGTAGCGGGGCACAGGAGCACCGTAACCCCATCCTCCCAGGAACCAAGAGAAGGAACGAACCGCAACCAGACGAGCCACACGTCAAGAGCAAAGAAGGCACTTACAGGAGACACAGCCCCCTACCGGGAGGAGAGTACCGAAGACCAACCCAAGGGTCCTCGCAGAACTTGGAGGAAGGGCGGGCCGTGAAGGAATATGCAGCTAGAATCGTCTACACCAGATACACTGTTACCGAAGGTAACTAACTCGTACATCTGATAGAGAGTACTAGCCGCAGATTCCTTCACGTAGAATAGATACCCTAGCAATACCCACAGGGAAGGAGGATCTGCGAAAGGACCCCACCAGCCTGAACAGAACAAGGAAGGGGGAGCCAGTCCCAAGACAGACAGGAACAACAAACCTCCAAGCCACCCAGCATAGAGGGCAACTACCCCCCAAGGAACAAGGGCAAGGCCTGGCCATATGACCCCTATTCGGAGGTTAGCAGAGGGGCCAGGACGCTCAGCCGCAAGAGGAAGGAAAGGGAGAGGAGGACAGAGATTGAAGGCAACTCTTCCCCCCCAAACCTGGAGTAGTCAGAGCAGCGGGGCACAGGAGCACTGTAACCCCATCCGCCCAGTAACCAAGACGAGGAAGGAACTGCAACCAGACGGAGCCACCCGTCAAGAGCAAAGAAGGCACTCACAGGAGACACAGCCTCCCACCGGGAGGCGAGTACCGAAGACCAACCTAAGGGTCCTCGCAGAACTTGGAGGAAGGGTGGGCCGTGAAGGAATGTGCGGCTAGAATCGTCTCTACCAGATACATTGTTGCCGAAGGTAAGTAACTCGTACATATGATAGAGAATACCAGCCGCAGATTCCTTCACGTAGAATAGATACCCTAGCAATACCCACGCGGAAGGAGGGTCTGCGAAAGGACCCCACCAGCCTGGACAGAACAGAAGGTCCCACAGGGAACCAGATCTGTGGGCCAAAACTGAAAACTTCAACCCTGCCAGGCAAGAGGAACTCCCACAAGGAGAACACCACTGACCCCAGAGGGTGTAGGCGGAAGAGGACGACCGAAGAGGTCCATACCCTCACAGCAGAAGAACCAAGAGCAAGGCTAGAAAGGCCGAAGCACCTCACCCCCTTACAAGGCAACAGAGCTTCCATCCAATACCAAGACAGGAAGAGGAGGAAGCCCAGAGGGCCCAAGGAAATGAGGGAAAAGAAGGTAAGCCCCCCAGATGGAAGGCAACAGGCCAGCCAGAACAGCGCCAACAGGCAGAAGCTGCCAGAATCAAGAAGAACAGCCCGGGGCTCCAGAAAGACTGGGCAGTCGACGCCTGACAAGGGAACACTCAGAATCACCCCAACCCCCAGGACAGGGGCAGGAAGGGGAGAAAATGCCCGGTCACACCACTAAGAGGGGCCGTGCGCACGACCGCAGAAGCAAAGCAACATACAGGAACGCCATGGAGAACCGGCACCAGACGGCGACCAGAACTCTCAAGCAGAGCGCAAGCTATTTAACAGCTACCACTACCCCACATAGGGTACGTTAAGTCCCAAGACATAGGAACCCTCTTTGGAAGAACTTCCGCCACAGAGGAAAAAACAAAAGGGCCACGAGGAAAAACACCCCCTCAGAAGGCTTGACAAGTAGCCCAGGCAAGCAGAAGACCTAATTTCAGGGCCAAGTCTGCGCAAAAACTCCAGCGAAACACGTACACATATAGGCACAAAGGGCCATCCAGCAGCCAACAATGAAGTCCCGGGGAGGACTCAATGGCCAGAACCCACTCCACAGTCCAAACAAGTGGCCTAAGAAGGCCCAGAACCAGCCCAACTCAGCAGTCACTGAGGAGGGAAGGAGGAGGATAAGGACAAGGAGGAGGCTAAGGCGGAGGAGGAGGACGGAGCCCTGCCAGGAACCTTTGGATGTGTTGTGTTTTTACGGGGGTATGCCCAAATAAAAACTACCCGGCCTGGGTCACAATTATGGTACGTTTAAGCAAATGGTCGGAGTAGTTAAATAAGCATTCAAATACACATCAAATTTGTGAACATAAAAGCGAAAAGACAGATCACCAAAAACTTTTTTGAAAGGGATTTTTACAATGGAGTTTTCATTTGCCAAGCCGCTTTCGATGCAATTAACATTCAAAGCATTAAATGGGTACTTGCGTCTTTTCAAGATAAATAGTGCTCATGGGTGTGGAAAGTGCTAGAGCGAGGGAATGGGGAAATGGTAGTGAAGGACAGGGTAAAGGTGTTTGTGACATAGATACAATACAAACAATATATAAATTAACCTTTCCAGCCTGTCAAGGTCAAATTGTTCCAAAATACATTGCTCATTGGTATAGACTCAATTAGTACATTCTAATCAATGAGTATGTGAAGGTTGAGACAAGACGGTCAACGTTTCGACCCCCATAAAGCGGAGGGTTATTCATGGCCTCACAGTGGGGTCTTCATCAGGATAGTAGGGTACCTATGAATAATAAATACAGTTCAGTACCTAGTCTATTAGGAGAGGTGAAAAGTCTAGAGAAGGGAGTAATGAATAATACCTACTAGGCTGTAGGATGGACCTAAAAAGGTAGAATCCTGGACGGGCTCCAAAGGGGCACCTGGGTTTCTGTAGAAAAGACATGGGGGTAAATATTCATGTCCGAGGCATAAGTACTAAATGATAGTAATATGCTGGTGGATGTATATTGTTTGTTTCCCGATTCCCTCGCTCTAGCACTTTCCACACCCATGAGCACTATTTATCTTGAAAAGACGCAAGCACCCATTTAATGCTTTGAATGTTAATTGCATGGAATGCAGCTTGGCAAATTAAAACTCCATTGTAAAAATCCTTTTCAAAAAGTTTTTGGTGATCTGTCTTTTCGCTTTTATGTTCACAAATTTGATGTGTATTTGAATGCTTATTTAACTACTCCGACCATTTGCTCAAACGTACAGGAACCTTTGGATGGCGGAGTCAGCCGGGGCATGGAACAACAGGCTACTGTCAAACAGAAGCTCAATGAGTCTCTACCGAATATTTTCAGGGAACACGCCATCCCGAAGCCAAGCATGGCGATGAAGGGCGACTGAGGAAGCCATGGCCCGGCCCAGCACCTCCGAGATGTCCAGAGCGGAGCGGAGAATAAACGCCACTAGCTCCCAGCCATCCACACCATGATGCCGTAAGTCCACCTGGACCGTCTCCTGGGAGGCTGCGGATCTCAGAGACTCAGCCAAGTCCCACAAACAAAAGGAGGCCCTAGCCAACACACACAAGGTGTTAAGGGCCCACAGGGCAGCGCTAGTCGAGGCAAACATGTCGCACCCCCAAGAGTCCAGCCAGCGGGCCTCCCGGGGCGGAGCCAACAGTGGCGGCAGGGAGGGAAAGGCGGTCCGCAAAAGCGTACTGGCAGCAGAGAGGTGGAGGCATGCCGGGTCATGCGGCGCCGGAAGATGCTGGTGCAGAAGGTGCCGAGGCACTGTTTCCCCTGAGGTGGGACAATGGGGAGTAAAAAGGGCCCCAAACAGGCACGTAGCAAGGACCGGATCCGCGTTGCATGCGGAAAAGGAAAAAACTGACGTAGGCGCGCCGGGGTGGGTCTTATGTGACCTCGCTGACATCACGTACGTGGACGCCTGGGGGGAGTCGCGTGGTGTCGCCTCTGGCGTGCAGGGATGCTGTGGTAAACGTTTCCGAGTCCAGTCTCACGCCTGGGGATAATTCTACGTGAAGGAATCTGCGGCTAGTAGTCTCTATCAGATATAGCACTACAACACCCTCGGAAGGTCAACCGACCCAACAGTCCGAGGTGGAAGGCTAAGATCAGCTCAAACTATTGGGCCAAAGCTCCTCACCATAGAAGTAGGTAAGGCGGAGAGCACCAACCAATAGCTGAAGAAAAGAATTGCGAGCAACAACAAGAACTGCGACAATAGACGACATGAGGTAGAGAACACACTTTGAGAGAGGGAGAGCCCACTAGGACTAGGCAATGCAGAATCCCAAGAAAAGAAGGTATAAAACATATATAAATAGAGAGGTATGACTATATATGTGTATATATATCAAATGTTACGACTGTTGCAGGCTTCATCTACGTGAACTCCTGCTGCATTTCGGCAGGAGTGCCTTAATCATAGGAATAACGACTTCACAAGCTACAAGTGTTTATACATTTTCAGTCACGTAACCTACGGTCAAAACTAAATGCCCCATAATGCCGTTTAGACAGCAAGACAATGTCTGTCATGACTGATTCTACTCTTGCAGTACTACTTAATAATGGCTAAATATGGTAAGTCACAAATATTTTAAAATGCACAGTCAGCTCGGTGAAGACCATGTTCACATAACTTGCCATAAAAACATATGAAATCCATGCAAGGAGTCCAGTCCTTACCAAGATGAGGTTTTCTTTCTTGTTGCCCTTTCCCACCTCTGTCATGGTGAGTTTTCAGACAGTCCATTTTCCCTTCAGGAGACAGGCGGGCCATGCCCCTCCATAGTTACACCAACAAAAACCTCAGTTGTAGGGGGCCCCAAATCCTTCAAATAAATGCTTTGTGAAGTCTGGGATTAGGCTGTGGCACCGGTGTTTGCTGTTTTGATTACTGGGATTTCCATCCCAGTCAGCCACAGCCACCCTGCAGGGTTGAGGGTCACCCCCGGCGACGATATATATAATTTTTTTTAATGCCCTTCGTGTTGAATTTAAGTTCTTATCTACAAGACACCACAGACCTGCTGAGACACTTGGAAGATCTCCCGTGGCAAACATCATATCGCCTCATAACAATGGATGTGACATCCCTTTACACAATTATTGACAACAACATAAGCCTACTTGCCTGTAGCTTTTTCGTTAAAGAACGAGACATACAATTTAAACTCCATAACCAAATGCTGACGGAGATGATAGACATGTGCCTCACACAGAATGTCTTCTTATTTGGAGAAGAAATGTACCAACAAGTGAAAGGCTGCGCAATGGGGTTTTCTTTTAGCCCAGGATACGCATGTCTCACTATGGGTTGGTGGGAGCAACAGATTGCGTGGCATCCCAGCAATGATAGATTTGTTAATAAGATCACTAAGTGGCTGAGATACATCGACGATCTCTTGATCGTATGGGATGGCACAGAAGAAGAATTCGAAGAGTATTTTAAGATCTTAAACTCAACAGAAGCGAATCTCAAATTCACATATTCAATAAGTAATGAAAGAGTCACCTTTCGGGATACGGAAATTTACATCAGCAACAACAAAATAGAGACCACCCTACACAGAAAATGCACTTCAACAAATGCTACTCTACACGCAAAAAGCTTTCACAAAGCAACTGTGATTGATAACATCCCGTATGGGGAATTTCTAAGACTCCGACGCATCTGCTCGAAGGAAGAAGAATGGAAAAACCATAGCCAGAATACCGTCAGACGTTTTAAACAACGAGGTTACAAAGAAAACATCATTAAAAAGGGATGGATACGAGCAAATGATAAAAAACGGGAAGACATTCTGAAAATGAAAAATCACATGTCAAAAGAAGGCTTATTTTAGATTACACCAAGGAATCCAAACAAATTGTTCAAATTTTGAGGAGAAATTGGAAACTGCTGCAACTTGACCCTACAGTAGGGAAAGTGATGGGAAAACACCCAAATATCACTTTCAGGCATGCTTACAATTTAAAGGACAAACTGATACACAGTCACCATCAGAAATTGGGCCGGAAAAAAGGAACAGAATGGCTAAAAACAAAAGGCTTCATTAAATGTCAAATGTGTAAAGTCTGCCAAATTGCCAAAAACACAACCATGTCCAGCCGAACAAAACATGGCAGATAAAGGAGTTAATCATGTGTAAAAGCCAGTACGCTGTATATGTGATTGAAAGCCCTTGTGTATTTAAAATATATCAGCAGCACAAAATGCGAGTTGAAAAAAAGAATACTCGAACACGTAAGAGCAACTGTAAACTGTGATAGAAGCAACGCTGATGCCAAACACATGGAGACGAACCACGGTGGAGATTGGAAAAAGCTACAATTCTATGCTTTTGAGACGATCCCTGCCAGTGAGAGGGGTGGGGATCGTGAAAGAAAATTAAGACAGAGAGAATCTAGGCAGATCTTAAATTTTCAAACATTGAGTCCGTGGCGCCTGAATCAAAGTGAGGAATTGTATATACACCTCTAAAGAACATTGTTAGAGACTTTAACATTTCTGGTTTGTTTTGTGATTTTCGGTTCTTAAAACGATACAATGATGGATACACCTTGTTTAAACAACGATGTTGGTATGACCCATTGGTGGGGGTAAATAAGAGGATTATCTAAACGACATAAAAGAAATTTCTTTTTGGTTTTGTGGTGGGCATGCAAATAAGAAAATTTGATTTTAAAACAGCGCAGTAATCAACAACATGGGAAATATAATAAGGTAACCACACTGCCTCTTGGCCCACTGGAGGGCCTTCAAACGCATAAATTTGAATGGAAACAAGATCAGGTAAATTCAAACTAACAGCCCTGGAATCGGATTGCCTAACTAATTCATTTCAAAAAAATGAAAACGATAAGAGGGAGATTCAATCTCAATAAATTAGCAATATATGGTGGAGTCTGAGTATCATCAGACGGTAAGAGGGCAATATGGTGATATCAACGAAAAGGCGGACAATAAGACAGTGTGTGGTGCGTCACTGTTAATAAACTTGAGGCTTTACAATATAATGATCAATAATGATCAATTATTGGATCCAATAAAAATCAAAAATAACAATCAAAGTGATATAGATTTACTACGAAAAAAAACATTCAAATTTCAAAAGAAATTCACCATGTTCTAATCACCATAATATTTTGTGATGAATGGGATAATTGATAAACAGAATTTCAAACACAAAATTGGTTAAAATTGACATACAAAAAATACACATAAAAATATAATAAAATGTTAAAGAACAAATATAAAAATAGGAAGTGTAAAAATGTAAATAGTAAATAAACAACAAAAGGAGAATATAACACATAAAATACAAGAGGTTTTGTGTTGTAATGAAATGCATGACTTTGTAAATTATATACATCCCCCCTCCACCCCTCATTTTCATAATTTGTGTACATATATCAATGGACTACGAGTCCCATAACCCTCTGTTATAAATGGCAATGATGATATCATCAGTCACATGATTGAATGTGGGGTGTTTTAAATGGTTGGTTTCAAACAGTAAATGTAACCGTGAGCAAGTTAACAGGGGTTAACGAAACGCGTCGGTTTTGTTCCTTTGAAATGATCTGGAAAGCTGTTTTGAAGTAAATAAAGAAACGAGGAAAGCAGACTCCTGCGAGTGCGTGATCAATTACCTTCTTTTTGAGAGAAAGTTTGTGTAGCATATATACATATATATATATATATATATATATACACATACATTATATATATATATACATACATATATACACACACCTTATATATCTTGTCATCAAGGTGGCTGTGTCCACCGAAACGTGTCTATTTCTGCCAAATATAAATACCTTTCTGGATTCCTTGTTGCCGGTGCCTGCTTTCATGAATGGCAGGGCAGGATTGCTTTTGAGATATATCTATCTATCTATCTATCTATCTATATATATATATATATATATATATATATATATACACACACACACACATATATATATACATACATATATATATATATATATATATACACACACACACATATATTACCTACTGGCGATAGCCAGTAGGTATATATAGTTAGGATTTTTTTCCTATGGGATTTTTGAAAATTCTATGTCGAATAACTTTGGCGTTTGAGGACAGAATTGGCTGAAATTTTCAGGAAAATGGAACATTTTGTTTCTGAGCAACCCCTGAAAATTTGGGGGGGCCGAGAAAAAAGGGGGGTCCCAAAACGTGTTTTTCCCATGCAATTTTCCATAGGGCGGTTGGCCTCACTTTTAGCCTGAACGGCTGAATGGATTTACACCAAACTTGGCAAAATTGTAGGGACTGGTAGCCCGATGTGCCTTTGCTATGTCTCAAGATATAGGCTCCAGTGGTTTTTACGAAAATTAACTTTGAAAAATATATATTGGGCTACATTGGGCTATATATATGTTGGAGCCCAAATGTAGCCCAATGTAGCCCAATGTAGCCCAAAGATGGCCACCATAGACAAAAAAAAACAAATGTAGCCCAAATATCAGCCAGATGTAGCCCAACTATAGCCCAATGGCAGAATGTCCCAGAGTGTTCTAAAGAACAACTAGAGTGCTAACAGTCCTACTTATTACAAAGGTATGGCACACCTGAAGCCATCTTGATTGGAATAAAGTGGTAACTCTTAAAACATTTAATTTAAAAAGGAACAACATGAGGGGGTTCATTTTGCCATAGAAAGTATGATTAGCGAATATATGACAAAATCCCGCATACCATCAGTCCGCAAAAAAATATCCCGCATGTACTATTAGGCCGCAAATTAAAATAACCAAAACCTTTAGAACGAATATGCCTTTAGCATACACTAAACAACTAAACTACCCTAAACCCTAAAACACTACCCCCAGCATGACCCTACACTACACAAACAGTACAACACTACCCTAAACCCTAAAACACTACCCCCAGCATGACCCTACACTACACCACTACCCAAAACCCTAAAACACTACACCCCAGCATGACCCTACACTACGCAAACACTACAACACTACCCTAAACCCTAAAACACTACCCCCAGCATGACCCTACACTACACAAACACTACAACACAACCCTAAACCCTAAAACACTACCCCCAGCATGACCCTACACTACGCAAACACTACAACACAACCCTAAACCCTAAAACACTACCCCCAGCATGACCCTACACTACGCAAACACTACAACACTACCCTAAACCCTAAAACCCTACCCCCAGCATGACCCTACACTACGCAAACACTACAACACTACCCTAAACCCTAAAACACTACCCCAAGCATGACCCTACACTACGCAAACACTACAACACTACCCAAAACCCTAAAACACTACACCCCAGCATGACCCTACACTACGCAAACACTACAACACTACCCTAAACCCTAAAACACTACCCCCAGCATGACCCTACACTACGCAAACACTACAACACTACCCTAAACCCTAAAACACTACCCCCAGCATGACCCTACACTACGCAAACACTACAACACTACCCTAAACCCTAAAACACTACCCCCAGCATGACCCTACACTACGCAAACACTACAACACTACCCTAAACCCTAAAACACTACCCCCAGCATGACCCTACACTACGCAAACACTACCCTAAACCCTAAAACACTACCCCCAGCATGACCCTACACTACGCAACCACTACAACACAACCCTAAACCCTAAAACACTACCCCCAGCATGACCCTACACTAAACAACCACCACAACTCTACACTACACTAACACAACACTACACTACACAACACTACACTACACTACACAATCACTAACCCACGAAAAAATTAACACAAACCCACTTACCTCTCTCGTCATCGTGGTTTTCACAACGCAAATGCATTTACCATACATGCCTTTAAAACCTAATTCTTTGTAAAGGCATGCGCGATAAATGCACATGCGTTTTGAAAAAATGCGGGATAATGGTATGCGAGGTCAATGACCTTGCGGGATAATGGTATGCGGACTGAAAGTCTGCGGGATAAAAAATGCGGGAAAATGGCTGCAAACCATGATTAGCAGCAGACTTCCCTGGTGAGCACTAGCTTTACTACAGTGATCTAATGAGCAACTAGAGTGCTAACATTCAGAATTCATGGCAAATGTGTGACACATCTGAATGCCTTCTTGATAGAACCAAAGTAAACAAGCATTGAAAATGCAATAGATCTCGCCCTCGTTTAAGTTAAAGCCATTCTGTTTGTAATGAGGTGGCTTTTTAGCTTTGCTTTTATTAGTGTTTTTAAAACTTTCATGTAAATAACATGCATATGTATGCATATATGTATATGTATGCATGCATTTATATTTATATAGATATGCAGATTATATATGTTTATGTATGTATATTACCTACTGGCGATAGCCAGTGGGTATATATAGTTAGGATTTTTTCTCTATGGGATTTCTGAAAATTCTATGTCTAATAACTTTGGCGTTTGTGGACGGAATTGGCTGTAATTTTCAGGAAAAAGGCACATTTTGTTTCCGAGCAGCCCCTGAAAATTTGGGGGGGTTTCGTCAAGGGGGGGCCGAGAAAAAAGGGGGGTCCCAAAACGCGTTTTTCCCATTCATTTTTCCATAGGGCGGTTGGACTCACTTTTAGCTCGAACGGCTGAATAGATTTACATGAAACTTGGCAAAATTGTAGATATGGTTTGCCCGACGTGCCTTTGCTATGTCTCAATATATGTGCTCCAGTGGATTTTGAGAAATTAACATTTAAAAAAATATATATACCTGTCACAGCGCTCCGGTTAGCGCCCCGGTTCGCGTACCTGACGCGTAACGGAACTTCGCGAAGCTGATTGGCTCTCCGGTGTCTGTCAACATTCTAAACAGTCCGGAGCGGCCGCCATCTTGTCTCTCGGTACGATCGAGAGACAAGATGTGGTGAAAAACGAAGGGGGAAATGAAGGAAAGGGGGCAAGGTAGACCACTCCTGACCCCCTAGGATTGATGAGGGGGATATTAAAGTGCCCCGCGGGGCAAAAAAAAAAACAACATTTTTTTTTGCGATTTTACGCCGTAGAGGCGCGTCCCGGTACGCGAACCGGGCAGCTCACCGGGCAGCTCACCGGGCAGCTAACCGGGCAGCTAACCGGCAGCGTAGCTGTCAACATTGTAAACAGTCCGGAGCGGCCGCCATCTTGTCTCTCGGTAGGTTCGAGAGACAAGATGTGGTGAAAAAAGAAGGGGGAAATGAAAGAAAGGGGGCAAGGTAAACCCCTCCTGACCCCCTAGGATTGATGAGGGGGATATTAAAGTCCCCCGCGATTTTTCGCGGTAGAGGCGCTTCCCGGTACGCGAACCGGGCAGCTAACCGGCAGCGTAACGGGAGTCCGCCATCTTGTGTTTTTGGAGCGCCCGGTTCGCGTACCAGGTAGCGTCCCGGTAAGCGTAACAAGGGGAAAACCAAGAGAAACAGTAAAAAAAAAAATTAAGGGAATAGATTTCCAGCAAACTTGGCAAAATTGTAGGGACTGTTTGTTTGATGTGCCTTTGCAAGGCCTCAAGATATGTGCACGTGTGGATTTTGTCTAATTAAGGTTAAAAAAAATATATATATCTGTAAGCGTGCTCCGGCACGCTTACGTTACGGGTTTTGTTTGCGCTGCAGAGCCGATACGTCACGGTTATGCGACGCGTCATGAGGCGTCTCACGTGGCTACGTGATACGTCACGTAATAAAGAATATATTTTACAGCTATAGATATTAGCTTTTAAAAAACCAATGAAATTCACTGAAAAAACCATAGGTTATAGACCATATATAGTTAGGAATTTGCATTTACAAAACCTTGACAATTCACTGAAAAAACCATATGTTAGAGACCATATATAGTTAGCTGGACATTTTATTGACATAAAACCAATGAAATTCCATATATAGTTCGTTGCACTAACTATATATCGCGCACCCGCAATCCACTGCTGATGATGTCACATATTACATCATTCATGACATGGTCAGTGACATCACTGATGACATCACTGATGACATCTCAAATGACATCACTGATGACATCATGACACACCAATACCAGTTACTACATACGCACTCACTGATTCCTACGTCTACACACACATTCACTCATTCACCCATACAATCACTCATACATACAGTCACTCATTATTACAACACTATCATATGCACTCATACACCTATGCAGACACTCACACACTGCCACTCATCCATGGAGTTACTCACACACCTAGTCAGTCCTGTAAAGAATCAATCACACTTCCATTTCCTCATCTATACAGTTAAACACAGAACACCATACTTCAGTGACATCACTGATGACATCACTGATGACATCTCAAATGACATCACTGATGACATCTCAAATGACATCACTGATGACATCATGACACACCAATACCAGTTACTACATACGCACTCACTGATTCCTACGTCTACACACACATTCACTCATTCACCCATACAATCACTCATACATACAGTCACTCATTATTACAACACTATCATATGCACTCATACACCTAGTCAGTCCTGTGAAGAATCAATCACACTTCGATTTCCTCATCTATACAGTTAAACACAGAACACCATACTTTTCACACATATACTAACACATACTTACTCTCTTATACAATCACTGATACAAGTACACATTGATATGCAATCACTGATACAAGTACACATTGATATGCAGAGTCACACACCTCCCAGCCAGCCACACACACACTCAGTCTTCCATACATCCACTCATTCTTCAATATGTAAAACATATTTAAACTTTACAAAAACACACAGACACTAGATGATGTCATCAGTGATGTCATTTGAGATGTCATCAGTGATGTCATCAGTGATGTCACTGACCATGTCATGAATGATGTAATATGTGACATAATCAGCAGTGGATTGCGGGTGCGCGATATATAGTTAGTGCAACTAACTATATATGGAATTTCATTGGTTTTATGTCAATAAAATGTCCAGCTGACTATACATGGTCTCTAACATATGGTTTTTTCAGTGAATTGTCAAGGTTTTGTAAATGCAAATTCCTAACTATATATGGTCTATAACCTATGGTTTTTTCAGTGAATATATATATATATACCTATAGATATATGTACATATAGATATAGATATAGATATCCAACACTCCAGGAAGCACTAAAAGGAAGGCCACAGGAAGCTTGATAAAGTTCATTTAATAAATCAAACACTTGCCAACAGTCATTGCGCAAAACTCCAGGCTTCTCAGTCTTATTCCTTTGCCAGACGCGTTTCAGGAAACATAAATCCTTTCATCAGTGGCAGATTGCAGAAATGAAAAATCGCGCTGAAACTTTCCAATTTAAAACACCTGCCCATGTGGGTGTGGCACTCCCACTGCCTCATGGTGTTTGTAGTCACTTACTCCCAAAGGGTGCGCTATTCACTCCTTTAATAAAGCACAAAATAAATTCCAATAGGTATAGATATATATATCTATATGTACATATATATATATATATATATATATACCCGTTCCGCATGAATTTTAATTCAAAGTAGGAATGCAATTATGTAGATATGTATATAACTAATGTATGGAAATATGCTTGTACGGAGTGTGATTGGTTCAAAGTGAAACCTGACAGGACAGAGAAGTAGGTTTTCCTTTTTACTTTGTTTCCTTTGCTGCTCCCCACTATGGGCTTTGAATTACTACAGTAATGAGTAATGAACAGCAGCACTAAGTGGTTTGAAACACACTGGATATATCGTACTTGCATATGTAATTTTCTCCTTTACGTCCTTACATTCTGAATGATCTTTCCGTTTTTCTGTGCTATTATCACTTTTTACACTACTTTATTGCATTATTTCTTGCACTGTTTTTCTCTGTAAATATGACATTTACTTTTCAACATAGGACAATAGCCGATCCACGGCTTTATTTTCAATTTACCTTAGCACTTAGGGATGAATTGTATTAGATCCAACACTTGGATATACACCCTTACAATATGGCGCCCATAGAGGCACAGAGGGTTAGAGTCCTATGTTTATGTCAACTTTTGCAGATTTTGTATTTGTATGAGATGTTTTGAGAGCAATAATTGACACACTGACGAGGGCTAACGCCGAAACGCGTCTGTGCTTTTTCTGTTCCTGAATTAAAAACTTGGACACCTCTTAGCTTGTGAGTGCTGCCTCTTTGAAGCAACGTACGAAGAGTTGAGCGTCATATATATATATATATATATATATATATATATATATATATATATATATATATATATATATATATATATATATATATACACATATATCTATATGTACATATACATATATATATGTATATATATATATATATACACATATACACACACACACACACAAACACATATATACATATACAGAAATTACATAGTACAATAATATGCGCCCAAGAAGGGTATATACAAATGACCACAACAGCAGCCATGGGACGAAGGTGAGACAACGGCGAGCTGGAAACCAGTCACATGGCCCCATCTAAGGGGAGAGGGCGGGGTAGAAGTCACATACCCCAGAAATCCAAATGAGCAGCAGAAGTAGCACTACCAACTGAATGGGTATGATTAGGCAGTCGAGAGACAATTGAAAATAAACCTGCAGTGGAGAAACAACCCTGCTAGAATAGAGAAATAAGACCACAAAGGAGAATTGAAAAAAGGGTCAAGATGAACAGGGCCAAAACATGGGAGTCCTATTCAGATAGCCAGTCCTCTGCGTAAAAGTAAGTAGTATAGGAAGACCAACAACAGAAATGAAGGTCCAGCCAAAGAGCAAGAGTAAAGAACTGAAGTAACAGAAAGAGAAGTGGTTCCCACAGCCTAAAAAGCATGAAGGCCAGACGCAAAGGAAAGTCACCCAAGATGGTACTCAGTATGCTGATTAGGACCAGGAAAACTAACCCCCAAAGAGGCTACAAATGCAACTGCGCTAGCAAGAAGTGGAGAAAATTCCATGGAAAAGAATCCCAAGGGATCACAAACCTCCATATGATCCAACCCAAAGTGGACGGGTAAGGAACCCATGTATGAGAAGAACAGAAGATGAAATTAGCCATAACACCCAAAAAGGGTAGAAGGAACATCTGAAGAACAGCCAGGCCAGGAACTAAACATTAGGGTTGGTATAAGATGTGTCATAGAGATGAATCCAATCAAAAGTGAAAACAACCACAGCTTCGCGCAAGGTAGAAGCAGAGAAAACACAGGCCATGCGGAAGAGGGAGGGCAGACCATTCCAGGATAAGAACAAGGGATGGCCTCAAGAAACCTAGGAGAGAAAAAGGGGGAAGAGAGAGAGAGCGGGTACGGACCAGTCTTGCCCATGTATAGCGAGAACCAGCACAAGAAGTGCTAACATCTGAACAAAGCAAGAAGGAACATCGCTTAGGGCATAAACAGGCAATGTACCTTAAGTCAAGAAACATGCCCCTTCCCTTGCATCGGCTAGGAAATAATGGAGAAACACTCAACAACAAGGGACTCGGGGGGGGGGGGGGGAGCGGTTGAGAGCCAAGTACCCCCCGTGCCCCATCTTCCAACTTGCACCGGTGCACCAAGGCACGGCATGTGGAGTCCCCTATAAGGGGTACTATGATGTCAGAAACATATGGAGAAATATGTGTAAGGCATACAGACGAAGTACCCTATAAGTTAAGGAACAGTGCAAGCGCATGATACCATGAAAACACCCCAATCAGAACTTGGGTAGAAAGCAAAGAACAGAGTGCAGCCACTGGTATAGACACCAAACTGGGTCAGAAATTAAGATGCGTCCCAAAAAAAACAACCAGGAACCACAACCAATCATCGACACAGTTAGAATACAAGAAAAGAAAATACCTACCGGGGCACCACACTGGACGGCACACGGAGGGACGAGTGAAAAGAAGAAGCCAACTGGCACTGCCCTATAACAGCCCACAAAGAAGGGAATGAACACCATTCCCAGCCCGATCTAGTATGGGGGAAAGAATAGGGTAGTATGGCAATCCAGTATTACGATTTAACTCCACTCGACTATCTCCAAAACGGCGTAAAGCAGAGTCCGTTTGAGAGCCAAACAGATATTGACCATTGAAAGGCATGTCCACCAAGGTGGACTGAACAGCCTCAGAGAAGCTGGAGGTACGCAGCCAGGCATGCTGGCAAAGACCTACCGAATTGGCCATGGCCTGTCGCGCATAATCGGAGGTATCCATGCCATAACAAATCAGTAATGTACCACCTGACAGCCATCCTGGATCAGCTGAGAAAGAGAGTGACACGAGAATCATCAGGGACAGAGGGGAGAAGGCACAGGACCAAATCCCACAACACATGAGAAAAACAGCCCAAAACACAAGCCATATTAAAGGACCGTAAAGTAGAGCTGGTAGCAGAAAAGAGAGCTCAACCAAAAGCATCCAGACCTTTAGGCTCTCTGTCCAGAGGGACGTTAGGCACGGCACTGATGTTAGGGGAGGCTGTAGCAGCCTGACCCACAAAGCTGTGCGGAGTAGGCTGACGGAAAAGGCAGTGCGGGTCACCAGGAGCAGGATGAGGTCTATGAGCTACAGACTGGTACATGGAGGCCCTCGAAATGGGTTTACCCCAAGTGGCCAACAGAATATCAAAGAAGGTTTAGCTGAAGGGAAGCGAAGGCTGAGTTCTCAGCTAGCCCTGGTGAAGCACCCCAAATAGGGGATCAATGTCTACTTCCACAGAAGGAGGCTACAGCCCCAAAACTACGTCAACTCCCCACAAAAGCCATGCCAGCCTCCAAAGTGAGGCAAGGAGGAAAAAACAGGCTCGTGGATGGGGAAGAATCACGGCCACCAGCGTCACCAAGGGCACAATGAAACACAGTGAAACTCCAGAGGAGTTTCACTCATGTCATCACCCACATCACCAAAATACCAGTGTGCCAAGGAGAAAATAACAGGGGCTCCTCCGAAAGCGGAGGAATATAGCCTGAAGAGGACTGTTCCATCAACGGCGTTCCCAACATTGATCGGGTCGAGAAGGCGACACTTCGGCGTTGGGGAGGAGACACAAAGTAGGGGCGATTGGCGACGTTGACCGAGAAGTCAGCGCCGGCAGATTCAACAAAGCCATCACAGGTGGGAACTCCGAAGGGCTGTGCACCTGAGCAGAGAAGGAGTCGATCACAGATTCAGGGCCTTGCAGACACCGAGGGAAGTCCTGCCAGTTTGGATTAGTCAAAGACTAACCTCTCTGGGAACTGGGATGAACTGAATTGACTTAGGAAGCAAGACTACGATTTAATCTATCCCAATATCATTTTATACATGGGAGGAACGATTGATAGATGGAAAGGACAAGGCTATGACATTAGGCTTCTAATCCCATACGATGTGATCCTGAAATCTTTGGTGTCTAATATTTGGATAATGCTGCAATGCGCTAGCGGTCTCCCACTCTAGAGTTGGTTTGATGGGCACTGTTCCGCAGGTGCCTCCTAATTTTAGTGTTTATTAGGGAGTGCAGCCAGGAATGCACAAGTCTGTTTGGTTCTGTATAATGCTGGGTTGCTTTGTGAAACAATTTTATAACTCTATCAAGATGTTGAGAAATTAGTCTTGGTAGAAGAGAACCAGCTGTTGCCCCTGGAGCTATGGTGTAATGGGGAATTCCCTAGTGAACAGGCAAATGGAACAGCCTTATGCATGAATAAGGCCAATTCCTATCCATTATAAAGGTCCAGTATCTGTGATTATTCTTACAGCCGACTTTCTATCTATGGTCTTAAAAAATAAATCTGGTAGTTCATACCAACAGTAAAACAAACTTACTACAGCAAAAACAAACATCAGGAACAATTAATATAATCTTGCCATAGATCCACACTTGTGTGCTTTTAACAAAAGCATTTTAAAGTATTGAGTATACCATTCAAAATCTGGAAACAATTTCTTGTTGCATGTAACTGATTCACTCAATTCGAGAGGAGGTAAAAGAATTACCCAGCTTACAAAAGACTTACCTAGCTATCCGGGCCAAGAAACCATCTACTTCTTCCAAAATATTTGGCGATAAGAAACTTGGAAACTCTGTAGATCCTGGCGTAAGAGACAATGGAGGCATGTGCTGCAAGGCTTTTCTGAAAAATCAAAGTAATCACACGTTAGCATAAACTGACCTTTTTTTAAATAGGAGTCGAGCTAATAAAATGGTACACAATGGTACATATTTAAAAGCACAAAGAAGTAAACAGACTATGTACACCCTTAGAGCAAACATTCATGGTGTAACAAGCTCTTTGAAATCAGGTGCCAGATCCGAGTCATAAGCAGAGAACGGGAGATAATGAAAAATGATAGAACAGGGCAGTGAGAACTGGAGTAAGAGAGATTGGAGAAGAGAAAAGATAAAGGAGGAGAAGAGAAAAGATAAAGGAGCATGTAGAGGAAGGTGAAGAAATTGAGGAATACAAAAGAGTGAAAGTGGGATAAAGGGGGCACACAAAGATGGACAGATGGGTGTGGAGTAGGTGGGAAAACTGTTAGGAGAGAAAGAAACAAACAAAAAAAGCCATGACAGGGTCAGGGAAGCATGACAAGAAAGGAATTTGAGAAAGGACGAAAGAGAGAAAGAGAAAATGATAGAGACAGTGACCGAAAGAAAAGGAGGGAGGTAGAGAGAGAAATAAAGAAAACATTGGCACCGATCATAAAGGTGTACATGTTTTGGGGTTGTCTAATTTTTCTGGCTCAGAAAGACAAGAAACTATTTCCAGCAGTAATGTAAGCTGAACATTACATCAGAAAAACCATCATATGGAGGAAGGTGGTGTGCCTCCTCCGTAACCAGACATGGTGGTATTGAGGGAACACGTTGCACATTACATTCCCAAGGAATTTCTTGCAATGGAGGCTTGTAATCTTTACCCATTATCAAATGGAAATACAAAGTTTCCTGAACAATTTCAGTTTTATGGGACCATTAAGACAACATTCACACCAGGCTCTCATTTCTTTTTTCGGATATATTTTATTTGGAGTTTAAAATACATACAACAGCAGTATACCAGTTACTTTCAAGACAGCAATATTGGACATCTTTTACAGTACTACAATCAATTATGTGACTCACTGTCACAGTGGGGTAGGAACTCGGAAGAGAAACATATTGTGTCTGACTTTTAGGTCTCATTATCTATGAGCAGAGTTATTGGAGGTGGAGGCAGGGGCTAGCCATCCAACATGGTGGAAGGCCTCTAAGTGATCTCCATTCGGCCCATATTATCCCATTAGATCCGGAGCAGAGCACCTCTGCAACAACTCAGAGTGGCTCCTAATATTGAAACTATGACTGGAGCCCAGGAGCCGGCAATCTAGATCCTCAGGAGCACCAGGACTGACCAAGGGATGCCCAGCTTGGACCCTGGCCTGCGGGAGGCCAGAACCAAGAGGCGGTGAGAGCCCTGAATCCTGGGCATGACTCAGGCCCCTTCTCCTTAGCTCGGGATCGGGGTGCCCGTTTGTGGGCTGGGAGGTGAGCTGCGACACCCACTTACACCTGAGACCGAAGTGGGGCAAGGCAATGCACCTTCCGCACATAAGCCGGCTGGGGAGCCAGAGGAGGGTTGAGTGGCTGGGCTTGACAACCGACTTGCTTCCCCAGGCCTGGACCAGGCTACCATTCCAGAGAGGAGGAAAAGAGGACGCCAGAGGTGGGGGTCTTGCTGGGATGCGTGGTAGGACTTTGACTACGAGCCGGAGATCTGCGGTGCTCAATTAGAGACTGGTGACGCCTAGCGACTTGTGACGCCGAGAGACTGGTGACGCCTAGAGATTGGCGATGCCTGGATCCCGCTAGCCAGGGAGGGCCTTAGCCCTCTAGGGTTCTCCCGGAGAATTGGGCCCCTAATTAGGTCTTGAGTTAACAAAGATCTTTTGTTTTTATTTCTGTCTCTATCTCTTGACTGGCTTCGCTGTGAGAGACAGCATTCTGCTCTTTCACAAGGAGCACATCGGCACACAAATTATTTTTGTTCAGTGACAGAGACCACAGTGGCGATATGTGCTTTTTTGACCAAAAAATATTATTGCTTTTTGCCAAGGCTTGTTATAATGGCGAGGGCCTGGCAGCTCCCACAACAATAACGTTTTGCAAAAACTATGTTAAAACAAGACACACATTGAAAAAACCAAAAGGCTGACCACCAAAGTCAGACCTATTGGCTTTGCCATTGTTTTTTTATTTTTATGTTTCCCATAATCTTGTTGAAAGTGGTTGCACTGATTTTGCATTATGAATATTTTTGTGGAATACTAGCATGCATCAACACATTTTAACAGATGACGATTCAAAGAAATGATACCTAAAATGTCACAGCAGTTTAGCAAAACGCTTTTTCCTAGTTGCGTTTTTTGTGAGCATTAAATTTGAAAACATAGGCTCAATCTTGCTTTCAAGCTTCTAGAAATGTTTGCACCTAATCAGAGAGCATTCTGGGAGCATTACACAGTCTCATATTGTTAAACTTTGCAAACATGTGTACATAATTTTTACACTGGGTCCAGTAGAGTCCAAGCTTACAACACTTCCTGAGCCCTCACCCTAATAATAAAGTCTTTGCATTAATGAACCCTAAATACAAGTTCAAACAGCATGAACATATGGACACAAATATTACCTTAACTGCAGACAATATCCTTCCCTGATCCATAATGTGGTACTGTAAACTGGCAGCCAAAGGGTTTGTGGTTAAGAGGGTTGGGCCTACTTGTCCCAAAGGTAAAAGAAACATGAAAACATGGTGTCCCTGACCCCAAATTATATGTCTTGGGAGTCGGGCTATAGAAATTTCACACCCCTGCTATTACTGCCAATATTTGCCCGTCCAAGACAGACTGTTGTTGAAAAAACAATAAAAAGATTGTTTCTGGAGGTAAAGATAGAATTCTTCCCATTTTAAGCAGCATCTATACCAAAGTATTTCCACCATAGTCACAAAATCATTTTAGGTTTGCGTACCTCCCACATCCCCACATTTGATACTTTAGAAGCTCAATCAAAAAACATCTATTTAGTCCACTTAGCCATTCTTCCTGTGATCCTCGGATGACCTCCAATATTTGGTCAAGTCTATTCTGGAAAGTATGAAGCCTAGATTAATAACCATTTTGGTACCTCTGGAAAGGTATAGGTCATTCACCAAGCCCAACTGGGATGCACTGGGTTCTAGCGCTATTTGGAAATCCACCATCCCTGACTGTGTGCATAATCTTCTCCCAGTATTTGCAAATCACCAGGCATTTCAATATATAATACACCTCATTCAGGTAGTTAAGCTGGACCAGGTGGTGTTTTGCTGAAAACGCTACCTCTTGGGCTGGTATTTTAGTGTCTATCCATCACTTTTCTGCTAGGACTCCCAACACCTTGTTTCCATTTTCTTTAAGTGGCACAAAGGGGCCTTGGTTAAATATATGTGTGATTTTCTTTTGGCTTTGAGACCTGCAATGGTAAAGTTTGCTGTTAGCAGAGTAAAGGTGGGGATTCTGCCTTGGTTAGAGAGTTGTGGCCCTAAGACTTGTGCTAGCAAGGAGCATAACTACAGAGGTGTTCATTTGGTCAAGCTGCCTACCCTGCTCAGAGCGCTATACGAAATCAAAGATGATCTATTTGCCATAAGTATTTCGTTTGTTAATGACAGAAGTACATGAGTGTAGATATTGTTTGATGTGCAATGAATGGAAAGAATTTTCAGCTGGAGATACTGGAGTTGAGAAAAGGAATATGAAGTATGATAGGTTCATAGAGATTAAATCGTGATGAAACTTTTGCAATAAGTTAAAATTAGATTTGAGAAACAGCTATTCCTCAGAAAAAAGTCATATAAAACACTAGTGGTGTGAAAGGCTGAATTCAATGACTGTGAGCTGAATCGAGAGCCCGCAGTAATGCGATCTTCCACCTGAGAACTCTAAAGAACACTTTGAAGACAGGTTGAAAAAGATGGTTTCATAAGAGGGGAAACAGCGACATTGGGATGCCAGTTTGGAGACGGAGCTCATACAGGAGACAACGTTTAAAGAACTCCGAATGGAGAACTAGCAAGAGATGGACGATCAGGAGAGTGTAATTCGGCAATGCTGAGAGTAACTGGTACTGAGAATGTTCTAACGGTACACTATGGACACTAAGTAGCGTTGCTTCCATTTTAAATTGGATGTTTTGCTCATCATTTCCGCTCTCTAATTGTAAGGTTATCCCTGTAGTCCCGACGAATATGTATAACTCTGGACAGATATAATTTAGTAGCTATGTGTAGACATAGAGAATGAGAGTAGTCCGGGTGTAAGACTTGGGTTTGGTTAATGGTGAATAGCGTTTTAACAGTTGGGAGATGGTTGCGTGATGGAACCATGCATGCATTTATCATGCATACTGGTTCCACCCGGTCTTAACCACGCAAGTCTCAACCACACATATGCCTTTACCACGCATGCCTTTACGACAAAATGTGCATTGTTAATGCATGTATGACAAAAACCTCTGTAAATAACACTTATGTTACGAATTTTGTATAGCGCACAGCTGCCCCAGCAAAAGGGCGTCCCAGCACTTATCAGGTAAGTCTTACCCCACCCGATCCCTGCCCCCGCCAAAGGTCCTAAAACTACCCTCCTCCCTTCTGAAAAGCAACCCCCTCTCCCCAAAGACGTCCCTGCTCCCCAGTCCTAAAAACTACCCACCCTCCCCTAAGCATTAAACACTACCCTGCCCCCCAAGCCGTGAAAAGTATCCAGATCCCTGCCCCCCACCATGAGCCCCTCCGACTCCTAGAAAATTCCCTGCCCCCTCAAATCCCTAACAAGCATTTGCAATGCAATAGGTCTCACATTAGGAAAGTTTGAGCTATTAGTATTGTAAATGACACTTTTTTATTTATGTGTTGGTTTTGAAAATAGCTAAATTAATAGCTTTGTCATTTAGAATGCCAATAGTTATAACTTTCGCAAATGTGACACCTATAGCATTTGTAATGCAATATGTGTTGTATTTACGCGACTTTGATGTATTGATATTACAAATAACAATGGCTTTTAATTTTTTTAAATAATGAATACATAAATAAAAGTTATTGTAATTTATAATGGCAATAGCTTAAACTTTTGTAAATAACTTTTGTGAAGATTATGTTCAGTGTATTTTATTGTGACGAAAATCCAAGAATATAAGTGAAATATTAACATCTTTTTGTGAAATTTGTAATAAAGCTTGAAACATTGAGAGAACATATTTGAACCAGTTGTAGTTGAATGGTTGCACAGGTTAATGCTGTGGTGGCGCTAAGTGGCGACGAGTGATGTGGTGGCGACGAGTGATGTGGTGGCGACGAGTGATGTTGTGGTGGCGACGAGTGATGTTGTGGTGGCGGCGAGTGATGTTGTGGTGGCGGCGAGTGATGTTGTGGTGGCGACGGGTGATGTTGTGGTGGCGACGGGTGATGTTGTGGTGGCGACGGGTGATGTTGTGGTGGCGACGGGTGATGTTGTGGTGGCGACGGGTGATGTTGTGGTGGCGACGGGTGATGTTGTGGTGGCGACGGGTGATGTTGTGGTGGCGACGGGTGATGCTGTGGTGGCGACGGGTGATGCTGTGGTGGCGACGGGTGATGCTGTGGTGGCGACGGGTGATGCTGTGGTGGCGACGGGTGATGCTGTGGTGGCGACGGGTGATGCTGTGGTGGCGACGGGTGATGCTGTGGTGGCGACGGGTGATGCTGTGGTGACGACGGGTGATGCTGTGGTGACGACGGGTGATGCTGTGGTGACGACGGGTGATGCTGTGGTGACGACGGGTGATGCTGTGGTGACGACGGGTGATGCTGTGGTGACGACGGGTGATGCTGTGGTGGCGACGGGTGATGCTGTGGTGGCGACGGGTGATGCTGTGGTGGCGACGGGTGATGCTGTGGTGGCGACGGGTGATGTTGTGGTGGCGACGAGTGATGTTGTGGTGGCGACGAGTGATGTGGTGGCGACTAGTGATGTTGTGGTGGCGACTAGTGATGTTGTGGTGGCGACGAGTGATGCTGTGGTGGCGACGAGTGATGCTGTGGTGGCGACGAGTGATGCTGTGGTGGCGACGAGTGATGCTGTGGTGGCGACGAGTGATGCTGTGGTGGCGACGAGTGATGCTGTGGTGGCGACGAGTGATGCTGTGGTGGCGACGAGTGATGCTGTGGTGGCGATCCGCACTTTGGGTGCACTTTTGAAAGCCCTTACTTTAATCTCGCCAAAGCATCCCTAACGGGATGGCTTCAGCGAGACCTAAAAACTAGCCTACCCAGGAGCCCTTAAAAACTGTACCGCCCCCCCAGCCCTGAAAACTACCCTGACCTCCCCCAGCCCTGAAAACTACCCTGACCCCCCAGCCCTGAAAACTACCACAACCTCCCCCAGCCCTGAAAACGACCACGACCTCCCCTAGCCCTGAAAACGACCACGACCTCCCCCAGCCCTGAAAACTACCCCCAACCCTTAAAACTAGCCCCAACCCTTACAAACTAGCCCCCCAGACCTCCCAAAACTCGGCCCCAGCCCCACTTGCCTCACTGCGTCCTTTCCCGATACTTCCTCTTCCTGCTTCTGCCTAGCGGCAGCTAGCACCTAGACCACACACTGCCTTCACCACGCATATACATGGTTAAGGCGTATGTGTGGTTAAGGCAAGTGTGGTAGCGCTTGCGTTGTTCTGACTTTCCCTTGGGAGTTGTGTGATGTAACCAGGCATGTGTTTACCACCTATGCTGGTTTAACATGATCTTAACCACGCAAGTCTAAACCATGCATATGCCTTTACCACACATGTATTTACAACACTATACGAGTTGTTAAGGCATGTACGGCATAAACATATCCGTGGTTAGGACTTATCAGGTAAGTCTTACCCCCGACCCCTGCCCCGAGTTCTAAAATCAACCCCTCCCCCCCCGAGCCCTAAAAACTTCCCTGCCCCAGCCCTAAAAACTACCCTGCCCCCCAGCCCTAAAAACTACCCTGCCCTAAAAAGTATCCCGAGCTTGCATTGTCGGACCACGCCTGGATCTGCCTGCTTTGATCCGACTGTTTCCCTTGGAAGATGCATGGAATTGGAGTATGATGCCGGAGCAGCTTTGGAAAGTAGAGTTGCTGGCCACTGAGGAGCATAGAAGATGTGGTGCAAGTGGGCCGTTTTCCCTTTGGTGTGGATGTTTAGCATGAACGAAAAAAGGTCAAAAGATGTGTATGTATACCGGATGATTTGATCAAAACATATTTTTGTACGACCTTGGGAGAGGGATGGACTGGCAAAGAATATGGGATTTATTGTTTTCCTTTGTTATAAGCGCTTTTGCCCCAGAGGAAGTTGTAGCGATGCAGTGAAACTGACTCTGTTTTTGGAGACATTGGCAACTAAATTATGTAAGCTTCTATTAGCTGTGTTGAGAGAAGCTGTTGTAGAACCTGCCCAACTCTTGAAACCATGATTGACTTCCGAGCATTGAGAGGAGGATCCTGTCTGGAGAATAATTTAAGACAAGCTTTTGTTATTTTGACTGCCTGGAACTGCGTTTGAGCTTGCAGTAGCTAGCCCTCCCCGGTTGTGTAATAACAGATAACCTTAATTTGAATGCGTGTTGAGATAGGAATAATCTGAAAGCCTTTTCTTTTTCCAAGATGTGGGAGAAGAAACCCACAGCTTTATAGGAATACTGCCCCCTGCCGATTTTTGCATGTCAATATTCAATAATTGAAGAGAATGAAGCATAGGTTACCAACGTTATACCCCTGTGACTGTAGTTGTCTTTGCCCAAAGGGGAAGATAGTTGAAACTGTCCACACTCACGGGATGAGTGGGGAATGGAGGCAGCTTGCTGAGGAACTGCGAGCTGTCTCCAGACTTCAGGATTGGGGGTGTTTTCGGCGAGGACCTAGAGTTATGTATGCCGCCACAGGTTGTTGATGATAAGATTTACGCTAGTATGAGGGCTTGTCTTTAGACTGAAAGGGTAGGAACTGTAGAGATCGCAGATACTTTCTTCTAATCAGTGAGAAAAAAGATGTAGGTCGTACCCGCGGCAATGTATGTGACCGTTTCTGTTACCATCAATCAATCAGGAGTTTTGTATAGAGCAGCTACTCACCGGTGAGAGTCTCAAGGCACTTGGGGGGGGAGCTCCGTAGGGTGCTGGGGTCATCTAATGAGCCAGCTCTTGAGGTCCTTCCTGAACTGGAGCAAAGTAGGGCTTTGCTGCAGGATGAGGGGGAGGGGGGAAGGTCGTTCCAGGTCTTGGCTGCGAGTTAGGAGAAGAACTTTCCACTCTTTCTGGTCTTGTAGATGTGTGGCATGGTAGACAGAGAGAGGCCGGCTGATCGGAGGTTTCACTTGGATGCGTGGAAGGAGAGGCCGTTGTTTAGGTATGCTGGTCCAATGTTGTGGAGGGCCTTGTGTGCGTGAGGAGCTTGAAGGTTATTCTGCTTTCGATAGGGAGCAAATGGAGGTCGAGAAGGTTTTGGGTGATGTGGTTGCTGAAGGGGATGTCTAGGATCAGTCTGGCAGAGGCGTTATGGACCTCTTGAGCTTGTGAAAGAATTCTTTGCTGATTCCGGTCTAGAGGGTGTTGTGGTAGTCCAATCTGTTAGTGATGAGGGTGTGTGTGACTGTTTTTCTGTATTCAGAGGGAATCCATCTGAACATTTTCCGGACTATGTGGAGGGTGTTGAAGCAGGCCGAGGATGCGGCATTGATCTGGCGATTCATTGTGAGTGATGACCCAGTATGATGCTGAGGTTTTGTGCATTGTCTGTTGGGGTGGGGGGCAGGGGGTTCCAAGCATAGGGGCCACTAGGTGGCATCCCATACTGACGGGGTAGAGCCAAGGATGACTTCGGTTTTCTCAGATTTGAGTTTCAGGCAGCTGTCCTTTATCCAGGTGGCAATGGCTTTCATCCCTTCTTGGAAGTTGAGCCTGGTGATGTTTGGTTCCTTGATGAGGGAGAGTATGAGCTGGATGTCGTCGGCGTAGGAGATGATGGCCATGTAGATGTTGAAAAGGGTGGGTCTGAGGGAGGATCCCTGGGGTACTCCACATCTGGTCTTTGTTGGTTCTGAGAGGTAGGGCGAGAGTCTGACTCGCTGAGTTCTGCCTGTGAGAAATTAGCGTATCCAGTTGAGGGCCTTTCCTCGAACGCTGGCATCATGGAGTCTGGAGGCTAGTGTGCAGAGGGAGACTGTATTGAAGGCAGCGGAGAGGTCCAGGAGGATGAGGGCTGCCGTTTGGCCCTGGTCGAGTAGGGCGCAGATGTTGTCGTTGGCAGCGAGTAGGGCGGTCTTGGTGCTGCAAAATCTGGATTGGGAGATGTTCAGGACGTTGTAGGCTTCGATGAAGTTTGCTAGCTGGGTGCTGACCGCCTTTTCGATGACCTTGGCTGCGAATGGAAGCAGTGAGATGGGCCTACGTTTTTTAATTCTGTCGGGTCTGCGGAGGGTTTCTTCAGAAGGGTGTTGACTTTGGCGTGTTTACAGTCGTCGGGGAATGTGGCGGTCTCAAGGTAGAAGTTGTTCGTCTGGCGTAGTTCGGGTTCGATGGCCGTGGCAGCTCTGTGGAAGATGAGGGGGGGAGGGGGAACAAGGGTCTGAGGGTGCTCCACAGTGGATGTTCTTTTCAAGGTGTATTCCTTCGTGAGCGGGGTCCAAGTGAGTAGGGTCTGGGAGGAGACTGAAGCGATGCAGATGTCCGGGTTGTCGAAGCTGTCGTAGAGCGCCTTAATCTTGAGGTGAAAAAAGGTGCGGAGTCATTTGCAGGGGTCTTGGGAGGGAGGGATGGACGTCTGTTTCGCGGACGGGTTTGGCAAATTCCTGGATGATGGAGAAGAGTTCTTTGGAGTTGTGGGTGTTGGTGATGATTCTGTACTGGAGGAAGTTCTTTTTGTGGATTTGATGAATTGGTGGTGTGATGTGGTGGGTGTTCTGTAGGCGGTGCATGTTTCTGGGGTTTGCTGTTCCTCCATGTCTTTTAGAGTCGTTGGCAAGATCGCTTGGATTCTTTGAGTGCTGCGGTGAACCAGCTTACTTTCTTGATGTGCCATCCTGTAGCTTTCTTGAGGGGAGCGACTGTCTGCGCAGTTAGTAATCAAGCAGTGGAGGTTGCGTGCCGCAGTGTTTGCATCTGGCGTTGTTGGAGGTAGGGTGGAGGTGAGCTGTTTTTCTGCGACTTTGTTCCAGCTTCTGCGGGGGAGCCTCATTTATGGTGGGTTTTCTGAAGGAGAAATGGATGCAGTGGTGGTACGTCCAAAGACGTTCTGTGGTGTGGCTATAGGAGACGCTGTTTCCTCCTTCGTAGAAAGGGTTGAGTGTGTGTCCCGCTATGTGCGTGGGGGCAGTGACAAGTTGCTTCAGTCCTATGTTAGCGAGGTTCTCTAGGAGGGCAGTGGTGTTGGGGTCGTCATGGTTGTCCAGGTGGAAGTTTAGGTTTCCGAGTAGTATGTAGTCTTTGGAAGCAAGAGCGTGGGGTGCAATGAGGTCAGCAATGGTGTATGTGAAAGGAGTGCTGGTGCCAGGCGGCCTGTAGAGGAGGATTATGCTGAGGGTTGTTTCGGGGTTGGTCAGAATCTGGAAGTAGAGATGCTCCATGGGGATCGTAGCGTCATCCGGGTCAGTGGTTGTCATGCGGAGGGAGCTTTTGTGGACGATGGCGATGCTTCCTCCTGGGGGGGTGGGGCATTCTTTTCTCAGGATCTTGTATCCATCTGGAATAGCGATTGCGATATCGGGCGCAGAGTTGGCCTTGGTCCAGGTTTCTGTGAGTAAGGCGTGTGGGTGTTAAGGGGGTCCCAGATTTCTATGGCGTGCATGTGTAGGGAGAGCATGTTGAGGAGGATGCAGTTCAGTGGTTTGTGTGGGATGACGTCCGGTTGGCTAGGTGCTGCTACTGAGGTCCGGAGGTGGGTGAAGGTGCAGCGGCAGGGTCAGCATGAGAATCGGGCCTTGGGTGTCGCTCATTGTCAAAGATGGCAGTTGTTGCTACGTCCACGATTGAGGGCGCGGAGGGTGCTGGACACTTAACGGAGGCGGATCGGAGGACCAGGGACCCTGGCGCTAGTCGCGGTCAGGTAGAAGACGGGCTTGCCTTTGGCACGCCAAAGGCGTGCCAGCGGCTAGCATTAAATAGGGGTCAGGCGGGAAGGACGCGCTGGAGGACCGATGGGCCGCGGGAGCAGCAGCAGTGGGGAGTGCGAATAATGGGGAGAAGAGAGCAAACAGAAGAAAAAGAGAGGGCACAGAAAAACAGCAGAAGAGCAGAGTGCTCTCCCACTAGACCACCAGGGATGAGGTGCAGGCAAGAGCCTGTGGGTGGAGGAGGGCTTCGAACCTACAGCCAAATGGAGAGCCCAGGACTCACAGGGTAGCACTTACTGGTGGAGCTGCGTGGGGGAGAGTTGACCAGGTCGGATGGAATAATGTTAGAGGGAAGTATGTCCAGAATCCTGGACTACAGTTGATGGTTAAGAGATAATTATTTGAGCTCTGCATACCATCAAGACTGCCGAGTCTGTCAGGTGACGTAATCTTGATTGACTGTTGACCTGTGGCATGAGATGTGTAAAGGCAGTCTTATGTTAGACCATATTCGTCTGTTGTAGCACCCAATTTAATAAGAGAAGTTGCAAAACAGAAGGCAATAGGGGGACTATGTATGCTACATAGAATAGGAGCCTGCTCTTATGATTTGACTTTATGACTGGTGAAGGGGAATGGTACATGACTATGACACTTTTGGGTCAGTAGAGATTCCAGTGACAGTGATCTAATAAGGTGGCCGGTGAATTTTTATTGGTGTTTTAAATGATCTATTTGTGGCATAAAAGGGTTCACAGTCCATATTAACTACCATTATACCATCAGGTCTGCTGGTATAAAGGATTTACGGCTCATGATGACTACTATATAGCACTGCCAGGGTGACTGGGTTTGAGGTTATTTTTACATCATGTTCCCTAATACACCTTAGGCATGGGAACAGCATACAGCAAATTTCCTGTTTGGCCTTAGAAAGCATCTGTTCTAAGACAGAAAGTGGCAGTTGGAAACTCTAAGCAGTTTTGACCAAGGGGTGTTTACAAATTCTCGTATATGGATGATGCTTTGGGGTGTGTGTAATCTTAGATTTAGGCACAAACTCAGAAATTGTGGTGAGATGTTGTGTAGGTGGTTGTAGCAGCTTAAGTGGTACCGTAAAATATCTGTGATAGTTGTGAAGCATACTTTGTAGACTCTAGGATAGTCTGAGAAAGAAAAAGATAGTTGTTTACTATGAACTAGGTTGCCATCAGTTTCTATGGACTGAAGCTCAAATAGCGCCAAGACGACTGAGCGAGATGAAGCGTTGTAGAAGCATTAACTCTACATAGCATGCCATGTGAGAGTATGTTTTGTTCCTGGAAATCTTGCGATGATCTTTGTCTTTTTATAATATTGGTAGTGAGAGAACCCCAATATAGTGCGACCATGGGTTGTCGCAAAAGGTCCATAACATAAAATAGCTTTAGAAAAGAGTTTATGATCCATGGAAATTAACTAATATATCACCTTAAAGGATTTTTTCCCAGGTGGGGAACTCTTGGGAAGGGAAGTTTGGAAAGGTGGTGGTATTCGAACACTGTAAATAGATCAAAATTATAAACCTTGTAGTAGATATTCTGCATGGAGCCTGGGTATCCCTGACTGATCCAGCAGCGTAAGGAAAATGAGAATGAAAAGCGTTGTTCCACCTGGGGATGTTTTCCCGTGGGACAACGCTTTTCGTTCTCGAACGCTTGGGAAGAACATTCGGAGGCCATGATAAGCAGTTGAGCGCCAATGTTGACTGTCGTCAATTAACATAGTCGTAGGCGAACACAGTCATCGACGATAACTGCCGTCAACACCCATCACAGTCGACGATACAGACGACAGCCAGCGCCGTGGACAAGACCGCTAGAGACGAGTCACCGACATCATGTCCATAGCAGTGGCCACAGCCTATGACGTCTATGACAACATCGTTGACAACTGCCATTGGAGATTGCAATGGGTCACCGTCGACGAAGCAGCCTCCTACAGTGCAGAGCCGAAGGGGCCTCAGATGAACCTGATATCAACTAAGCCCTTGTTGATAGGATAGGCGGCGTCAAATATGTAGAAGGCGGAGGCGGCCACAGACAGCGCAGTGCCGCAAGAACCTCAGACGTTAGCCCGGATGTCGACTAATCCCTTGTAAATGGGATAGGCACAGCTGAATTTGTAGAAGGCATCATCGACGTTGCAGTTAATCGACATCACAGTAACAGTTATCTTTCTCTACAATGGTAATGTCAACGACGAGGTAATCGTGGTCAAGGCTTTCTATGCTTGAGCTTAAGGCTTTGTGTCAACGGGCCCGCAGAGGGCATATAAGAGCAAACTCCAGGTGCCAGCCGAAGTTGTATACTCCGCATGTAGGTTCCTGGAGAGAATATTTGTGCTTCTTTTTAGAATTGTCCTTTATTGACCCGGGATAAAGTCTTTTCTAAGGACCTCCAGGGAACATAATAATTACCTTGCTCTGCTTATGTGACATTATGTAGAATGGATGAAGTGTCACTGCCTTCTTGAAAGCTGCTTTGAATCCATAAAAGCAGTATACCTTCTAGTTGAGGTGCAAAAACAAAGAATAGCCTCTTTGTGGGGGTTTTATTACTGAGCAAAGACTTTCTCCTACCACTGCTATAGGATCAAAGAACCTCTTGTATTGGCGTTTAGGCACGTTTTACTATACAGAGGTAGATAACTGAGTAGAGTTTTTGTGTAATTTCAACAAAATTATGCATATTCACATGAAATGCAAATTGTCTTTTTGCTCTATATTTTAGAGCCATATGTATCCTTGCATTAATTTTTGGTGCAAGAAGCTTTTAAACAAAAGCCTAGTGAGCAACAGCTGCTAGCATTCCTGTACTATTGCAAGCCTCGTAAAATCATAAAGATGTTACAAGACCTGCACGTCTAGTAACTTGAATAATCTCCTTGACCTAACTGTAATGCACTTGTACCGTAAACTGGTCTCAAATTGTGCGATCCTAGGGCAAATATTTTATTTCAGAGAGCTGCCTATTTTCTCATTATCACATTTGAGAGTATCTTCAATAATGCAAGTTTAGCATTTGTGCTGGTCAAAATCAAAACCTTTTATACTAAACGTTTGCTCCATGTATAATAAGAATATAGCCCACATATAAGGTACACATGATCCCTGACTTGCCGCTTAGCGCACCAATTGCATTGCCATCGGGGCAGGAGCGTTTCTCAGTTCATGTTTAAAAACTCACTTTTAAGAAATATGGGGCCTTACGCAGAGAATTTGGGGATTGCGATTTCCTAATTACGATTCTTTGCGAATCGCAATTAGGAAATCTCGAGTCCTAAAGTACAAAAACCTAGAAGTTGGAAATAGCGATTCCTTCCTTCGTGAATATTAATGAGGTAAGTTGTATGTTGCGACCTATTAAAAAATACAGGCATCACATCGATGGTGGCCTACTGGGGTAACCAGCCACCATGTCTGTGATTGCTGTAACCAGGTTTCCTTAAAGGAAAACGGGATGTGTTTAAAAGGAGAAGAATAAAACATTTCAGTTTAATTTTTATGAGTAAGCAATGGTCGTTGGGACCACTGCCTGCTCTCAAAAAATATTTGTATTAACTTTCATAAAGAGGACGGGGTCCCATGGGGACACCATTCCGGTTGCAAATGGTTACTGTCGCCCTCACTCTAACTGTCGCCCTCACTCTATCTGTCGCCCTCACTCTATCTGTCGCCCTCACTCTATCTGTCGCCCTCACACTATCTGTCGCCCTCACACTATCTGTCGCCCCACCAACCTCGAGGAGGCGGTAAAAGAAGAAAAAGAAAATCAATGTTTTGCGACTGTAATTTGGTCACAAAACATTCATATGAATCGGTATTAGGAAGTGATGCCCTAAACACGCCTGTTGCATTAGCAAACCCAAATTGCGAATCACTATCAGTTTACCAAAACACAATTTGGCTTTTATACATTTTTAAAATCTTTTTTGCAGTCGCAAATGACCCAATTCTGCAAATTGGGTAGTTTGTGACCTCATAAAAGGTTTTGTACATTTAGCCTAGATTATTAAAGCAGGATGTGATAGCGCAGTGTCATTTACAGACAGTAAATTTCCCATTGAAATGGCCAAAAACGTTCCCACTAACAAGCAGTTTTACTGATAAAACTGTATGATGTATAAACAATCTGTGTAAACTGTGCTTCAGCAAATAAATTTATCATTGCAGATCACAAGGTAAAGTGTTCTTACTTATTTTCATCCTATTAAAATATTTTTAAATCACACAGAATGACACAAATGGGCTTTCATAATTACTGAAATATATTTTGAAATGTTGGTACAGTTCACTTATTAGCTATTTAAATGGTGTGTGTTACAAAAAACTGACACTTGAAAGCCGTTCATTTCACACTCTGTACAGGATGTCAGACAGTCCACTTCACAAAATACTGGAACTCTGCAGTCAGAGCAAGAAAGGAATTGCAAGAAAACAAACTGAATGCTGGCCTCTATCTCTGAATACAGACAAATGTGGCAAGAAAAAAAACAAAATTTAAAATCATCTTCAGTGCTCCCAGGCCTGCCAAGTATCACGCAACTGACGTGACACTAACGCATTTCAGTGTGGTGTTCCGCATCACCGCACTGAAATGCATTGTCACGCATTAAATGGCACTGTCTCTCTGCTGTACCAGCTGCGCTACCGAGACTGCTAGCGCACGCCGGTGTTCCGTCGTTTTCCACTCCCGTCTGAATGCCCTCACCCCTTGCTTTTGCGCATGTGTCATCGTATGCATGCCTACTATGGAATTCGATGTATTTTTAAGCTCCCCTTGTTTTTCCGTTTTAGTGCGAATGCGTGTTATTGTACGCATGCGCACTAAGCATTTTTTCATTAATTTTGCTCTCTGCGGCAGCAGTACTTTCGGATCTTTCCTTCTGGTTTGCGGGTACCCACCGTCCCAATGATGGCCTTCGCAGCACTATCTGCCTGCTCATCAGACGTTCATCTTGTGAGCCCACAGTGGAGTCGATGACCGGCAGTCTGTCACCGGAGTGCAGCAGACTCTGAAAACAGCCTTGGACAAAGGAAGGAGGTGGGCGGATAACAACCTCCAAGTACCAGCCACCCGAGTTTTGAATCGCACCATGCTGCTGCTGTGCTGAGAACTTTAAACCCGTTTCAATTACAGTTGTTCCCTTTTATGAGCTGTAGTTTCTGTGTTTTGACAACACTTGCCTCCGATATTCTTTGTCTGTTTTTGCTCTTACAATGAGAACCTGCACCAAAGAGGCGCTTTAAAGTATCACCTGTCACATGGCACGGGACACAATCAGTTTTTTGGGCCCGGACAGATTGTGTGATTTGACCAGAAATGAATTACGGAATGTTTTGCAGGTCCATCCTCATGGGCACATTGTACAGACTGGGTCATGATTCCAAGGCCTTGAAATTCGGAAAGCTTAAGGTGCTTTGCTCTGGGCTGATTAGTAGAGTTGCGATGTTGCGCAGCTACAGGTAAACAAAAAGATGAAATATGTAAATAAGATAGTTTGGGAGGAGAAGGGTTTTTACAAATGTGCTGGTTATCGTGTTACAACATCTACAGTCGGTAATTTGCATGCTCTATGAGGCTTCAATCAGCCAGAGTTTCTATTGCATATACCTTGCCACAAATTTGAGGTGAGTAAAATATGCATAGATGATAACAGACCCTAGGCTACTCAGGCCGGAGACTACTGATTTGTGAAGCAAAAAGGGCATTATTGTACTAATTGTTTCCTGCCTACAATGCCTCTGCTTTAATAAGGGAGTGCCGGCTCATAGGTATGTGTGTACACATTTAGAGATAATCCTGTGTGTGTATTGTTGTACACGGGATGCCTTGTGTGCAGGTGTACATTCACAAGATCCAGAGAAGGTGCAGGTTTCGTGGAAATCTCACATGTGCAGCAATGGCAGGAGTACGACTACAAATTCCTTGATAATCTCAGGTGTGTAGACTTCGATGCACACATTTTTGTCTGTGAGTACATATGCATTAGAGAATGTAAATTTGGTGCATAGCAGGTGAATGAGCGCAGATTACGAGTGCAGACAGTGAGTCTGCAGCTGCAAGTACCATGTGAGCAGAGTTGACTGACAGTGACTCCTCCGCGAGTACACTTTAGTTTTCACCATAGAATACTTTGCCCCCCTCGCCCAGAAAAAAGTGAAAGGCCACTCTCTGTGTGCTGCCAGTTTGCTGCCTGTCTTCAGGGTGAACATTGGAAAGCAGACATCTTTTACAGTCATCTCTGCTGAGAAGGGATCACAAAAATCTGACTGCCTCCAGTACCGTGCTGAAAGTGCCAACTTTTCACTGTTTAAAAATAGGCCCTCTTGAATTCCAAAGGAGGAGGGAGGTTGTAATTTCTGATATTTATGTTTCCCTCATCTTCTTTGCTTCATTTTGCTCGCGAGAAAGTGTCACTCAGTTTTTGAAATGTCACTCATAAATACAGTGACATTATGAAAATGTCACACATAGCAATCTGAAACCTTGGCAGCTATGTGCTCCTTCACTTTGCATGAACAGAACGTCTGTTATTGATCAGATCCTCAGAAAGAATGAGTAGGCCCTGTAAATAGATTGCCCTAATAAACTCTGACTTGCCATAGTGAGTAGATTTCTCGAGGCCTGATTTGCGATAAATATTTACAGCCTTTATTTTAGCTGGAACTTTGAAAATAAACAAAATAGTGGCAACGGAGGAGATTCTATGGCAGGACCAGAGGCTTCGGATTATGCTAATTCTCTCTTCGCTTTATTACATAACATAATCCACAGCAGCCAAAGAGAAAACACTCTGGAACCAAAAACAACGAAACTCCCATCAACCATAGGGAAAGTCCAAGCAATAGTCCTTTCTCCATGTCCAGTAAAGGCACATAATCCTTTCCTCACACTAACTCCTCCTCTTTCTTCGCTGCTTCGCAGCCAGGTTAGGTGCTCTTTCTATTGTGGGGTTTTAATTCCTTGCATTGTGTTATTTTATTGCTGTGGTGTCCCCAGGGGGCGTTGGCTTTAACGGGCTCCCTCCTGGGGATCTGTTCATATATATGTGCGCACTTTTGGGTGTTTTTCCTCCTTAGATTCCCCGGCCGCGGGAAAGTTTTTCCGTTCCTTACGCGGCCACGCCCCTGCGGTTGTGGTGCTTGAATTGGCCCGCTAGGTGGACTGTTCCATCTCGCTGCTCCCACAGCACGTCTCCTTCAAACGAGTAGACCGCGCTGTGGCAGTTCGCGAGACTGGAGCCTTGTCCAACCGCTGTCTTCAAGGTCCGCTCTGTCGGGTCTGTATTTTCCCGCTTGCCTTTATCTTTCACGCCCCGGCGGGGGTCCGTATTGCGGTGATTACCGCGTTGACGCCTGAGGGCGTTTTGCATTGCACAGTTGTTTTTAGGTCTCGTGGCGTAACAGCGCGTCAGCACTGTGTCCGCCAGGAGATCTTTTGTTGCTGACTCTGCTTCCCAGGAGACAGCACCTGGCCGCGCGCATCTCGCAAAAGGCGATCGGCGCAGGCCACGGTTTTTAGCCAAATACATAAATGACCCACGCAAAGGCATTGATAGATCGTGGCGCTCTTGCCAAGATAAACTTTTGGATGCCATCGGGCCAATTACTAAGATTTTAGGCATGGCCGAAGAGGCTAAAGTATCTGGTTTGGCTATTTCCCCTGAGGGCTTTCAGGCTGGGCTCAGCACGCGATCATTTTCTTGGGCAATGCAAATTGCGCACTGTCCACTGAGCGTCGCCGCTCTTTGTTGATAAAGTTGGACCCAAAGCTTGGTTACTTGGCCTCCTCGGAGACGGGGGCCCAAGGGGGTCTCTTTGGAGACCCTTTTGTTAAGGAACTAGGCACGTTTGTAGCAACCTTGACCTCGCTGGACAAGGCGCTGTCCAACATTAAGCGTGTGTTTAACCAGCGGGTTTTCTAAGGGGCCGGTCGAAGCAGGGGCCGTTGGGACGGCCGTGGGTCTCCGCAAAATCCTCCAAAAGAACATGACGCGGAAGAACATGGCTCCGGACGTGGACAGTATGTCACGGGCGCAAACTACAATAACTTCTATCCCACCAGAGGTCAGCGTTTCCGTGGACATGGAGGCTTCCACAATAATTCCGGAGGTGGAAATACTACCGGTAAGTGTTATCCCCTCGTCTTCGGTCTGTCTTGGGGGGTCGTTTGGCGGGTTTTCTGGACGCCTGACAGACGATAACATCAGATGCCTGGTCCTTCAGACCGTCCAAGGGTTCCATATAGACTTCTGCAGTCAACCTCGGCAAGAGGTGCGACCCCGGCCCATTTGTTTTTTGGCCTGCGACGCAGAACTGATCGACGAGGAGGTGGTGCTTTTGCTCAAAGGAGCCATCTGCCGGTCAGTTCTCCATCGCGAGGGATTCCTAAGCAATTTATTTCTAGTAGACAAGCCCGACGGAGGTCTGCACCCTGTCATCAACCTAAAGGAGTTCAACGGTTGGGTGGTGTACCGCCACTTCAAAATGGAGGGGATCCACCTCCTGAGGGATGGTCTTCTGCCCTCAGATTGGATGGTGCCCCTCGATCTAAAGGACGCATATTTGGTGATACCAATTCACCCTTCCCATCAGCGTTTCCTACAATTCTGTTGGAGGTCTGAGGTTTACGAGTTCACCATCCTTCCATTCAGTCATTCTTCAGCACTGTGGTGCTTCAGCAAGGTGCTCCATCCGGCAGTGGAGTTCCTCTGGGGGCATGGCCTTCGAATGATTGTCTATCTAGACGACATACTCCCCATGGCTCAGTGCCCCAGGGAATTGCACGCCCAGCTGCTTCAAGCGGTTCATCTGTTTCAGTCTCTAGGTTTTGTAATAAACTAGGCAAAGTCAGCTCTCATTCCCTCTCAAAAGGTAGTGTTTCTGGGTTTCGTGGTGGACTCGGTCCAGGCGTCCTTGAGCCTTCCATCTCGGAAGATGGCCAAAATCCGTCACGAACTGCGCCAGACCATGGCCAGGTCGCACATGTCCCTGCGGCGGATTGCCCGGTTGGTGGGGCTCTTGTCCTCTTCCATCCAGGCAATCTTTCCAGGACCCCTGCATTACCGAGCATTACAGCGCCTAAAGGCCTACCACCTGCGTCAAGGTCAATCTTAGGCGCAGGCCGTTCCTCTTACCTCGGAAGCGAGGGAGGAGGTAGCATGGTAGCTGACTCACATGGAGGCGTGGAATGGGTGAGCGATCTTCGGTTGCGTTCCAGATCTAGTCATCGAGTCGGATGCCAGCAGGTTGGGCTGGGGCGCTCGGTGTGTGGAATTCTCCACCAGCGGTGTCTGGTCGTTAGACGAACAAGCCCTGCACATCAATTGCCTGGAACTCTTGGCGGGGTCGTTCACTGTCCGTTGCTGGACCAAGGACAGAGCCCAGGCTTCTGTGCTCCTCAAGATGGACAATATGTCCGCGGTCCACTACGTCAACCATTTGGGGGGCCCTCGATCCCGAGCACTGGCGAACCTGGCAAAGGATTTCTGGGACTTTTGCTTGGCCAATCAGGTCTCGGTATCGGCGGAATATCTCCCGGGTCAAGCCAATCAGGTGGCCGATTGTCACTCCAGGCATCTACACGACTCCAGCCTCTGGAAGTTAGATCCTCAGATCTTTCAGGGGCTGGCGAGTCTGTGGGGTCCTTTTACGTCGGATCTCTTTGCGTCTCGTCCATCAGGTTCTGCGCTTCATCAGTTGGAGGCCGGACCCGCTGGCAGCAGCTACGAACGCTTTCCTTCAGGAGTGGAGTCAGGAGATCGGGTATGCTTTCCCCCCCGTTTTCCATGTTCACAAGAGGGGCGGCCCAAGTCCGTCGACAGGGGGCGGAGGTGTGATGGTGACGCCTTTCAGGAAGTCTCAAGTCTGCTTTCCGGTTCTTCTGGAACTTTCTTGGGATTCTCCAATCCGACTCCTCCGATTTCCTCATCTTCTTCTGAATCCGGATCAGATGCCGCATCACCTCACGGCTCAGGGTTCTCTACAGCTGATGGCTTGGCGTCTTTCCGGCAACACTGGTTGCTCCCGGGCTTATCGCAACCAGCTGACCGCCTTTTGTCTATAGCGTGGGCTGACCGTACCACTAGATGTTACCGATCCTCTTGGGCGAGATGGGTTCGTTGGTGTCTTTGAAGGCACTTGGATCCCGTGGCAGCAGATGTCATTCACATCCTGAATTTCTTGGCAGAACTGTTTTCCGATGGTCTGGCCTATCGTTCGATTAACGCCTTGAGGTCCGCTATTTCGGCGGGGCATGTCCCGGTCGACGGGTCTCCTGTGAGCGAGCATCCTTTCATCTGCAGGTTGCTATGCGGAATTCTACTCTTTACCCCCGGAGCCACTTTATTCCGTCCTATGGGACGTCAATTTAGTTTTCAATTTGTTCCTCTCCTGGCCGTCTGATAAGCATTTGTCTTGGAAGGAGCCCTCGGCCAAGTTGGCTATGCTTCTGTGTCTCGTCTCTTGTAGGAGAGTTTCGGATGTCAGGGCCTTGGATGTGTCCGCTAGGGTTTTTTTCCCCAGAAGGGGTTACCTTTACAATTGGAAGTCGTATCAAGACTTTTTCCTGCACGGTTTCTTATCCAGTGTTTCCAGACGCACCCAAATTGTGTGTTGTGCGGTGTCTCAAGACATATGAAGCTCTAACGCAGGATTTTCGTCCTCCGGGCGAACGTCGGTTACTTATTGCCATAAACAAGTATCATAATGCGGTCTCCTCCCCACTACAGCAAGGTGGGTGCGTTGGGTCATGCAATAGGCGGGTATTGACACAAAGCAGTTTGGAGCTCATTCAGCACGTGGGGCCATGGCCTCGAAGGCTCTCTCGTTGGGAGCTCATCAGGAGGACTTAATGCGAGCTGCGCATTGGTCCTCAGACTCCACCTTCAAGAGGTTTTATTTTAAACCGGTATTGGAGGTTGCTCATTTGGTGGTGAGTAAGTTTTAAACGAGTATAATCCGAAGCCTGCGGTCCTGCCATAGTTTTGAATTTTGAATAGCGAACGTAACTGTAAGTTTCAATTCTATTAAGGACTCGGAGGCGAGGATTATCCCACCCTATGCACCGTTGGTGCCCCCTCTCCATATGGTGGTAAGTAAGTAATTTATGGGACTTCTGCTTGTCTTAGATGAAAATGTTCTGACTGTTGTGGTTACATGAGTTTCTGCTCAGTGCCTTACGCTGTCCATTTTTTGCTAGGAAAAGACAGGTCGAAACAGGACCAGTGAAGATACTTGTGGCGTACTCCGCGGGAAGAAAGATGAGGAGTTGACGTGAGGAGAGGATTACTGGCCTTTACTGGACATGGAGAGAGGACTATTGCTTGGACTTTCCCTATGGTTGATTGGAGTTGTTGTTTTTGGTTCCAGAGTGTTTTCTCTTTGGCTGCTGTGGATTATGTTATGTAATAAAGCGAAGAGAGAAGTAACATAATCCTCGCCTCCGAGTTCCTAATAGAATTTAAACTTACCGTTACGTTAGCTACGCAAATATCGATTAACAAACAAAATATTTAAAGTAATTGCAATACTAAAGTTTTTTCAGACTTTCCCTGAATAAAGTCAGTGAGGTTTTCCAAACCTTCCCTCATTGCTTCTAGGGCAGTTGTCCCAGGCCCAAAAAAAGGCCTGTACCAGTTTCTAAGGTGGAATCTCTCCTGCGTCCATTGGTGGAACAACAGAAGAACATTAGTTACTTACCTGTAAACTGTGGTTCTCCAGTATTGGTGTCTTTCATAGATTCACATGCTTGAATATTCCCCGTCGTCGAAGAGGGAGTCCCACGGTACATAAAATAGTAATAAAATATATATACATATAGAAAATATATAATTATACATATGAAACGTAATACGTATAAAGTATAGAAATAAAGTTAAAAGTACCATAGAACTAAACAGGCCCATAGAAGCCTTAAAGGGAGAATTCACTTTAGTAACATATCATTATAATAGTACGCATTCCAGCCAATCAGGCAGCAGCACCCTCTAGAACTTTCTCCTCAGAAGCTCAGGCCCTCAGATTTTCGCAGCACCAAAGTGAGCCATAGTACATGAGGAGAAGAGAGTCTCGGAGGGGAGGAAGGGTGGGTCGCGTGTGAATCTATGAAAGACACCAATACTGGAGAACCACAGTTTACAGGTAAGTAACTAAAGTTCTTCTCCAGTATTAGGGGTGTCTTTCATAGATTCACATGCTTGAATAAGAATAGAAAGCATTAAACTAATACATAAGTCATAAGAGGCAGTGAAAACCAAAGTGAGTAAAATCAATGCACATATGAACATATACATTTAGACATATGGCAAAACCTTTTATGACAGGAGGCGGGAAGCAACAGAGGCTCACCTTAGTTGAACAGATTTCGTAGCACGGCTTGTCCCACAGCAGCATCTGCAGCGTCCGCTGAATCCAGACAATAGTGCCTCGTAAACGTGTGTCTGCTCGACTACGTTGCAGCTCTGCAGATCTGGCGCAGATGCACTCCGGCAAAGAGGGCGGTAGATGATGCCACAGCCCTTGTTGAGTGTGCTCGCACCGGAGAAGAAAGAGGCTTTCCAGCCCGTTGATGGCAGAAGGAGATGGCAGAAGAAATCCATCTGGTAATGGTAGTAACTGGTTGTCCTTTGCGCATTCTGCCATAGGCCACGAAGAGCTGGTCTGATTTTCGAAAAGGAGCGGTGCGCTGAATGTAGAATTTCAGGCAACGGTTCAAATCCAAAGAATGCAGAGAACGCTCATCAGGAGACTGAGGATTTGGGAAGAAAGTCTTGAGAATGATAGGCTCATTAAGATGGAAATCTGTAGGAACCTTGGGGATAAATTTCGGAATTGTACGCAAAGTAACAGAGTCCTTGGAGAATTGAAGAAATGGAGGTTGAATTGTGAATGCTTGAATGTCACTTACTCGCCTGGAGGATGTAAGCGCGAGTAGGAGAGCAACTTTCCACGTGAGGAATTTTAAGTCCGCTGAATGGATGGGCTCAAAAGGAGGTAAGAGAAGCTGAGATAAAACCAGATTCAGGCGCCAAGCAGGCGACGGACGACGTATGGGCGGATACATTCGAAAGAGGCCCCTGAAGAACTGTTGGATGATTCGAGAGGAATACAGTGATGTGGAGCCATCATGACGAAAGCGAGAAATCGCTGCCAGAAAGACTTTAAGAGTGGAATGCGAAAGTTCTGACTTCGCTAGAGATAGGAAAAAAGGCAGGATTTGCTCTGGCTTGGTGTGCATCGGATCAAGGGCTTCCTTGTGACACTAGACACAAAATCGCTTCCACTTCAGTTGATATGTCTTAACGGTGGAAGGAGTGCGTGCATGAGCCAGCACTTCCCTGCACTCTGGAGCAATATTCAAACGTGAGAACTCATTGTGCTCAGGTTCCAAGCATGCAGTTGAAGATATTCCAGATCCAGATGGCAAATCCGTCCCTGATTCATGGTTAGCAGGTGAGGCAGAGGGTGAAGAAGAATCGGATCGCACTGGGAAAATAGGAGGAGGTCCGTGAACCATGGGCGACGTGGCCATCTGGGCGCAATCAGTTTGATGTGACAGGGTTGAAGCCTCATCCTGTGCAACAGGCGCGGAACTAGAGGGAGCGGGGGGAAAAGCATAAGCAAATTCGTTCGACCAATTGATCAAAAACGCATTCCCGCTGGACTCTCTGTGGGAATGCAGACTTGCAAAGCGTAGGCATTTGCGGTTGGTCGGAGTCGCGAACAAGTCCATCTGTGGTTGGCCCCACTGACGAAAGACATATTCCAGAGTTGGTTGGTGGAGTTCCCACTCGTGATTGTCTGCAAGTGATTTGCTGAGAGAGTCGGAAAGGGCGTTGGAGACACCCAGCACGTGAACTGCTGATAGGTGGACCTGATGGTGAATCGCCCATTCCCAGATTTCTTGTGCCTGTTTGGAAAGCAGAAGAGACCTCGTTCCTCCCTGTTTGTTGAGATAGTGCATGCTGGTGGTGTTGTCTGTCCGCAACAGCAGCGATTGGCCTTGTACCAGTCTTCGGAAAGATTTGAGGGGGAGGAAGATGGGCAACAGTTCTAGGCGATTTATATGCCATGTGCGTTGAATTGCAGTCAATTTGCCCTTGACCGACATCCCTTCGAGGTGTGCCCCCCAACCCTCCAAGGATGCGTCCGTTGTGAAGGTAAGTGTAGGAGCTGTATCCTGGAAGGGTCGCCAGACGGCGATGTTTGGAAGGCGAGCCCACCATTCCAATGCTGTTTGAATGTGGGGGTTCAGGCAGATTTTGTCGTTGAACGACCCCGAGACCTGTTTCCATTGTTTGTCCAACTCCTCTTGCATGACTCTCATATGAAGCCTGCAGTGCGGAATCAGATAGATGCAAGAGGAGGCCATGCCCAGAAAAGATTTCAACATCCGGACTGGAACGGACCTTTTTGATCCTGTCACGATTCGCACCCTATGTTCTCGTGTCCACCACCAGGGGGCTAAACTGTGGGACTCTCCAGTGTTCTAATATGCTTCCTGGCACTCCCCTGCATGCATATCTTGACTTCCAGCCATTTGGACACAATTTGGGAATTGACATCCATTCCCAATCCATGCCGGGTTTTGTGAAAGCCAGCCTGCTTAGACTTAAAGCCATAACTGCAAACACAACAATGATGGACAGAATGTGGATCAATGTCACACATTCACCCCAGTCCAAAGATCTGGGCCCAAATCCATCGTTTTTCCACTCCACACCACCCTGGGTTAGACAATGGCGATATGCAAATCAGCGCTGACCCTGTGCCCCATGGGAACAGTCCCGTCCGAACTACAAAAGCCATGTCCTTCCCAGAACGGAAACAAGCATCCGAGGACCGGCCCGGTTTCGAGGTAACACTGGGGTGAATGTGTGACATTGATCCACATTCTGTCCATCACTGTTGTGTTTGCAATTACCGCTCTAAGTGTACTGGGGATGCTCAGACGTGAGTCCCAGGCACTCCACACCACTGGAATCAAGCTAGCCGGGCTGATGAGAGGTGTTACCTCGAAACCGGGCCGGTCCTCGGATGCTTGTTTCCGTTCTGGGAAGGACATGGCTTTTGTAGTTCGGACTGGACTGTTCCCATGGGGCACAGGGTCAGCGCTGATTTGCATATCGCCATTGTCTAATCCAGGGTGGTGTGGAGTGGAAAAACGATGGATTTGGGCCCAGATCTTTGGACTGGGGTGAATGTGTGACATTGATCCACATTCTGTCCATCACTGTTGTGTTTGCAATTACCGCTCTAAGTGTACTGGGGATGCTCAGACGTGAGTCCCAGGCACTCCACACCACTGGAATCAAGCTAGCCGGGCTGATGAGAGGTGTTACCTCGAAACCGGGCCGGTCCTCGGATGCTTGTTTCCGTTCTGGGAAGGACATGGCTTTTGTAGTTCGGACTGGACTGTTCCCATGGGGCACAGGGTCAGCGCTGATTTGCATATCGCCATTGTCTAACCCAGGGTGGTGTGGAGTGGAAAAACGATGGATTTGGGCCCAGATCTTTGGACTGGGGTGAATGTGTGACATTTATCCACATTCTGTCCATCACTGTTGTGTTTGCAATTACTAGACTTAAAGCCAGCCTACTCATGCCTGAAACTCCATTACCCAGAATTCCCTGCTCACTGATTTGTCACCACCCATGCAGGCCAAGGATGGGTGGAGGAATTCAGCTCACCTGTTGCTGGCTGCTGCTAGCCTGCTCACACCAGCTGCATGTGATTACTGTGAGCTCTTTTAAGCCCCAGCTGCCTTCAGGCAAAGGTTGGTCATTGTAGCTGTTTACCCGTGAGACCAATTCTTGGTTCCAGAGTTCCCTGAGCTTTTGCTATTCTTGTTTCCAGTGTTTCCTGAGCTTTAATTATGCCTTGTTCCTGACCTGCTGCTGTTTACCCTGTTCCTGAATTAGCACTGCCTGCAGTGCTACCCTGACCCCATAGCCTTAGTATTCCTTGTTCCTGAACTCAGCAGTTTCCCTTCTCCTGAATTAGCACTACTTGCAGTGCTACCTTGTTTCCCGAGTTCCTGAGCTATAGCTATTCCCTGTACCTGAATTAGCACTGCCTACAGTGCTACCTTGTTTCCTGATTCCTGAGCTATAGTTAATCCTTGTTCCTTGATTCCTGAGCCTTGTGCCTGAATTAGCACTGCCTACAGTGCTACCTTGTTTCCTGAGTTCCTGAGCTATAGCTATTCCTTGTACCTGAATTAGCACTGCCTGCAGTGCTACCTTGTTTCCTGAGTTCCAGAGCTATAGTTATTCTTTGTTCTTGTTCCTGAGCTTAGCTATTTCTTGTTCCCGATTTGCACTGCTTGCAGTGCTCTCTTGACTCCTTGTTTCCTGAGCTCTAGCTATGTCCTGTTTCCTTGAACAAGTATTGCCTGCAGTGCTACCTTGACTCCTAAGCTGTGGTAATGTCCCTGTTCCTGAACTAGCACTGCCTCCAGTGCTACCTTGACTCCTGAAGCTTTGGTAGTTCCCTGTTCCTGTACCAGCACTGTCTGCAGTGCTGCCTTGACTCCTGAGCCTTAGCTCACTTCTTGTTCCTGCCCCAGCACTGCCTTCTCTGCTACTTTGTTTTCTTGATTCCTTAACCTGCACTATTCTAGTATACCCTTGTAGCCTCCCCTTCTGTATATCCGTTTCCAGTCCCTGCCTTGCTTCCCATTTCCTTGGTTCCAGTTCTAATTTACTGCCTTTCTATTCTGCTGTCTTACTTCTGTTACCTTGTATGTTTGTTACCTGGTTTCTGCCAAGTGTGCCCTGTCATTTCCTTCCTTTCCTGTTAAGCACTCCTCCTTGCTAGCTCCTTGTCTATTGTGCTTGTGTTTAGTTCTACCCCTTTGCTGTTACTGCCTTGCGCGTTCCTGTTTGATCGCCAGGATCCGTGGGCTCAGCTGACTACCTAGGTGGTGTTTCTTGTTCACTGTGAGTTTTGTCTTTGAGTTACATTTATAACATCACTATAGGTATAAGCTCCACAGATCCTGCCTTTGCATGCATATCCTACATGTGGGTATTTGCAGTCAGTATCTGTAACAGCAATTGCAGGTAAGAAACTTACTGAGCTTCAGTCTTACCATGTGGAGCTCCTGAGTGCTTTACCCCACACCCCCCTTTATTGTTAATGTTGTATTATATATATGTCTTGCACGTCCGTCCTGGGGGTAGTTAGTCTGAATGCTAAATTGCCTTGTGAGTGCCCTTCCTTTCTGAGTCTTACCCATCTTGTTCACTTGTACAGGCTTCCTCTTTGGATCCCTCTTTCTCCTCTGACTCCCTGTATGATCCTGGGCAGCACTGTACTCCTCCTTTCAGTGTACGTCTTCTACCCAGTTCCCAGTCCTTGTCCAAGTCCCTGACTGTGTTCCCCACATAGTCCCGGACAGTCCCTGACAGATCCTAGGAAAGCGACCATGTTGAGTATGCGAGCTTGTCGCTCCTGTGAGACAAACACCTGTGCCTGACGAGAATCGATCAAGGCTCCTAGAAAGATTCTCTGTTGAGATGGATGAAGATGAGACTTTTCCTGATTGCTAGAAAGGCCCAGGGTGTGAAAAAGTGACAGGCAAGTCTGAGTGTGTTGCCTTGATGCTTGATATGTCTGAGCCTTTATCAGACAATCGTCCAAATAAGGGTAAAATTGAATGCCCTGCAGGCGAAGGAAAGCTGCGACCGGAGCCATGACCTTTGTAAAAACTCTCGGTGCCGAGCGAAGGCCGAATGACAACACCTTGAACTGAAAGTGCTTCGATCCGACAGTGAAGCGAAGATATTTTCTGTGTTTGTGGAATATTGGCACATGAAAATATGCATCTTGGAGGTCAATTGTGGAGAGGAACTCCCCGGGATTGAGGTACTGTAGAATCTCCAATAAAGTTAACATTCGGAATGTTTGTGATCTGATGAACTTGTTTAGGGCTCGTAAGTCCAGAATGGGGCGCCACTCTCCCGACTTCTTCTTGATTAAAAAGAAACTGGAATAAAAGCCCTTGCCCTGTTGATCTCGAGGAACCACTTCGACAGCCCCTTTTTGTATCATGATCTTGACTTGAGCCAACAGTTCTTGCAGATGAGCTGGGGGCAGGTTAGAAGGTGGGCAGCTGGGGGGAAATTTTGTGAATTCGAGAACGTGTCCCTTTAAGATGACATCTAGGACCCAACGATCCGAAGTGATATGTGACCAATTGTAGAGCTTTTGAGAGATTCGACCTCCAATTTTCAGAGTCGGAGAACACTGTATCCTGGGAAAGTCACTGTTTTTAGAGGTGATGCCGCCTCTGTAGTTTGTTTTTTCTCCGATAAGGCCTTGAATCGGATTGGCAATTTTGAGACTGGTAGTTGTACCTCTGCTTGTTGTCGCCATAGGAACGATACTGGGAGGAGCCACGAAAATTTGAAGAGTTGCCTCTGCCACGTGATCCCCGAAAAGGCCGCTTACTGTATTGTAGGGTCCATAAGGCACGGGCAGTATCCGTGTCTTTTTTGATGGATTCCAGGGCATCATCGACATGTTTGCCAAAAAGGGAATCAGCATCGTATGGCAAGTCAAGAACTCTCGCCTGTAGTTCAGGGCGGAAAGCTGTAGATTTGAGCCAGCCTTGGCGTCTTAAAACAGCAGCTCCAGCAAGTTGCCTGAATCCTGTTGAAGAGATGTCAACAGCACAATCAATAATCTCCGAAGAGATCTTCTCTCCTTCTTGGCAATTGTCTGGGCCTCGGCTCGGACGGAATCTGGAAGCTGTGTGACCAAAGCTGCAATTTCAGACCACATTTGACGGTCATATCGTCTGAGGATGGCCAGGGAGTTGGCTGCTCTAACAGTCGTGGCAGCCATGGTTGTGAATTTCTTTCCTATAGAGTCTAATCGGCGCCCTTCCTGGTCCGGGGGAGAAGTTAGCGGAGTGGCAGGATTACGCGACCGTTTCTGGGCCGCCTGCGTGATGACTGAGTCCGCTTTTGGATGTGAAACAAGGCATGCTGGTGAATCTGCAGGCGCCTTGTACTTCTTATCAAGACGTGGCAGTACAGCCGGGATGGAATTTGGCCGCTCCATAAGTTTAAGACCTTCTTGCCAAATAAAGTCAATTATTGGTATGGTATGGGTCTGCTTTAGAGGCTGGTCCTTGAAATCATAGAGGAAGCAATCTTGTTGTTGCACCTCCAAGGTTAAATGGAAACGTTTGGCAGCACGAACCATTAGATTGTGGAAACTTCCGATGTCCACTGGCGGGGAAGCCAAGGGCGATGTCGGTGGCGTAGACGGCGTTTGAGCCCTATAATTATCCCAATCTGTGAGGATATCATAGTCATCTTGATCTGTGTCCTGATGCATATTGTCATCATTATCTGTATCCGGTTGTGTACGAACCGGTGATCTCGGCATTACAGCAGGTACTGAAGCTGGCGCCGGAGGTTGCGAAGTAGGTGAATTGGGCGCAGACGGAGGGAATCTGCGATTATAATTGTCCAGCATATGTTGCAGGTTGGACACCAAGGAGAATGGTATTTGCGTCATTGGTTCCTCCTGAGGCGCTTCAGACTGATCGACATGGACGGGAAAGAGAGCAGTCCCCTCTTCCTCATCGTCATCTTCATCTTCTTGGCACTTTATATTAAGTTCAGAGGGACTGGACGCAGGACGAAAAACGTCATCCACATAGGAACCATCATCAGAGTCCTCTCCTTCAGACTCAAATAGCTGTGCCGGAAGACTAGCACCACTAGTAATAGGACTCAAGTGTAGTGGAGACAGACGTTTGACCACTGAAGCTGTTACCACTGTAAAAGTAGTTGCAGTAGCAAGTGAAAGGTGCGTCGTCGACGATCCCGTCGACGAGGTGATCGTAGATGGTATTGTCAAAGCGGGAACCACTGACGAACATTTTGGATCCGACTGTGACAGGGTCTTCCTCTTCTCTTTCGTGGACGTAGATTTTCGCGTCGTCGACACAGAGGATGTCGTCGTCATTGGTTTCGCCGTCGACGAGGCAGTCCTCGACGAAGGAGGCATCATTGGCGTAGATGGTACCGTCGACGAGGATGTCGCCGTCGACGGGCTGGTCACCGTCGACGAGGATGTTGTCGTCGACGAAGATGAGACCGTCGTCGACTTAGAATGCGTCGGTCTCACCTCTGGAAGCGTCGTCGACGAAATGGACGTCGTCTTTGTCGACATTGAACATGTCGTTGTCATGGTCAGTACAGCGTCGACGGACCTCGTAGTTGTCAACGGACGCGTCGACGAGCCGGTGCCAGTTTTTGATGACGAGGGCACAGCTTGGGACTGCGACGCCAGAGAACCAGGTCCCGTAGGCGTAGAGGCTGGCAGATCCCGTGGTGAGACAGTTTTAGAGACGTCGACAAGCCTCTTTTTCTTCAGAAAAGGAGAAGGCATCTCGGTCTCTGACCCACGCTCAAGAAAGGCCTTAGAATGGAATGAAGACACACTCTCCATATGAGAAGCTGGATTTTCCGAAGTCTTCAACTTGTGTAGCCACAGAAGGAGACAGGCCTCTCTGTCTTTCAAAGTCTTGTAAGAGAAAGTCCTGCAGAACTTACAGTTCTTTACCTCATGATCCGGGTAAAGACAGTAAATGCACTTACTGTGAGAATCTTCATGAAAAAGGCGAAGCTTTCCACAAGGGGAACGTGGCCTGAATAAAGATTTTTTAGTTGAAGACATCTTAAGAGTTGAAATAGCAATGAAAGTAGACAAAAACTGAGCAGAGCTCAGGGAGACTCCCTTCACACGATGTGCGGTAGAAAATCTGAGGGCCTGAGCTTCTGAGGAGAAGGTTCTAGAGGGTGCTGCTGCCTGATTGGCTGGAATGTAGACTATTATAATGACTCAGATATGTTACTAAAGTGAATTCTCCCTTTAAGGCTTCTATGGGCCTGTTTAGTTCTATGGTTCTTTTAACTTTATTTCTATACTTTATACGTATTACGTTTCATATGTATATGTAAAATTATATATTTTCTATATGCATATATGTATATATATTTTACTACTGTTTTATGTACCGTGGGACTCCCACTTCGACGACGGGGAATATTCAAGCATGTGAATCTATGAAAGACACCCTTAATACTGGAGAAGTGTTGTTCTGTATGAGAAAGGTCCTAGTCTATCTCCGCACTCAGTACCTATTGCGCCCCCAGCAAGCTGATGAGGTCATGCAGCTCCAAAGTGCCTCCCTCAGGCCTTCACGAAGCAAGTTGACAGCTTCTGCTTAATCAATCCAAACCTTCCAGGAAGTCAAAAGCCTCAGTGTGTAGTAATTGTTAATACCAAGCTTAAATACACATTTCCAATTATTCTGAAAAGGACAGGCCTTACATAAAATGATGTCGAATTAAGATATTAATCTTGTAGCGCCTTCACTTAGTCTTATAAACCCTCACAAATAATGTACATACACACACACACACACACACATATATTTATATATATACACTCCATCCAACTCCCACAGAAAACTCCATAGTGTAAGGCACAGACACAAGGCTGTATGGATAAGGCATCAATTTAATTGTTCAGGACACCCTCAACCCATGAGGTAAAAGAAGAGACGCGGTTCGCCTGCGCAGCAGGATTTGTCAATATATATATACACACATAAACACGCAATTTACTATTGAACTACAATCAAGCAAATGTTATATGATATATGCGTGCAAACAAAAGTAAATGCAATATGCGTTTATAAATGAGAAATCTGCACTCAAATATATGAAAATTTAGAAGGGATACGGAAGCAGAAAATGCTAAGCGTACATCACTATGATGAAACATGTCAGTTTTTGTGAATGAGGTTTTTATGTCTTTTTATGCAACTGCAACATAAAAAGCAACAAGACCTGTATTATTAGCATAGTATTGATACTATTCCAAGTATTACCTCCTACAGTAGGGAACATAGGTATATGATTAGCATTACTGTTGCACCCTACACTAAATTACGTATGAGAATCCAATACTGAAAAATATCTACATTATTATCAGGACACTATGAAATGAGCCAGCATGATGACTCAATAGGCTTAAAACGTTCCCGTGATGTATACAGTGATCTGAATGACAATCCCAGCAAAGCAGACTCAATCTTCCATCCATCCTTCCTCTGTCAGTAAATTGAGAACCATTAACTTGGGCAATAGTAACAATTATTTACAGCGCTTACAAATGGCATAATGGAACTATGAAATGCTCTATAACAGCGGTTCTTAACCTGTGGTCCGCGACTACTTAGACAATTAAATAATACTGATAGATTAATAAAGTGAATCTAAAATAAAAAACAACATTTTTAAACGCTGTATAAATATGAAAGAATTTGACAATGGAGGTTAAAAATTAAGTTGGTATCCTCAGACTGATTCGTGGGACAGTGCAAGTGCATCAAACAGAACATAGTATGGACGATAGGTTGCCTTAATTGAATTTAGAAAAGCTCCAGTCTTCCCAATAACAATAAAATTAGGATTGTTTTATATTTGTCTGTCAATTAAATAAAATATTTGATTATTTGTGTATTGTTTTGTGGTTCAAATCAACAAAATTGGTTAGGCTGGGGTCCCCGCCTTCCCGTTATGAGCATGTAGGTGTTACATTAATTATTCAGTGGGGGTCCCAGGATTCCAATGGGGCTCCCTGGATTCCAGGAGGGGTTCACAGAAGTCAAAAGGTTAAGACCACTGCTCTATAAATGTATTAGTAGTATTATTAACATTACCATTATTATTTGTAATGATGTCAAATATTGATACTGCTACTAATACTAATGACAATAATATATGCACATGCTAGAGTATACATAAGGTACGATACAAAAGCTAATAATGCCAAAATTATACGTCAAACAAAATCACAAATGTATACAGCTGAAAAAAATGGTTAAAACAAATTAACAGTATCTATCCAAGTTGCAAAGAAACTCAACGAACAATATACTTACTGTGTATTTTCCAAAACAGCCTTTGCAATTGCTGGGTTGGTCTCCAAAGAAGAAGTCACTAGTGATGTCAAAAGAGACAAGTACCAGACCGCCGATGCATCGGAGACAGAAATCCCAGGTTTCTTGATTTTTTGATAGCCGACTGCCCTTAAACCACGAATCCTAGTGTCACAACCATCGCTGAGGCAGCGCTTGATATTTATCTGTACATCTGTATAAGACAAGCAATAGGTTATATTTTTTGTACAAAGACACTTACATATTTGTTTTTTAAATAACTCACAATATAGGAACATATTCTAAAACTGATACTACCAAATTCCTCATGCTGGAGGAATCAATAAAAGTTTTAGCAGTATCATGATACATATGCACAGGCCATTAAATTAATGCAAATGATTCTAGTAGAACATGACAAACCCTTTGTATGTTCAGGCAGGGCCTTTGTGATGTGCAAGTGTGATAAGTGACAGATCTGCCCTCTCTAAGTCCTATCCTGCCAACACCTATATTCCCTTGGTCTCACGATCTGGGAAGAATACACAAATACAAACTGCCAGCTACACCTAGCCATGTGACCCAAGAACAATCTGCAGTCACCAAATGGTTAGGGTAAGCAAATGACAACTTTGTAAAAGTGGCACTTTCGGAATTGTGACTTAAAATGCAACTTTACCATTAAAGAGAGCTGTAAATTACAATTCTTTCAACACCAAACTCGATCTGCCTACCTGCTTCCAGTTTAAAGTTAGCACTCATTAAATGAAATCAGGCAACTCAATGTTAACCTATGGGAGAGTTAGTGAAAAATCTAAGAGTTTTTCACTACCAGGACAAACGTACATGTTCAACTAGTTCAACCTAGTGGTGACTAATATGTATTCAAAAGGAAGGTTTGGGCCTAGCAATAGGTTTATTTTGCCAGGTTGAAATGGCAGATCAAACTGCATACACAGGCTGCAATGGCAGGCCTGAGATATGTTTAAAGGTCTACTAAAGTGTGCTGCACAATCAATGCTGCAGGACCACTAGTAGCATTTAATTTACAGGCACTGGGTACATGAAGTACCACATTACTAGGCACTTACAAGGAAACGAAATATGGCAATAAGATGTAAGCCAATGTTACGATGTTTAAAGCAGAGAGCAAAAGCACAAGCACTTTACCACTGGTAAGCAGTGGTAAAGTGTTCGGAGTCCTTAGGCCAACAAAAACGGGTTAAAACACAGAGGGTGAAGGCAAGAAGTTTGGGGATGAGCTGTAGAAATGGCCAAGTCCAACAAAAAGCAATATGACACAAGACTGAATAGAGGAAAATGAACAAATGAGGTCCCTGTGGACCCTGGGCCTGTCATTGGGTCCAGAATCCTGAACAGAGGCACATAATAGGAATGTTCAGGTGTAAAAGTAACTCAAGCTGGCTGCCATGCCATACTAGGTCTTGCAGCTGCAGAGTAACCAAATATCAGCAGCAACATGGTTACTAAAGCATTGTCAAAGTTCTTGACTAGCTTGTAGGACGTCCCATATATTCCATACAAGTAGTGGAACTACATGAGTTTAAACCTCACATTTGGAGATACTACTTTACTTGTTCATTTTACTTTTCCATTCCGATGCGCTCAGTTCATCCTCGCAATCCCCATTCCGCCGGTCTTTTGCACATAGTTGACATATCAGGCATCAGTGCCCAGACAGCCCCAGGATTTGAGACAGTCATTTGTTCCTGCGGATCATCAGGGAAGGATGGCTAGATTGCTCAAACGGTGTGAACTAGTCTGGTGTAGTGGAGGAACTGTCCAGGTCCCAAATCAAATTGCTTGTGTGCCTGAACAAAGGAGATTAACTGTTATTTAGATATAGGACGCCCACCATCTGGCAGCCTCCTTCCTACCGTTTTGAATAATTAATGTCTTTGTACAGTCTCTTGAACGGCTGTATCACCAACAAGGGCAAATCCTCAGTACAGGGGGCCCTCTGAAAGATTTTGTAAACCACTCTGTGGCATAATTCATCAACACGTGGACACGGTTGGGGCGCCTTTTCCACATCATAAAGAGAGTCCTGTAAGACCTCTCTCCCTGTTTGATTTGTCTTCGAACCAGCTCACTGTGTGTTGGAGGTGGGAAGCGTGATAGTATAAGAACAGATCCGGCAGGCCAAGCTCACCTGCAAGCCAGGTAAGTTTTAAGGATTCCAGTCATACTCAGCTCTGTTTTTCCACCCATACAACCAAGCAATCTATCCAACTGGACAAACATAGCATTCGGAACTGAGCACAGCACATTCTGAAGCACCATTTTAGCTAACACAACCCGGCCCATCATCGACAGAGACAACGACGTCCACCAATCGGTATAGTCCCAGCAATAATCTTCATACATTCAGTTTGTTTGGGGATTTAGGATCAAGCAACACCCACATCCCCAGGTAGCAGAATTAGGGAGGCTCCCATTGCAACTCGAGAGGCAGTTCCATTCTGGGATGCCTCACTCAAACCAAATGGAACTATGTAAACTTGGCCTGGTTCGTATATAAGCCGGACATCCTAGTAAAGGTGTTCAGTTCATCAAGCAAGAGAGGAATAGATGGGGTAGGCGCCCGCAAGTACACCATGGTGTCATCAGTGTACATTGACATGACATGCTGTGTGTCTACTAGTTTAATGCCCCAGAGGTCCAGGCTCAACCGCAACCTACAGGACAGAAGCCTCACTCCAAGTGCAAACAGCAACGGAGAGAAAGGGCACCCTAGTCTGGTGCCCCTTTCCAGCTTCCAGCCTTCTGAGATCAAGAAGCCCATATGAACGTTTGCCATCCGGTCTGTGTATAGGAGCTGCAACCATGTCCAATGCACGGTCTAAGATCGCGAGTGCGTGCAATATATGATTGAGGCACCGGTTTAGTCCGGGAGCACTAAGCCGCCCACTACTATAAGAAGTCTGGCGAGCAAGACCTTGCAGAGGAACTTGAGCTCAGACTTCAGTATTAACAGTGGTTGGTATGAGGTCCCTGCCTTGTTTTAGGATGAAGACAATTATAGCTTCTCCCCTGGAGGGCGGCAGTGTCCCCCCCCCCTCCTTCCAATCCCTTCCTAGAGCACACGCAATAGCTTTTCCGGGATAAAAATCACACAGCATTTGATAGAGCTCTTCTGGGAGCCCATCTGCTCGGAGCCCATCTGCTCCAAGTGCTTTGCCGCTGAACATGTTGGCCAGACCTTCCTTCTGTTCCAAAAGTTTCTCCTCTCTGATGATCCGCTGAAAGGTAAGGCAGATTCAGCTCTGCAAGGTAACGTTCCAGCTCACCCCAGGTAGGTAGGTGGGGGCGGGGGGTGCGTGTGTGTGCTCCCTCTTCTCTTCTCTGGGAACAATCGCAGTCTGTAATGTGTGCAGGTCAATCTTTCCAGCCTCGTCCAGGTGTCCCTAGTGGTCTAGTCACAGCAGCAACGTCCCACATGTTGGTAGGTGTCAGAGCTTTGCCCGGCTAGATGTTCCAGTTTGCTCCCTAAGTGATTCAAACCTCACACAAGTTGTTTAAGCACGCCATGCGCTTGTGTCCGACATTTACCCCTGAGGGCCACATTAAATGCCTACCGCTCCAGGGCTGTGTTGCTCACGAAGTCCTGGTTTTCTTGAAAAACAATGTCTGTATACTCTCGGACATGTGCAGAGAATGTTGTATCCATTAATGCCTTTGCCTGCAAGACCCGGGACACCGTATGCAGAGCTAGAACAAGCAAGTGACTTAACAGAACTGATTGTGGTTCCTACTAGCTTAACGGCATCCCGAGGAAGCGCATCACAACTAAAAAGAGGTACAGATACAACTGGTCTGACCGCTCTGCGCACAAGTGGTAAGTTCGCCACTTTAGGAGGAGCCATAAGGCTCTCCTTGACACACATCACAGTCCTGAAGAAAGCCTCTAGAAGTCAGCACGAGGCTGAAACATGTCGACCAACACCAGTGGGGTGGATTAGTAGCTTGATCCACACACGCACAACCTCCCTTTTTAATCGCCCACATCACCATTTTTCCTAATAAATATTAACTGTTAAGTGATGTAGGGATTTTTAACTCACTGCACTAGAGCACACAAACGCCCTCTTATTTTTCATTTCTGGACACTACTGGCAAGCCAGTTGGTTTTCCTCCGGGTGGAGGTACAGCATACCCACAAAGATAAAGACCCGATGATAATGCTGATACAGTACACCAAGGCGGAGAACCAAGATATACCGCCCAACACCTGTGTACGTATATGAGGGTTTTTACAAAGTTTCCCAGACGAGCAAAGACCCTGGTATACAGGACAAGTGATCCATTCCCCCCCCCCCCTTCTGATTTTTGTACTAACCATTGGAAGCCGATGAGAGCTTCTTTTTTCCTCCCCATTGATTAAGATATATTTGCCTGCAAGAGCCACAATTGTACTTTGGGTCCTTGCCATCCCAGTGTCAGGAGTAATGGGGAAAAATCTGACAGGTACCTGTCCAAGTATGCAGTCTGCTTGTATACGTCAATGTCCTCTCTAAGCCCCACTGCGAGGTACAGTCTACTATGAGTTTTACAGCCAAGGTAATAGAATATATTTTGTCTCTTGGGTGGTAATGGCACCATATTTCAAATAAGTTCAGGTCTACTAGTACCTCTGTAAGCGCCCTCTCCATATTAGGTTGTGCACCCAATATTGGGAGGATATTTATCTAACTGCCAATTTAGCATTCTGTTGAACTCCCCAACCCAAATGAGCCGCATATTCATGTAAGGGACTATCAATGTTCGAATATTTCAGAAAAATAAGTTATCATTTATGTTCGAGGCACAAGTGTTTACAATACAGGATTCCACCCTTTGGAGGACTCCAGTCACAATAACATATCTACCCATCGGTTCCGTTATCACTGTCTGCTCGGTCTTTGGAATCCAAGCTGCGATCCACATCAGACCCCCCTCTGGCACAAATGAAGTAGGTAGAAGCGTACATGTGCCCCCTTCAGCGTTTCTTTAAACTCCCTATCTCAGCCCTGAGGAGGTGTCTCTTTGGAGTAGTACAATTTGAATTTGGTATAGCCCTAAATAGGAAAATACTCTATACTTTAAGGCAGTTGCACAGGCCCCAAACATTCAATGTCACCAGCTATCTATTCATTACCTTCGACATAGTGTCATAGCCAACCTAATTATCATGCACTGGCTCGGTCTGTTCCCAGTTGCCCGCATGGTGTATGTATCAATCCCTGAGGCAATCAGCTGCCATAGTAAGAACAAAATCAACAAATGTAGAACCCGGAAATCGGCTCCCATCCCCCTCCCTTTGGGCAGAAGCCCATCTCACTGTACTTTTGGTCTGCCCAAGTGTAACACCACTTCGCCCATTCTCAAGAATGAGTGTGCATTCAGCCCCCATCCACTCTCCCTCTCAACAGTGAATCACTTCCAATACTAAAACGAGGAATACAAAATATACAAGCACCCTAGGCACTATGAACTCACTGGCAGTTGACGATCATCTCAGGTCAAACCAGTGAGGTAGATAGCCTGGTACAAACACTACCAGCTCAGATCTCGCTGTGGGCACCCCCAGTACCTTGTGGTGCTTGCGCTTTAACAGGGAAGTCAGAGGACCTGGGGGTATGAGTGCCTTGGGCCTGCTCAAATGGACCCGGGCCCGTTTTTCAGACGCACATCACACAGCGTAACAGATGGTAACTCAAGTGGTCTCGGGAGGGTGTAGTCAACTAAATCAGTTACATCCCCATCCCCCAGCAGGACAGCAGACACCAAGCATTAGGGACTTTTCACACAGCGTAACAGATGGTAACTCAAGTGGTCTCGGGAGGGTGTAGTCAACTAAATCAGTTACATCCCCATCCCCCAGCAGGACAGCAGACACCAAGCATTAGGGACTTTATCACAGGTTTGTCTCTAGGAGACCACTAAGGGAGGCTTGCTCATCTACCCCGGTCACCCTCCTCCAGCCAACTGTCTAGATGATCTGCAGAGATGCCTGGCTCCTCTGATGAGGATTCCCCGTCTCGGGCTAAAGTACCATCCTCCTGGACAATGATGTGGTCGGCCCCTTCTGCTCACTGATTTCCGGCACCTTCGTTGGTGACAGACCTCTGTTCAATCCTGGCTCCGAACTCAGGGTAAGGTGGCCTCCAGCCCCCTGCGGCACACTTTGTCCCACATCTCCAGGCAGGCCGACACCTCCTCAAGTGGATTAAAAAAATTAGTCTTCCCCTGGGCTATCACTTTCAGGTGCGCAGGAACATATAGTGAAGCTCTAGCACCCACAGCTTCTGTTTTCAGAATTGATGCTGCAATTGCTTTTTTCCTGGTGTAGTTAGGGTAGATAGCTATAGTGTGATTTTCGAAGGAGCACTGCACCGCTCTTCTAGCTGCTGCGAGGACACAGTCCCTGTCTCTGTAGTCTAGGATTAGGGCTCTGAAGGGTTTCGGAGGAGCTCCAGGCAGGGATTGAGTGGTGAGGGCAGTGTGGGCATGCTCAACATGAATGGCGAGGAGAGACCCTCTGAGTGCAACACTACTCATATCCACCTCTCTAGGAAGGGTCCCACATCAGAGATCTCAGCCGACTACGGAAAACCCAGAAATTACAGATTGTTGTGGCAGGAGCAACTCCCCACCTATTCTGCTCAGTCTTCCAGGATTCTCATTTCTCGGGTGAGCATCGCCATTTGGGTTTTAAGACTCCGACTTCAGTTTAGAGATCTGATATGGGGCTCGCGAGCGCTTGGACCCTGTATCCCACTTTGTGTACGTCTGACCACAGCAAGTTATCCTCTATAGAGACTACAGGGCGTCTCCTCCGTAATGGCAGAGGAGCTTTGTCCCACTGCCACCAGATGATAAATAAAATGATAATAAAGTATTGTTATTTTAGTTTTATTTATCTCTGCATTTATGTGGGTGGGGAGGAGTCCGGGACATGGCAGGGAGGATTAGTGTGCACTTATAAGTGCGCAATGTCAGTTTGGCCGACCAAACTGACATGCATGCTTATGTTTTTCCAACCCAGCTGTGTTTCACAGTTGGGTTGGAGAAAGGCCACACGTTTCCAGGCACAGTCTGAGTGGCAAACAAAGCTTCTCAGACCAATACTGGTGTTTCTCTCATGCTATAAGAGCAGCGTCTGGATTGTATGGGGAGCCTGTGCTTTCAGGCCCATCCACGTCCGGAGGAGAAGAGGAGCAGAGGCAACGAGGAGGCCAGCAGCAGGAATGGAGCAGCAAGTAAGTGATTTTTATGTCCCAACCCCCGCGACACCCTATTAGTTTCAATTGGCGGCAGCTGCCACTGAGAGACTGCTTCAATTTTCCCTAAGATGGCAGAGCCCGACCATGGATTGCAGCCGGTAACTCAGCCCTGGAGGTTTCTCCTATCTCACACATCTAGCTCAGCTGCACTTAAAAGTTCCATTTGTCTGGCGATCCAGAGGGAGGGCATGTTAGTAGATGTGTACTAGGTGATGGATTTGCTTTGGGCAGGCACACGCCCTTTGTCCTCGCCTATCTTGCTGCAGTCTCGCCCATTAAGATTCTTCTGCTGTGTTAATCGGGAAGGGGGCCGCAAGGCCTCAGGAAGCCCCGAACACTCTCCAGAGGAAAGCAGGTGGTCTTGGGGGGAGTAAGGCCCCTACTGGGGGCATCCCGCAGCCGGACGCGTGGATCTACTGTGATCCGTGCAGCTCACTTTGCGCCAAAAGGCCTTAGTTCTCCCAATATCAGTCAGATGGGCTTCGGTCCTTTGCCCCCCCTCTGAAGCAGTACGTTGCACTCTCTCACTATGAAGTGGTGAAGCACCCAAACTCCTGGTACTTTTATGGGTCTTAGGTTCACAAGCAAGGTAAGGCACAGTCCCAACCTGGCCTGGGCTGTGGAGCCCGCTGCACTGCATTCACCACATAGGGCTGGGCGCTGTGTCCGCTATGGTCAATTGTTTACTGGCAGTATCAAAGGTTTGGGCAAAGATCTCTTCTCTCACGTGATGTGGTCTCCACATAAATTACTATCCACTTTAATATGTTTTGTTCATTTTATAAGCAACTACAGGGGTTATAATCCCTTGCTTAAAGGAAAGACTTTTGGAAAGGTGAGGCCTGCTTTATTGTATATACAGCTTATACCCTATGAAATCTTTTCATGTTGCATGTTTTTTATAAGGTGCTTTCAGAAGGAAATTGTGAATCTATTCTTAAATCTTCCAGATAAATTGTGTTGTACTTTTTTTTATTTGTCTCCTTTATGGTTTTCACTGTAAAACTGAATAAAGATTATGATGATTTCAAAGAGTCAGTGAGCATGATTTTGATAAAGGAGTTATTGAAGAATTACTGAACAATGGAAATTAGTTACAGGTGGCATCCAAAAGAGGAAGAAAAGAGGGAAAAGTGTTTATATGGGATAGGAGTGTTCTGGTATTGTGTGCTCATATAAGGTTCTAAAGTTCTTGCGGTTTCTTTCAAGGGCTGTCGAGATTAACAAATAAAGGAAGTTATGCAAAATGCTAGTTTACATGCTTCTACCAAAATCCCTTCACACTCAAGTATGAAGAATCAGTATACATGAGGAGAGACTCCTGGTCAAGCTGGAGGCTCAACCATTACTTACACAATGTGGTAGGCTGGCAAAAAATGTCATAATCAATAGTTCACTCTGAAAGCACCACTATGGTAGAGATGGCATAGGTGCCACATGCTAATTTCGGTCTGGAATGACAGACCGACATCAGGCACCAGAGGGTGGGAAGGACGTCTAGCTTAACTAAGGCGCATGCAGAGGGAATCGGGAAGAGACTTTTGGAAAAAATAAACTGCCAAATAATAACAGTTAAAATTAGAGAATAAATAAAAATAAAAATATGTAAGAAAGCAGCAGCATAGGCTCCAGGCAGATCACTGTAGAAGTATTCTACGTGATCCACATAAAAAAAAAGGAAAGCCATTAAGGTAATTTCTTCCATGATTCAATAACCATCTCACTCAGCTGTAAAAAAGACTATTCCACTGATATGTTCAACATTTGTTTACAGATACAAAATCACACACATTACATTAGATATGGACTCACAGAGCTGATTAATGTTGGCATTTTCCAACAAAGTGACATAGCCATTCATATTGCGGGGTATGTGAACATCTCGAACCTCCTGCAGGTTGTTCGGATTTCTTCCAACTGCCACTGCAACTTGCTGAGGCATGTAACTCTGGTCGCCTGATGCCACAGCAATAGAGAGGTGCTGCAATACAACATCTGCTTTCATTTTCAATCTGTGTGAAAAAAAGAGTGGATGAATACTTTGCTTAGGAATAGTCACTTTCCAGCAGCAATATTGTGCAATCCGAGAACTTAAAAGGAAATTGTGTATTATGAATAGATTTATGTTTTTAAGCTCAGTTCTTCATTTAGGCAGCCTCCCCTGAGATGCACAAATTCCTGGAATTTTACTGGAAACAAACCATTGTAAATGCAGAGACCAACATGGTATGAGTTACTGTGTACATGTTGATGCTTTATGAATTCTAGGGTTCAGCTATTAGAATCCTGCTATTCTATTCATTTCACAAGGAGTTCTCGCTGTGGATGGTGGGTGTGATACACTGCTGGTCTTTAAGTGATCATGAAATTAGTGTAGGTCCTCACTCTCTCACCGACATATACCTGTACAAGACACCTATCTTACAAGCTCAGTCTGTGTTGTACATAAATATACATTATGAGCACAGTTTTTCTTGGGCACAATGAAATTCCATATTGGTTTTGGGGTAGGATACTGAAAGACATATTGTAACTGTATGCGTTCTGTCTTAATAAATAATTGGAAATCTAAATCAGTTGTTTGTTGTTCAAAAGGTTATGAATTGAATAAAAAAGGTCGAGTACTTTTTAAATGAACATCATGGCATTCATAAAAATAAATGATGATCCAGGAGAATTTCTAGAGAGTTTTTTCAAGAAACAACCTATGTTATTGATAATAATGTATATGGCAATAAACAGAAAGTTAAACACTTGTAGCTAGGCATTAAACATTATCCACATTCCCTACTTTTTTTTCTTTAGCAATTATATAGGCATGACATAGCACACACAAGGCACCCCCAACAATTACCACCCCATCTCCAACATTCCTTCTTCGGCCAAACTCTTAGAGAAATATGTGCACTTACAGCTTCACTATCCCATTGAACAATTCAAACTCCTTGACCACTGTCAATCTGGCTTCCGATCAGGTCATAGCACCGAAACTGCTATGGTTCCCATTGCGGCGATGCTCTATGTTCACTCAACCAGAATGAATCTTGCCTCCTGATCCTTCTGGATCTGTCATCCACCTTTGACACCATCAACCACGCTTCCCTTCTAGAATATAGGATGGACCTTTCCAGCACTATGCTAAAGTGGTTCTCCTCTTTTCTACACAACAGATCTCAGCGCATTCTAATCAATAAAAAAAATTATGATCAGTCTCCCTTATCACTGGGTGTTCCCCAAGGCTCTATCCTCTGTTTACACTGTTTAAGCTATTACATGGAGTCCCTAACTGAACTCCTCAAACTCTCCCCCATCTCCTGCCACATGTATGCTGATGAAATCCAACTGTACATAAAGATCCACTCCCATGAGGACATCCACACCCTCAACAACGCCTTAACAAAAATGCTAAATTGGTGGACTTGTAACCACCTCAAGCTCAATGCCCTTAAAACTAAATTCCTACTGATCTCTTCACCCTCCACCACCCCATCGTCAAAGACTGGCTCCCTCATCTCACTGCCTTGAATTGCACCTTACACATCATTGACCCGGACAAATCAATAGGTATAACCTTGGACAAAGACCTCTCCATGTAAACACACATAAGCACTATAGCCAGGGGAGCTAACCATCAGTTGCATGTTCGTAGAGAACTGAAACCTTTCCTCCCCGCAGCAGACCTCACAACTGCAGTTCATGAACTTGTTTTATCAAAATTAGACAATGGTAGCAGGACCCTCTTGGGCCTCCTGAAAACCTCACTTGCATCACTGCAGGCTACATTGAATGCAGCTTCTAGGCTGATCACATTATCAAAACAAGCATTTGCAATGCAATAGGTCTCACAGCATTAAACTTTGAGTTACTGGCATTGTAAATGACAATGCTTTGCATTAATTTTTTTTTTAATTGCAATTGGTATACAAAAATTGTTTGTGAATGAAGCTGAGCCTGTTCACTACTCCTGTACAGTGCTTTCACTTATCGTGCACTGTGAGAGGCCCTCGCCGGGGGTCTCCTGGTGAAAATGTGCACACTGATACATATGTTTACATAGAATGCAGTGTAAATAAGGGTACCAAGATACTCCTGCTTCATTGTGACTCGCGAAGGAGTTTACACCAAGCTAGGATACTGCCATTATTCAAACTCCACTGGTTTATTTTCCTTGAATCATGTTTACAGGTGGCGTTTGTTTAGGTAAAAACGGCAACATTTACATTTTGGCACCTGGGAACGAGGGGAAAACACAGTGTTTGTTGTCAAGAGGTGCAGCGCACTAAAAACGAGTTTGTTAGGCACGGGGAGATTGAATGATTTCTCCAGAATCACAGAATGATGGCGTCATTGTCGAGGTTCGAACCCGGTTCCCCAGATTTGAACTCAACCGCCCCAGCTTGGTAGGCCACATCCTCTCCCCAGTGGGCCCTTAACAACCCTGCCCCCCGGTATCACTGCACTTGCTGTACCATTGATAGCGACGCCACTGTCAGCACAGCATAATAAAATTTCTCAGAAGAACGTTCCCATGCACTTTTTATGCCTTTTGGGGACGGTCGTTGGGGAAAAAATGGTAGCATAAATGGATACAAACGTTCATACTGTCTCAGCCTTGCTCAAGAAACCATCTGCTGTCCCCTTGTTCATGAGAGGGGTGGGGGGGGGGGGGGGGGAGTGCCCGTGAGCGGCAGCACTGGGAGAGCCTGGACCTGGGATGTGGTGTGACGTGTCCGCTGGAGTTGGTCAGACTAATTACAAAAAGGGGGTGGTGATGGACAGAGTATCTGAGTTAATCAGAACAATCCTACCCAGTCAACAGATCAGGGCTTGATCCATCACCGTTTTTTAGCTCACTGCACCATCCCAGTTCAGAACCTGGCTATATGCAAATTAGTCTGTCCCTGGCCCAGTGCATCATGGGAACAGGGCAGACCAAACTACCAAGCCAATTCTTCACTGGAAAGGAAACAAGCTTCCGGGGACCGGTTTCTGGCATTACAGCCGTCTTCGGCCCGGCTTGCTTGAATCCTGATGGTGCAATGAGCAAGGGACTCATGTCTGAGCATACCCTTCCACACTCATGGTGGCCAAAATAATTACAAAAAGGGGGTGGTGATGGACAGAGTATCTGAGTTAATCAGAACACTCCTACCCAGTCAACAGATCAGGGCTTGATCCATCACCGTTTTTTAGCTCACTGCACCATCCCAGTTCAGAACCTGGCTATATGCAAATTAGTCTGTCCCTGGCCCAGTGCATCATGGGAACAGGGCAGACCAAACTACCAAGCCAATTCTTCACTGGAAAGGAAACAAGCTTCCGGGGACCGGTTTCTGGCATTACAGCCGTCTTCGGCCCGGCTTGCTTGAATCCTGATGGTGCAATGAGCAAGGGACTCATGTCTGAGCATACCCTTCCACACTCATGGTGGCCAAAATAATTACAAAAAGGGGGTGGTGATGGACAGAGTATCTGAGTTAATCAGAACACTCCTACCCAGTCAACAGATCAGGGCTTGATCCATCACCGTTTTTTAGCTCACTGCACCATCCCAGTTCAGAACCTGGCTATATGCAAATTAGTCTGTCCCTGGCCCAGTGCATCATGGGAACAGGGCAGACCAAACTACCAAGCCAATTCTTCACTGGAAAGGAAACAAGCTTCCGGGGACCGGTTTCTGGCATTACAGCCGTCTTCGGCCCGGCTTGCTTGAATCCTGATGGTGCAATGAGCAAGGGACTCATGTCTGAGCATACCCTTCCACACTCATGGTGGCCAAAATAATTACAAAAAGGGGGTGGTGATGGACAGAGTATCTGAGTTAATCAGAACACTCCTACCCAGTCAACAGATCAGGGCTTGATCCATCACCGTTTTTTAGCTCACTGCACCATCCCAGTTCAGAACCTGGCTATATGCAAATTAGTCTGTCCCTGGCCCAGTGCATCATGGGAACAGGGCAGACCAAACTACCAAGCCAATTCTTCACTGGAAAGGAAACAAGCTTCCGGGGACCGGTTTCTGGCATTACAGCCGTCTTCGGCCCGGCTTGCTTGAATCCTGATGGTGCAATGAGCAAGGGACTCATGTCTGAGCATACCCTTCCACACTCATGGTGGCCAAAATAATTACAAAAAGGGGGTGGTGATGGACAGAGTATCTGAGTTAATCAGAACACTCCTACCCAGTCAACAGATCAGGGCTTGATCCATCACCGTTTTTTAGCTCACTGCACCATCCCAGTTCAGAACCTGGCTATATGCAAATTAGTCTGTCCCTGGCCCAGTGCATCATGGGAACAGGGCAGACCAAACTACCAAGCCAATTCTTCACTGGAAAGGAAACAAGCTTCCGGGGACCGGTTTCTGGCATTACAGCCGTCTTCGGCCCGGCTTGCTTGAATCCTGATGGTGCAATGAGCAAGGGACTCATGTCTGAGCATACCCTTCCACACTCATGGTGGCCAAAATAATTACAAAAAGGGGGTGGTGATGGACAGAGTATCTGAGTTAATCAGAACACTCCTACCCAGTCAACAGATCAGGGCTTGATCCATCACCGTTTTTTAGCTCACTGCACCATCCCAGTTCAGAACCTGGCTATATGCAAATTAGTCTGTCCCTGGCCCAGTGCATCATGGGAACAGGGCAGACCAAACTACCAAGCCAATTCTTCACTGGAAAGGAAACAAGCTTCCGGGGACCGGTTTCTGGCATTACAGCCGTCTTCGGCCCGGCTTGCTTGAATCCTGATGGTGCAATGAGCAAGGGACTCATGTCTGAGCATACCCTTCCACACTCATGGTGGCCAAAATAATTACAAAAAGGGGGTGGTGATGGACAGAGTATCTGAGTTAATCAGAACACTCCTACCCAGTCAACAGATCAGGGCTTGATCCATCACCGTTTTTTAGCTCACTGCACCATCCCAGTTCAGAACCTGGCTATATGCAAATTAGTCTGTCCCTGGCCCAGTGCATCAGGATTCAAGCAAGCCGGGCCGAAGACGGCTGAAATGCCAGAAACCGGTCCCCGGAAGCTTGTTTCCTTCCCAGTGTAAGAATTGGCTTTTGTAGTCTGGTCTGCCCTGTTCCCATGATGCACTGGGCCAGGGACAGACTAATTTGCATACAGCCAGGTTCTGAAACTGGGATGGTGCAATGAGCTAAAAAACGGTGTTGGATCTAGCCCTGATCTCTTGACTGGGTGAGAGTATTCTGCTTAATTCAGAGACTCTGTCCATCACCACCCCTTGTTGTAAATTATTTTGTCCACCCTAAGCGTGGAAGGGTATACTCAGATGTGAGTCCCTTGCTCATTGCACCATCAGGATTCAAGCAAGCCGGGCCGAAGATGGCTGAAATGCCAGAAACCGGTCCCCGGAAGCTTGTTTCCTTCCCAGTGTAAGAATTGGCTTTTGTAGTCTGGTCTGCCCTGTTCCCATGATGCACTGGGCCAGGGACAGACTAATTTGCATACAGCCAGGTTCTGAAACTGGGATGGTGCAATGAGCTAAAAAACGGTGTTGGATCTAGCCCTGATCTCTTGACTGGGTGAGAGTATTCTGCTTAATTCAGAGACTCTGTCCATCACCACCCCTTGTTGTAAATTATTTTGTCCACCCTAAGCGTGGAAGGGTATACTCAGATGTGAGTCCCTTGCTCATTGCACCATCAGGATTCAAGCAAGCCGGGCCGAAGACGGCTGAAATGCCAGAAACCGGTCCCCGGAAGCTTGTTTCCTTCCCAGTGTAAGAATTGGCTTTGGTAGTCTGGCCTGCCCTGTTCCCATGATGCACTGGGCCAGGGACAGACTAATTTGCATACAGCCAGGTTCTGAAACTGGGATGGTGCAATGAGCTAAAAAACGGTGTTGGATCTAGCCCTGATCTCTTGACTGGGTGAGAGTATTCTGCTTAATTCAGAGACTCTGTCCATCACCACCCCTTGTTGTAAATTATTTTGTCCACCCTAAGCGTGGAAGGGTATACTCAGATGTGAGTCCCTTGCTCATTGCACCATCAGGATTCAAGCAAGCCGGGCCGAAGACGGCTGAAATGCCAGAAACCGGTCCCCGGAAGCTTGTTTCCTTCCCAGTGTAAGAATTGGCTTTTGTAGTCTGGTCTGCCCTGTTCCCATGATGCACTGGGCCAGGGACAGACTAATTTGCATACAGCCAGGTTCTGAAACTGGGATGGTGCAATGAGCTAAAAAACGGTGTTGGATCTAGCCCTGATCTCTTGACTGGGTGAGAGTATTCTGCTTAATTCAGAGACTCTGTCCATCACCACCCCTTGTTGTAAATTATGGAGTTGGTCAGACAGCATCTGCAGGACATCACCACCACGGATGTTTACAGACCATCCCAAGAGGAGAGATGTCTGGGCTTAGCCCTGCTCTGTCAAGGGCACTCCCCCGCTGACTAGGGGAAGCCATCAGGCCACCTGGCATGATGAACTGGCCTGTCTGCCTGTCCCTGCCCGGCCAGGCCGGGGCTGAGGTCAGCCTGCGAGCCGTAAATCGCCCCAGGAGACAGGAGGGACAACATGGTTGTGGGTACGGGGCCTGGGGATACCTGTAATGGCCATTCCATTGGAGCTAAGTGTAGGCCCCCTGCCAATCTCCCTAAACTTACCACAACTTAAAAGCCATCCTGGGCTCCCCCTCCACACACGCCATTCCACAGACCCACTGCTCAGGGAGTCACGCACTCCCCCGTGTCTAGAACAGTTCTAAGCTTCAATCCCTGTAAGGCAATGTGCCGTGAGCGAAGTATGAAATAGAAAAGGGGTGGGTATGGGTTCTGATAAGCAAAACAAATGAGGCAGGTGTCACAGCAAACAAACAGCGCACACAACACTGGGGGTCAGACAGCACAACTGTAAGGCAATGTGCAGCAGAAGGAAAAATACAGCAGGCACGATCAGGAGCAGTGGGAGTGCAATACAACACATGACTGAAAGTGAGGGGCAGAAAATCAGTAATAAGGGGCATGGAGCACGTAGGAGGTAAACAAAGCAACATTTTAAAGCATCAAGATGGCAAATCCGAGGATCAGCATTTATGAACGATGCTGTTTATCCGGAAAAAAGAAGAAGCGTCCGAGATGAGAAAGCAGCTACTTTCTGTGCCCTTAGCCTGGACACTAAAATCAGCAAGGAACGTCAACGGAAGCCAGTGCTCATCTGCCTCCCTTGCTTGCCCACTCCTCGTGTACTACAGCAAAAGATGCATAATACTATAAAGTGCTGTTTAGCAGGCTAGGTTAAAGAGCATGCATCTTACATCAAGAAAGCAACATAAAAAATATTTGCACTTCAAACGGCAATGTAATCAGATGTAACCACAGCGAGAAAAATTAAAGCGCCAGTGTTATTAAATAAATAAAGGCGCAAATACTCTGGGAGTCAGTCACTGCAGGGTTGGTTTCACTCCGGCCAACCGCAGTTTACTACACCGCTGAATGAAGCCTTGTGCTTGATGGGGACACTGTCACGATCTTCCTTAATCTCCTCCAAACTGAAATCCGGCTTGTTTTTAGATTTTACCCGTTTAATTATGCCTTTTCTGAAAGTTTAATGCAAGCAGTACACGTTAGAGGGAAATATTTAATCCGGCTTTACAATCCGATATACTGACTGAAGACACGATAAATGATGTTGGTCAAAAATGTCAGTCCAAGAAATAAGTGCAAGATCATACTGTAAATCAAATGCAGTACTTTCACCGGTTAGATTAACATTTTAAGGCGGTATGAAACAACCAGCGAGACAGGAAAGGCATGCAGTGCGGTCGGCCCCTAGAAGCAGCTCTTGCTCAGAGCATTCCTGAGAGGGCTGCGAACTCTGCAAACTCCCCCTGCATTCCAGGAGGCGCGCGTCGCGATCCCGTCCTTTCTGCCATGCTGTCGGCAGAAGTTCACGCGCGCAACGTTATCCTATGGGACAACACTGCGTGCGTGGCCAGGTCTTGTCTCCACTTCCAGCTCGTTGTCGGCTGAGACGACAGCTATAGTTCTCTGGCGAGAACGCGCTTAGCGCATTACCAGCCGAGACCTAAAGAGAGATCATGTCAACCGATCTCCTTGCTCTAAAATGGCTACCCCTCGATGCCAGGATTCACTTCAAAATTGCTTTAATGACCCACAAAGCACCACACTACAATACCCTCTCCTACTTGACCCAGAAACGGACCCTATCGGGTGGAAACAGATCCCCTAGAAGCACAAGCTCCTTTATTCTTAAGACACATTTCTTTTTTTGAACCTACTATCGATCCTTCTCCGGAATCACCTGGAAAATTTGGAACTCTCTCCGTACTGAGATCAGATGCAACCCATCCACATTAGTCTTCAGGAAAGAAGTAAAAAAATGTCTTTCTAACAAATTCCTCGCACACTGAGAACCTGGACTTGTTTCCGACTAATCTGACTGTTTCTGCCCGCCTAGGTGTCATCTGCCTCTTATTGCTCCGGAATATGTTTTAGGCCCGACCCATGCTACACTATTGTACCCTTCCCTCCTGTCCTACCAATATCACATGTGTATATATATTTTGTATTCTGTATTTATTGTACTCATATCTAATGTTTTTATATTGCTCCCTATCCCCTATTATGTTCCTTTGTACAGTTTCTGTAAAATGCTCTGTCACCCTAAAGGGTTATGTTTGTTCTATACTAAAACTCCAAATAAATAACTGTGTAAATAACGCAGCAATAACCACAGGTACAAAATTCACAAAACAGGAAACAAAAAAGTAGCACAGGTACATGACAAATTAGCCCTATTCATTTCATTAACAAGGTTAAGCGAGGAAGCAGAATTAAATCAATAGTTACTTATCTGTAACATGAGTTCTCCTTAGGAGACAATTTCATATAGTTCATGGGAACATAAATAAGTCTTGGATTTCGCCAACTGTGCATGCTGATGAAGTAGCCACAAAGGAAACTGATATCCAAAAGAGTTGGTGTAGCAAAGACTTGTGAATGGTTTCAAAGGACCCATAAACATTAAAGACCAATGCTTTACTGTAACAAAGGGCAAATTCTCGTAAGTGGTTGAGTACTTGATGACCAGGACTCTGGAAAACAAAAAGAGTGTATGAATCTCTTTTCCACCAAGCAATAATAACCATGGGATATGTTTCTGATTATGAGAATTAGATCACCAACCTTGCCACATACAGGAGAGAAGAAAGTATTGCTTCTTCCTGACACTTGGTGGGATAAAGATTCCTCTTTACTTAAATCAATTGTATTTGAAGTCCTTAGAAGATCTAGTGGAACCATTTGTGGCTTCTTTTAAAGCTTCTATGTAGCGCTGAGGAAGATTTAACCCTCTCTTTTGTAGGAGTTCAGGATCCAAGTCGCCAAGTTCCACAACGGTAGACTGGGATGAAGGGTCTGGCCACAACTTCTGCAGAAAATCAAAAGTTCATCGACGTTCCAACAGATGAAGAAAGGCAGTGGACCAGTATTGCCAGGGTCAAGTACTTGGAGGGAAAGTCTGGACATTTTTAGTTCTCTACATTAAAGAGGTCTAACTGAAGCAAGTCCCAGTCCACTGCAGAGCTACGTAGAAACCGGTCCCGATTTTCTTGTAAAGCAGCTGCGAGAATCTGCTTCTGTATTTTGAACACCTAGGAGGAGTACTGTCATGATCTGTAGCTTCCAACTATGAGCTATTTCCACATCAGCTGCTCTTCCTGAAACATTACCATCGACCATAGTCCCTTTAAATTGTTTAGATAATGCATAACTGCGGAGATTTCCTTCTGAACAAGCAAAGTGTTGTCCTGAAGGCAGGATGGAATGTTCTGAGATCCAGATGGACTGCTATGGGCTACAAAACATTGATGTGATGGGATATCTTGTGCCACATGTTCCTGGTATTTTAAGGTGCTCCATAGTTGTAACCCCACCCCCCCACCCTCCCGCCACCAGAACTTTAACGGGGCATCTGATGGCCTCGGTTGGACTGTCTCCAAGGAAATATACTCAGCATAGAAGATTTCTTAAATGACACCACTAGTGTGGAGAGAAGAGTGAGGCAAAGGTAAGCCATTCTTCATATCTGCTGGAGTATTGGCACCGCTAGTCATTCAGCAACTGCTGTAATGGTCTTTTGAAAAGGTGAGCATGTGGAACCAGGACAATACAGAATGCCAGCAATCCTCGTAAGGATGAAGTTTGTCTGGCTAATGGATGCTTCTTCTTTTGAAGATTGTGACACAATTCAGACAGATAAATAATAATATTTACTCCAAATGATACATATAGGCCTTCATGTTATCTAGGATCACTTCCAGATGGTGGATGGATTTTGCAGGATATTGACTTCTGTTACCCAGGCAGTGAAGGATGGAATCTACTTTTTGTAGCTGTTGAAGCATTTGCTTGAGGCGTTGACAAGTCAGACACCAATGGGAAGACAAAAATCTTTTACCATCTAAAATACACTGCCACCACAGTCATGCACTGGACACGTTCTTGGTGCAGACCAGAGGTCGAATGTGAGTACCTTGTATTGGTAATAGTCATTTCCTACCAGGGACCTCACAAATCCCCACAATTAAGATATGGAAGGAAGCTAAAGACAAAAATATAGAAGATATACCACATATTTTTATATTACTATTAGGCTCTGCAACAGAAATAACTTTTTTTATGATCCTTGAGCCCAGGTATTATAAAAAAAAAAAAACTCGTTTCAAGGTGCTTCATGCTGCCCACAAGGCCTGGCTTCAGATCAGGCAACATCTAAAGATCGGCAAGATTAATTATTATACCCCAACGGACGCCCCAGGTTTATTTCCTCCTATTTTTGTGGATGGTATCATGAACATGATGCCCCACCTGGAATCGTAGGAACCTCCGATGACTTGGAAGTATTGGGACATGAAAGTAGGCATCCCTGAGGTCGATCGTAGCCATGAAATCTCCGACTGAGAGCAAACGCAAGATGTCTGTAAGCGTTAGCATGAGGAAGGATTGATTCTTGAGATATTGATTGAGCGCTCTCAAGTCCAAAATTGGTCGCCATTCTCCGTTCTTCTTGACGATCAGGAAAAAACGGGAATAAAACCCTTCCCCCCTTTGAGACTTTGGTACTACCTCTACTGCACCCTTTTGAATCAGAAGGCAAACCTGATGGAAAAGTTCCGTGAGGTGCGGAGGAGGTGAACCGGAAGGTGGAGTCGGAGGAGGGATTTCGACGAATTCTAAGGCATGGCCGTTCTTTACAATGTCCAGAACCCAACGGTCCGTGGTGATGGAGGACCATTGAGAACCAAACAGAGAGATTCGACCTCCAATTGGTAGGGTCAAAGGCAAGTCATTGTCTCTTATTGGAAGATCCCCTATAGGCGAACTTCCCTCTGTAATTCTTGGTTGGTGGTTGGCGAGACGACTGCTGTCGATTATAGGAGTAACGCTGGGTGTTTTGATTGTAGGGGCGATACTGATTGCTTCCTCCACGAAAATTAGAGTTGGTGCCTCGTCCTCGAGCACCCCGAAAGGGCTGCTTCTTAAATTGCAGAGTTCCCAAGGCACGTGCTGTTTCCGTGTCCTTTTTAATGGACTGCAGTGCCTCATCAATGTGTGCCCCAAAAAGTGATTTGCCATCATAAGGCATATCAAGTATTTTTGCTTGAACTTCCTGACGGAAGGAGGTGGAGCGTAACCAGCCTTGTCTTCGTAAGACAGCAGCTCCCGCAAGCTGTGCAGGCCACATCAACTGCACAATCAATTAGTTCTTCGGATGTTCTTTCGCCCTCTTGGAGAAGTTGCAACACCTCCGTCTTGGAAGCATCCGGAAGCATAGCCACATAAGGTGCCATGTCTGCCCATATCTGGCGGTCGTAACGACCCAAAATGGCCATGGCATTAGCCGCCCTCACTGTGGTGGATGACATTGTGGAGAACTTGCGGCCTATCGCATCAAGGCGACGGCCTTCACGGTCTGGTGGCGCTGTGATCGTGGATGCAGGATTCCGGGATCCTCGCTGGGCTGCCTGTGTAACAACCGAATCCGGCTTCGGTTGCCCAATGAGGCAAGCTGGTGTTCCTACAGGCGCCTTATACTTCTTTTCCAATCTTGGCAATTGGGCATGCAAGGAATTTGGTGTTTATCAATTTTTCACCTTCAGCCCAGATGAAATCAATAATAGGCACAGTATGAATCTGCTTGAATGGCTGACTTTTAAAATCATATAGGAAACAATCCTCCTCTCTTTGAACTCGTGGCAGTTTAAAACATTGAGCTGCTCTGTCCATGAGCTGATGGAAACTGGCAATATCAACTGGAGGAGAATCCCCTTGTGGCACTTGAGATGGGGACTGTGTCTGAGCCCGATAGTCATCCCACTCCGCCATATTATCATCAGCATCCACATCCGTTACCTCCCCATCTTCTCGATCAGGTGGGTTCTCCTCCTCCTCATCCTGATACAAAATAGTGTGTATCTGAATGGATGTATGCCGCTCAGTAACTTCAGGTGACTGAGATACGAATGGAGCAAATGACGGTTCCGCCGTAGGCATTAAGACGGAAGGATCAGCAGATACTTGTGGCGATGGAGGGAAACGTCTGTTATAGTCGTCTAACATGAGCGACAAAGGCAACGTCGCAGTAGGAATTTGAACAGGCATCTGTTCGTCTTGGCCATATTGTTCCTCCTCATCATTGCTGAATTCTTGGCATTTAATAATTAAATCCGACGGACTTTGAGCATCAGTGAAAGACTCATGCACATCCACTTCAGACTCCTGGTCTGAGTCAGTAGCAAACAAAGGTGAGGGAGGCAGTGTATCACCAGGAAGTGAGAGTTGCGCACTTGGAACCTTAAGACTCTCTTTTGCGGTGGAAGACAGTGGTAGCAAAAGAAGAGAGGCAAATGCAGATGGCAGCGAAGTCACTGTTTGCACAGCTGGAGACTCCATCGTCGACGGCAGTGATCCCGCCGTAGTCAGCATCGATGACGAGGAAGACCTTTTGGATTTGGTCGTCGTCGAAAACGTCGTCGACGGTGAATTCGTCGACACGACAGCCGCCGACGACGTTAATGGAGTCGTCGACGGAACTTTCGTCGACGTAGCCGTCGACGGGACCTTCCCTTCGTCGACGTAGCCGTCGACGGGACCTTCGTTGACGTAGCCGTCGACGGGACCTTCATCGACGGTAAAGGCTTCTTCTTCGTCGACGGAACACCCGTCGAGGGAACACTCGTCGACGGAACACTCGTCGTCGAGGGCGTCGACGGAGCGAACATCTTCACACTCTTTGTCGACGATGATTTACCCGTCGACGGAATTTTCTTCGTCGACAACAAAATAGGAATGACTGACGACACAGTCTTAGAACTGAGGATCACTTTCATCGTCGACGGCGAGGACGTCGACGGAAAGGCCGTAGATGACCCAGAAGCCAGTGTCGTCGTGACCGTCGTCGTCAAGGTACTAGAGACAGCCAATCTCGTCGACGGAACAGTCGTCGACACTGTCGTCAACGGAGCAACAGTTTTCCTCACAGAAACACCTGTGGAAATTGCAGCAGAAGCCTGAGAGCCAGGTCTCGTGGGCCCAGAAGTAGGAGGAAGAGGTGGAGACACTGCAGGGGCCAAAGAAAGAGTCATTTTCTTCTTTTTTAAGAATGGAGAAAGCAACTCCTGCACACTACTTCTTTTTGAGGCTGCGTGGGAATGGCCAGACATGAGGCTTTCAGCATCGGAAAGAACATGCTCCTTATCTTTAAGTCTCTGAAGCCAAAGGAGTAAACGGCCTTCCCTATCTTTTAAAGTCTTAGTGGAGAAAGTTCTACAGAACTTACAACTTCCCACTTCATGGTCCGGGTATAAACAGTAAATGCACTTACTGTGTGGATCCTCTGAATAAAGTCTAAGCTTTCCACATGAAGAACAAGCTCTGAAGAGAGGCTTCTTACTTGAAGACATGATAAAACACCAGGCAAAAGCAGAAGAGTAGAGAAAACTGAGCAGAGCTCAGGGAGACTACCTTACACACGACGTGCGGTAGAAAATCTGAGGTGCTGAGCTCTGAGGAGAAGGTTCTAGAGGGCTGCTGTCGCCCGATTGGCCGCAGTTTGGACTAACATAATAACAAGGATAGGCTGCATATGGTCTTTTCCTTCCCCATGCATTCCTATGTAGAATTTTGGGTAGGCAGTTTATGCCTTTTCTTATACATATTTCAGGTTTTTTCTTCTGAATATATATATATATATATATATATATATATATATATATATATATATATATATATATATATATATATATATATATATATATATATATATATATATATATACCAAAAAATGCCCCGCATTTGAGGCCGCACAACACTGCGATGAAGGAAACATCCTTATTTAAAAGAAACAGGCAGCTTCCGATTCCGTGATACATCCTGTGGCCTGACGCGTTTCGATGGACTTTCACCATCTCTTCAGAGGCCTCGTGAGCAGGAAACAAAAATGACGTGCATGACTCGCCGCCCATTATATTAATTGGCTTCCCGTATGCCGAGTTTGTTGCATTGTGGGCAGCGTAGTCCATATATATATATATATATATATATATATATATATATATATATATGTATATGTATATATGATTATATATGTATTTAGCATTTTATTGCTATTTTATTTACCTTGGGACTCCCACTCCGACGACGGGGAATATTCAAGCATGTGAATCTATGAAAGACACCCTAATACTGGAGAAGTGACATTGACGAGGCTTGTAACTTTGTTTCTTGTGCTCCTTATTCTCCAGATCAACAGCCTGCACTGTCTTCACATCATTGTTTATGTTCTGCATTTCTTCATTCACATTCAGTCAAAGCTATCACGAAAGCCTCAATTAACTAAAATTGTAGCTATGGGCCAAGTTGCAAATGTTACTTTTGGCATTAAAAATGTCAATAAAATGATTTAAAATGAAAAAAGAAAGACAGTAACCCTAGACAACCAAATCCAAAACATCTGTAACAGCACTCTCTGATTTGAGACCCTAATGCCTTAAAGTTCTCCACAAAGTCTTTCCTGTTCACACAAAGGAACGTCTTCTACAAAGTGTTGTAAAGAGTCCCATAAGGCCCTAACATACCAGACCAGAAAAACAGTGGCACTCTTCAGCTTTGTTGATGTCAAAGTCCTGGAGATTTTCCGACCCACACTTTTTTTTACGTTTTCTCTCCTTATCAGGAGGTTTTGAAGAAAGTGCCATAATATGGTTCTTCTTTGTGGCTTACACAATGACAGAGTTCAGTAGCGGATGTGACACAAAAAATAAAAAGGTCTTGCTCAGGTAGTCTACAAGTCTTTTGTAGCAGAGATACAGTTGTGAAGTTGAAAACAAAGAAACGTTATGTTTTCTAGATGGTCAGAAAAAGAAGATTTTGGAAGGTCTTAATGTAATCAATGAACGGAATAATGGCATCAGACGAACTGGTCACAGATGATTAATAACTTCTAGCCCTTGAACTGGAAAATTAGGAAGATAAAAATCATGCACTGTCCTAGGAGATAGATGTCTTCTCGGAATAATACTTCCTGGAGTGTTTGAAACTGTCATAATGATGTCTGGAATGTGATTGCCCACTCGGTTAATTTAGACCCAATGCGTACCCCCCTGTTAACAGATGGGGCAGAATTACGAGTTTGAAGGAATTTTACTAAATAACTCAAGCCTAAATTTCAGTAGGTCAAACCTGCCAAAATCTAACAGGGGAAAGCATACCATATTTACTGTATAATGAGGATTTTAGTATGTTAAACCTAGAAATCCACATTTTATTCCCCACAAATTTGTAACGTGTTATTTATCGCACTCGATGGATGGCATACCCTGTGGTATTGTGATTTACCATGTGCATTAAAGAATACCTAAACTCGTAGTCAGGACCCTAGAGTCTTAATTATCTGTGACTTAACTCGCTCAGGAGTAGTGTATTGCAGGTGCTAGTGTAGTTGGGCGTGGAGCTGGTACCAGAGACGATATCCCCACAGGCACAGTTGGCTACAGCAGCAACCAGCAACTGGGGCCCAGGTGAAAGCAAATCCAATATTTCCACCAAGGCATACTTTCCCATGAGTGAGAGTCCGCCCTTAGTAATGGGAGTTAGAGACAGCTAGAGTGCTTGTGGAATGGAGTTAGCTGATCCACTTAGCTAACTGGTGAAGTGAGGCAGACGACTCCATATGGCCGGACATCTAATAATGCCTTGACTTCATAGACTCAATGTCTTTCCCTTAAAGGCAGGAAAAAGAACAAACTATATATGTTCAATCAGGCACACGCATGATCACATTTTCAGTCTACCGCATTTCCCCCTAGTTATGCCCAGTGCAAGTAAGGGAGTATATGACCTAGGGACATTATTATTGTTGTGACGACAGCCAATTCAGCCATAGCGGCTTAGAATAATGCAAACCATGATGACACTAAAAAATATTGATTTAAGGATGCAGGATGTAAATAGTAAATCCCAAAGCATGCCTCATTTAATTTTTAACCTTGTCAGAGACACCTCAAATTAAATATGTTTAGGGTTAGCCTCTATACAATTTAAAAAAAAACATTGTACTGCAAACTGATCCCAGAATATGACTTCAAAAGCTCCCAAACTTTGGTTGAGACTCCACTGACAAGACCATTCTAGAACAAGATAAATCATCTGCTGATGAAGAGTGACAATATTTGGGTGGGCACTTTTTATCTAAAAGAAAGATTCCTCCTTAGCCTAACGTGATTTTCCTAGAGCCTGATAGCAATTTAAACAAAACTAAAATGTATTTATTTGTGAGTCGCAGGTGCCTTTGCATGAATAGGTATCAGACTTCCCCTCAAGAACTAATGCTATCTTAATCTAGTTGCACGCTAATACATCATTGCACATACATTTCATGGTATAGCACAGTTATACAAAGAGTGGCTATTTATATCATCCCAACAAGTATATAAATGCACAGGGACCCTAGTACCATTGGTATCTTTCATCTTCACCAAATACCTTATAATTTGAATTAATGTCTTCGGCCATAATAAACTAGTGGGCACTTTCAAAACTCACTGAATCATATTTGTATAATGTCATAGTATACATGTTCTGCTGCTAGAGGAACTCAGCAGTGGTGTTATAGACAGATGGAAATCAATTATTATTACAAAAGATATGGCACCAAATGGCAACTACGAAGAGTGGAATGGTTATTATGACTTTGCTCTATTTGTATTATTTTGGAAAGGTGCCAGTCTTCATCAGATCTAGCAGATTTGGCAGGCAAAAATGTTTTCCAAGCCACACTGCTGTGTTGTTTTACCTGGTGTTAAATAAAACGGTGTTGAAATTATGCTGCAAATACACGGAACAGCAACTCACCGAATCCAATGTGAACAAGCACTCCCATCAGACTGCCAATATGATGTGGTTTCCCCATTTGTCATCTTGTCAACCTCGGCAGAATTGGATGAAGATTCAATGCAAGTATAGCATTTAGAAACGGATTTTAATGCGCCAAAATCCTCTTCGCCATTCTGACCTGGAATAGACTCTACAGAGAACAATGAGGCATTTACTTTATTTACAATTCTTCAGTATTTACACATGGTACACAAATCTAACTTATTTAGTAATTGGATTTATATATCGCTTACTAGCCCTGATGAGGCGTTGAAGCACTTTATGGCGGGTAGCACGCTGCACCGGAACCCAAGGTTAGTGGTTAGTACAGTGGTTATTGTTGGTTATAGTGATTTATAATGTAATCTCAAGAAAACTTGCATCCGTGTACTCAAGTTACTCTGTGATCGATTAATACCAGATAGGTGTGATAATTAGTGGGGGCCATGTGGTTTCAGGTAAAAGGTTGGTGTGATATATAGACTGGCAGAGATTAGTTAATGTTAGATTACGGGTATAGGGATTTAAAGCGGAGAGGTTGTGATCTACGAAATGAGGTATCAGCCGATTGCAGAATTACAATAAGAAGGATTGAGGCAGACAGGCATGAGACTATAGTCAGAAATAGAAAGCATGCGGAGGATGGTAGGTAAGAGGGACACTAAAAAAAAAAACAGAGAGGAATCAAGCGAGAGTAAATCAATGTCAATTTTTCATGTCTGGTTTGGAGCATAGTGGTAGAAGGCTTTCAGAGTTATGAAGTAGTCAGAGAATGCAAGCTGGAGAGTACCATTGTCCTTCATACCCGAGGCAGACATGCGATTCCAAGTGTATACATAATTTAAACATTAACAGCCTTATCCTGCTCTATGGCAAACCTAGGACATGCCTCTTAGGCATAGTCTGGAGTATCCTAACCTTGGTAAAGTGTCTGTACGATGCAGAAGAGGAGTTGGCGCAGAACCAAACTGGTTTTCTCAGTGACAACTCCAGCACTCCTTTTGTTAAGTTCACTATTTAACAGATACGGTCATAGGCAATAACCTTTCCAATTACCTTCCAAAGCAACTGGAAGAAGTAATTTTATTTTTACTTTTTATTGCCACATATGCCACAATATAGGAAGAAAAAAAACACAACACTTAAACAGGGTAGCATATGCTTGCAAAAAATATTAGAAGAAAAAGAAAAAAATAACCATGGCATATCATTTTTATAGAACAAGAATCGGTGTTCCCTAGGAGGAACAGGTCTAGAAATAAATTTTAGTTTTAATACACATCATAGGAAAGTACGATTCATACTGCGGTAAAGAAAAGGTACTATTGGCTTTAAATTACTGTAACCTGAAGACATAGTTTACACACACACTTAACTTAAAGCGGTAATAAGGATAACAAATGGAAAGAAGAAAAAAAACATTGACGTCCTGGCAATGACATGCACTTCATTTTATTCAGATCTGCCAGTTATGAGGCAAAACGCCATCACTCACTGTGCAAGGGCCAGTGGTTAAAGTGAGCTGACCCAATACCCCATGCTGCAGTTGGAGCAGGCAAACTGTGAATGGCAGTTGAACAGCCATATGGACAAACAATGCTGGTCCTATGCTCTGTATGTACCCTGGCATGCATTTATTATACATTTTTTGAATATTTGAGGCAGCTAAAGCAGTCTTTAGGACAGAAGGAATAACATAACGCACACTGCACATTACTGCACCGACTATCCTAATGCGTCTACACATGGAATTTTTGTTAAATTTGGACATTTTATATGCAGCAAAAATGAATGGATTTTAGCCACAAATTCTACCAAGCCATTTCAACAACTGCAAGACTACTTATGTGGTGCCTGAAAAGTATTTATCAGTAAGGATATACACCTTCTCAAAAATCTAATCCAGAAACATGCACAAGAGATCAAAAATAAAAACAAGGTTTCTGATGGCTTAAGCCTTTACACTAAATCAGTCAAGACAGGAGGGGTTTAGATTTATGGGAATTTAGGGGAGTATGGATATCAAAACAAAAGGGCAGTACAGTTCTCAAGTTCATGCAACCAGAAAGCTGGTGTACTTTAAAACTTGGGCAAGTTAGATTTTGGACTAAATGAAGACTTAGATGGACAAACTTTTAGGTAAAACTTAGGTGCTCTTTTAGTATCACTTTTGCAACTTAAATTGCGCTGACTGAATGAAAGATTTCCCAGTATTGATTATAAGCTGAAGTTCAATGTGCTTTTTCTTTCGGTCTCCTTCACACGTTTATGAAACCAAATATCACCCACATCGCAGAGACTGTTTTTTTAAAAAAGACGGCTATATGTATCATATTGTGGAAATCCCATTAACCCGTTGGCTGCTTCCGCTTTTTTCGGCAGTTTTAAAAAACTGTCACGGTCGCGTCGGCCATTGGCCGATGGCAGCACCAGCGAGGTAGGTAAATATTGTTTTAACAAACCTAAGTAAAGTGGATGTTGTCATTGCATAATGGTGTCATAACATGCGCCCTGACAATTGACAGACTTAAGCAAGGAGAAGACACTCCGCAACTAAAAATCTGCTCTTGGAATATAAATGGACTAGAGTCAAAAATCATGCTTACAGAACTATTAACGTACCTTCAACAGTACGATCTAATCCTACTTCAAGAAACTTGGGGGACAGAACCTCTCCACCTTCAAGGTTACAAATCATATCACCTACCAGCTAGTAGAAGCTCGAAGTATGGACGTCTGAAAGGTTTTTTAACCACGTATGCCTCAATAAAAACAGTAAGCTCAGCTAAAGAACTGATAATGAAATACACATCTAATAATGGGATCAACGCAATTCAGATGGAGATAGCAGGACCGAAGAAATGTATACAACAAGTGGTATTGGTAAATACCTATATTCACCCCAGAGAGAAAAAAAATAGATGCAAAATTCCTAGTGTCAGAATTGACGAGGATCATGACAGTAGAAATAACACCACATTATATCATCTCAGGAGACTTCAACATGTCCCTCTCCAGGAAAAGCAGTAGTGATAACCCAGCTGAAGAACAACTACTAGAATGGGGGTTCTCACCGGTGGACGAAAGCAAGTGGGGTAAACCAACTAAGGTATCTAAATCCCTACTGATGGAACCAACTAGTCTGGGGGCTGAGAGCTTTAAACGGCAGATATCCGGGTGATTGCCCATAAGCAGCAACTTACCACAACACGGTGGCATGTTCAGCAATAGACTATACCTTCATATCTCTCTCAATTCTGAACTTAGTAAGCGGGTTTAAAATTGGAATAATGGATTGTAGCGATCATTTGCCACAATAGCTCAAACTGGAGGTTCAGGGTACAGCGCAAACCATCTTAACTGAAAATCAGGATTTAACAGCAACCTCAAACCAAAAGAGAATAAAATATAAAATAAAGGATCTGGAAAAATTCGAGGAGATGGCAAAAAATTGCTGGGAAGAAAATAGAATGAACGACGGAGATAACATCAAGGCCTGAGAGAACTTCTTAGAAAGCCTCAGTTCAGCTAATGCTAAATTAAACACAGGAGTAGCCAATAAGCGGAACTGACTTCCATCAAAGTCTACCCAGTGGAGACAAGAGCGAACAAAGAAAGAACCCTCTAACAAATCAAGCCCATGACCCGAGGCAAATAAAAAGGGAGATCAACAGAGTAATTTGCAAATTGCATCAGAGAGGCCCCGATATCAGCTTACAGGCTGAACTAAGGAAGCTGAAGTTTAGAAAGAACAAAATTGCTTGACAAATAAGGCACAAATCTCCAGAGAAGACATGGGCCAACCTGCTATACGACATCAAATCTAACAACAGCGCGAGATTCTGGCGCACAGTGAACAATTTAGACAATGCAAGGGCTTATGAAATAAACTCACAGATAACCGCAGAACATTGGGTAAAGTACCTGCAGCATCATTTTAATAAAAACACAGACGAAATTACCCAAGGCTCTACGGCCTTCAACTACGATGTCCAATCATGGAAGAACTTAGGAGAAGAAAACCTCATGTCACTCACAATCAAACAGATCAAAAGCCAAATCTCTGAGGGCAAGAAAGAATGGGCCCCGGGGCCCAACGGAATTCCTCCAACCCTATATAAACAAGATCCAGACTACTGGGCCGAACAACTTTGTCCCCTCTTTAAAAACATCCTAGATGGGGGGGGAGAATCCCAAATTCCTTGAAAGGATCTATTATTCCTCCTATTTTCAAGAAAGGCAGTAAAAGTCAAGCAAAGAATTACAGGTTAATAGCCCTAATTGACATAGACGCAAAATACTTTGCAGTTCTATTACTGGAAGAACTCACAGAATGGGCATCAACGAGAATTAATTACGATTAAACAAACAGGCTTTCAAAGAAGTACAGGGACAACAATTAACATTCTTGCTCTCTCTTTATTAATTAACGCCTCAGTAAAAATCAAGAGGCCACTATTTGTCTGTTTTATTGACTATACGTCTGCTTTTGACAGCATCGAACGGGGTAAACTTTGGTCCAAGCTATCAGACTGGAAAATAACCCGCAACTTTTGAACCAACTAATTGCACTTCATTCCGACACCTGGATCCAAATAAAACCAGGAACTGGTAACATCCTGTCAAGGAAAATAACAACCACTATGGGGCTGAAGCAGGGATGTGTTCCTGCCCCGATTCTGTTCAACCTCTTCCTGTCCGATTTGTCAGCAGAGCTTGACAACTGCATCCACCATGCCCCAAATCTAGGAGGCTTAACAATATCAAACCTGCTGTATGCAGACAATTTAATATTTAATATTGATCAGTCGAACTCCAGTTGGCCTTCAGCACCTTATAAATATCACAAGCAACTTTTCAGATAGAAATGGGCTAAAACTTGGAGAAGTCAAAAGTGATGATCATAAATCAAAGGAAACAAGGGCATCGTCGCTGGGAACTTCATGGCAAACTGTTGGAGGTGGTCAATGACTACAAGTATCTGGGTATCACTTTTGACAGAAAGGATTCCTTTAGACAACACAAATCGACTATCAGAACAAGAGGGACTGCACTGGCAGTAGCACTAAAACTAATAATGCACAAAATAACAGGCCCTGATCTATCGCCCCTTCTAGAAGTCTTTCAAGCAAAATTGCTTCCTACCATCACCTACGGAAGTGAATGCATGAGAGGAAGAGACGAACCAGTTCTGGATAATGCAGTGTCGAAATCAATTTGACTAATTTTTAACCTCCCCCAATACATTTCTCCAGCCCAGCTAAGACTAGAATTTGGCCTCCAAAAACAGCAAGTAGCACGGAAGGGGGCATATGCAAAGTGCTGGTACAAAATAAAGGGAGCAGAGAACGGTTCTATGAACTCATACCTATGGAAAGAGATGAACCAAAATAAAGACAATCCAGCTGCGGTCTACCTACACTCGGCAATAAACCATTTAGCCCTACAGGAGCTCTGGGAGATCAATGGCCCACAGAAAACTTTTAAACAATTAGTAAACAAAACAGTAAAATTATTGTCTTTGGAAGAAGACAAATCTACCCTATCCAAAAGAGCTCACGGGTGGTTTGTCATTCAGAGTTACACAAGGGCCGCGCCACAAACCTACCAGGGAACAGGATTCTCAAAGATTGCAAAGGAATTATATCTGAAATTGAGGATGGGTGTTTTACCGGTCAACCAGCACCTTTCCCCTTGGCAAAGGTCAGACACATCCACAAACTGAAAAATCTGTGGCGAATTTAAAAACGTTATCCTCCATTTGTTGTGCAGCTGCAGAGGCTTAGACAAAGAGCGCAAACTGCTACTAAAACCAGCCTGGAACATGAGGGATCCAAACCCGCAGGCAAGCACTAAAGGTAAGTATACTTGTAAAGCGCACTGTTACTCCATCTCGGAGTGTCCTGGCGCTGTATACCGCTGGGGAACCCGTCCTGGCTTTCCCTGTGAGATGGTCCCTTCCTGGGCACCTCCAAGGTGAAGCCAGGCATCCCCGGCGCTGATGGGGCCGTTGTGGAGATTAAGCAAGCTATTGCCCAGAGTTGCAGAGTGGGACCCATGCTTAGCGTAGGCACCTCGGCGAGAATTATCGAGTCCGCGTCGGGAATTGAACCCTGGTCCCGGGCCGATCTCTGCTTCAGGGTCTGCCGCCTCTAACCAGTGAGCCACACTTCTCCACCATGCATGCTTTGATGGAAGTAATATCCAACTAGCACGCAGATTGGTGAAATTTGTTAATATTGCAAAAGCTATGTCAAATTTAACTGTAATATAACAGATCACGCACAGAGATCTGATTTCAAATGGTAGAAGCGGCAACTTTTAAACCGCGGTTCTAACTGGAAATCATAATCAGATACTAATGGAGCACAATGCAAGGCACTGCATTACAGACATTGACAACAATTAGAATAGTTAAATCAGGTTTTTTTCGTTTTTTTTTTTTTTTACTTCTCTGTTTTTACCTCAGTCAATTTGATAAAACTTATAACTGTTCTTACTGTAACGTATATTTTATTTATTTATTTTTATTATTTATTTTTTAACCTTATAAAGTGCACGGCTACCCCCAACGGGGGTGTCCTGGCGCTACGGACAGCAGTCAACCATAAGAGGCATAGTGAAATCTAGACATTAGAAAATAGCCAGGTTTTTAATCTGCACCGGAATAGTGACTCTGATGTCATAAACCTCAAGTCCAAAGGCAGATGATTCCAGAGTTTAGCAGTAACCACAGCAAAAGCCCGACCTCCCGTTCTAGAAAGACGGAAACGGGGAGCATGTAATAGGCGAAGATGATTGGATCTGAGAACACGCACCGACTGGACCGGTTTCAGCCTGTGTCTCAAATAGGCAGGGCCCAGACCATTAAGTGCCCTAAACGCAATGACCAGTGCTTTGAATTGGATACGATAGGACACAGGCAGCCAGTGAAGTTTAGCCAAATGTGGAGTAATGGAATGGCGATAAGGGATGTTACAGATCAGCCTGGCCGCGGCATTCTGTACTATCTGCAGTCGCTTAATCAGATAGGCCGGTGCTCCCACATATAGACTGTTAGCATAATCCAGATGGGACATGATTAATGCATGGACCACAGTTCTCCGTGAGTCAAGCGGAAGAAAAGGAAAGATTTTTTTAATCATGCGCAATTTACCAAAGCATGCAGCTGAAACTTTATTAACTTGGGTCTTACAAGACAGGGCATTATCAAATTGAAAGCCCAAATTTCGTGCGGATAAAACAGGAACCGGCGCAGGGTCCAATTCAACAGGCCACCATGCTTTGGCCGGGAGAGGCGATTTTTGATTAAAGAATAGGACCTCAGTCTTATCCGCATTAGGTTTCAGATTGTTGGTAGTCATCCAGGAGGAGATGTTAACCAGGCATTGTCGAAAATTGGACAAACTGCCTTCAGAGCGATCTCTAAATGAAAACACAAGCGGAGTGTCGTCCGCATAAGAGATCACTCTGACCCCCCAGGATTCAACCACCTCCGCCAACGGTGAAAGGTAGACGTTAAAAAACAATGGACTAAGTGCCGAGCCCTGCGGAACGCCACATAACAAAGGTTTCTCTGCCGAAGTATATTGAAACTCTTTTAACAAATGTATTGGTATATGTGACCTAATTTTTAATGTACGATTTTGCAAAGATTTTAATTAATCATGCAATAAAGATTACTTACTTACTTACTTAATGGTGTCATGAGGCAAAAGGCCCACTAAGAACTTAATTCAGTGTTGTCTACGGATAAGGTCACCCTCTACTATGTTATGCTTTTCAATTGTGTTACTTTGCTGATATTATTTGCTTTCTGAATTTATGAAGGAAGAGTAAAAAATTAAATTAAGAAGCCTGCGTTTAAAATAAATACAACTGGATGAAAAAAAGTGTGACCCCAGGTTTTTAAGTAAATAGTTACAGATGGCAGTTGCGAAAAATGAACAACCCAAAATATGTTAATGTATTAAATTAGGACAAACATCATTGTACTAGGAGTAACTCAACATTGTGTATCATTTCAAATTTACTTTTATACTGACCTACACAATATACAAGAAATACCAAGGGGTCCAAGCACTCAACTGCCAAAGCTAGACCCACAGCAAAGCATGAAGAGACTTCTTAGAGGAAGCAAACAGCACAATAGCGGGTAGCAAAAATAGACGCAACAAATATCAGCCTTGTAACAGTTTGAGTACCTTAATATATTTCTGTTCAAATTGGTTATTTTATTCTGCCACTTTACCCAAACTAATATGGACAATACTTGATTAGAAGTACCCTTCTCCCTAAACAAATAATGATATATGAATGTAAACAGATTAAGCTTTAATTTTGTTTCCTGCATAGTTTAAATGTTAAGTGTACTGATGTCGTACTTAAAGTAAATGTATGGAAATAGAACTGTGGACAGTCTTGGAGGACTGCTTTCTATGAAAACTGCAAGAATTTTTATACCTTTTTCTTTCTTAAGAATCCTATCCAAATAGTCCTTCAGCACAGAAGCCCGCATTGTACAGATGTTATTGGAGCATTCCAATTGGGGGTAGGGAATGACATTACTGGATATCCGGTTACGGTGCAGAAATTTCAGGATCTTTCCAGAATGAAACCCAAGCCGGTCCTTTGATTTTGAAAATATGTCAATAAAACCTGAAAATAAAAAGCAAGATAAACAATTTCTAAGCTACCAACTGCAATTATACAGGATAAACATTTTTTGCTGCTAACAGCAATTTATTCGAACAACGTCCATCTCATACAGGAATTTAAACTCTGGCTATGCAATATTAAAATGTTAATAATCAGTATAGTCTTACTATTATGCTTCTGCAAACCATTAAAACTGTTTGGTGAAAGACCTGGTGACATTTTAATACTAAATTTATACATTACAATCCTTCAACCTGACCAACAAATATGAAACAAAAGTACTCTTAGAAATGACTGAATTAAATTAGATGGTGATTATAATAGAGCTTCACAAATACTACGTGTAAGACTAGAATTACGTTGCTTGCAAGGGCACTAGACAGAAATTAGCACCTTGGGTGCTCAGGAAGGCTGAGAGCCCCCCTTAGACATGGTGGTTGTTTGCCAAACTGTCCTGGTAACCACCCATGTTGGGTGTGACAGTGAAAGACCTTCCGCTGCCACCTTCCGACACCTGAGTCTTTTTTAGAAAACTTTTTTAAGGTGGAGCAGCCCCTTGAACAAGAGTTGCTTCCCTTGCGGGGGGCACTTTTTTTGTGATGATGAAGACACTATCAGTGCGGGGGTCTGCATCTTTTAGAGGAGGACGTAAATGATGACAGTACAGCAAGAGGAATCTAAATTGCAGTCTGGGGCTGGAAGGCTCAGATTCAGTAAGAAAACTCTGTGGGAACTTGGTAGAGGACTTTTTAATAAAGGTCACCATGTATACATAGATAACTTTTACGCATGTTTTAAATTGTACCACACGCAACTCAAGTATCGGGAGCAACCATGAGAGTAAAAGTGAACTCACTGGTCTAGCTTATTTTGTATTCAGTTTTATGGTTGCGGTTTGTTTGTAGTCATAGTTGGTTTTTCATCTCCTTGGTTTGTGTTTTGTAGTCTGTCCCCAAACAAACGTGATGGCAGTGTGTGTAGATTGGCTCTTGGCTGGCGGTGTGCGCGTGGACTGGCGCTTGGCTGGGGGTGTGTGCGCGTGGACTGGCGCTTGGCTGGTGGTGTGTGTGCGTGGACTGGCGCTTGGCTGGTGGTGTGCGCTTGGCTGGTGGTGTGTGCGTGGACTGGCACTTGGCTGGTGGTGTGTGCGTGGACTGGCGCTTGGCTGCCGGTGTGCGTGGACTGGCGCTTGGCTGCCGGTGTGCGTGGACTGGCGCTTGGCTGACGGTGTGCGTGGACTGGCGCTTGGCTGACGGTGTGCGTGCACTGCCGCTTGGCTGACGGTGTGCGTGCACTGCCGCTTGGCTGACGGTGTGCGTGCACTGCCGCTTGGCTGACGGTGTGCGTGCACTGCCGCTTGGCTGACGGTGTGCGTGCACTGCCGCTTGGCTGACGGTGTGCGTGGACCGGTGCTTGGCTGACGGTGTGCGTGGACCGGCGCTTGGCTGACGGTGTGCGTGGACCGGCGCTTGGCTGACGGTGTGCGTGGACCGGCGCTTGGCTGACTGTGTGCGTGGACCGGCGCTTGGCTGACGGTGTGCGTGGACTGGCGCATGGCTGGCGGTGTGCGTGGACTGGCGCTTGTCCGGCAGTGTGCATGGACTGGCGCTTGGCTGGCGGTGTGCATGGACTGGCGCTTGGCTGGCGGTGTGCATGGACTGGCGCTTGGCTGGCGGTGTGCATGGACAGGCGCTTGGGTGGGGGTATGCATGGACTAGGTCTTAGCTGGTGGTTTGCGTGGACTAGGGCTTGGCTGGCAGTGTGCGTGGACTAGGGCTTGGCAGGCAGTGTGCGTGGACTGGCGTTTGGCAGGCAGTGTGTGTGGACTGGCATTTGGCTGCCAGTGTGTGTGTGTGTTGTGACCAGCGGCGAGTCACTACACACACACTGACATTGAAACTCCACTCCACACATTCCAACAGCTTCCAAGCAGTGCGATTGTTGTGTCTAAACTGGCATCTGGCTTGTGGTGGGGGTGGATGTGGGCTTGAGCTGTGTTGGCAGCTGGTAGCCAGTATGTGTAATGACTTGCATGAGGTGCGTTTGTAAGCTGTCTGTTTGGTGCTGTGATTGGTGTGTTAGTCCTGTTGGCATATGAGAAAGATGGGCCTTTAAATGGAGCGGTTTGTAAATGTAGGTGTTTTAATGTGTTGAGCCCACAGCTGGCAGTGTGAATGGTTTTCGGTGTCTGACTCATTGAAAATGCGTATTAATGGAATGTAAAGAGGTGCCTTGATATTGCTCTGGCACTTGGCTCACCCATACACGAGGTAAAGTTTTCATCCGGAGGCCTGGGGGAACACTGGGTGCTATAAAACGTGTGCGGGTCCGGTGATTCTACAACTTTTCCACTCACAAATGTGAGGAAAATGTGACTTTTTAGCTAAATGTGAGATTTCCAGGGGATTCTGGATAAGAAAAACGGGAATCCATGCAAGTTACACCTCATTGGACTCCCCTGGGTGACTAGGTTTCAGAAATGTCTGTGTTTGGCAGGTTTCTCAGATGGCCACAGAGCCCTGGACCAAAAAACAGCCCCCCCTTGCAAAACCAGGTCGTTTTGTAATAGAAAATGTTTATGTCTGGGTTTGATAGGTTTCCCTACATGGTTTCCGGCCCCAAGGCTAATTAGTATACCCAACGCAGATATCATTATCACCACAATACATTTCCCTGTCACAGGCACTTGGCCCACCAACCCAAGTGAGGTACCGCTTTTCCTCTGGAGACTTAGGGGAACGCTGGGTGCTAGGAAATGTGTGATTCGAAGCAGATTCCAAGACTTTTCCTCAAGGAAATGAAAGGAAAATGGTTTTGTAGGCAAAGTTTGCTTTGCATAGGATTCTGGTTAAAAAAACACCTGGTGAGAGCCACGCAAGTCACCCCACACTATACTCTGGGTGTCTATCTTTCAGAAAATGCGCAGGTTTGCTAAAAGTGCTGGCTGAGTGAAGGCCAAAAATCTACAGCTAGGCACATTGCAAAAAAGGGACAGTTTTTAAATGGAAACCACCCACACAAGTGAGGTAACATTTTTATCTAAAGACTTAGGGGAACACAGAATAGTAGAACAAGTGTTATTACCTATTGTATTGATCTACATTTGTGCCTTCCAGATGTAAGTCAAACCTTACTTCTGCACATACAGAAGAATTTGGTCCAATAGAAACACTACGGTCTGTCCTGGCTCGGCCAGGTTGTGGCATTAAAGATGACTGCCTTCCTGAGGATCCTGTTCGTATGTTAGGCTTTCCAAAAGAACCCCATGTGGGCATGCTTTAGTCTTTGAAGGGGGAGAAATGCCGCTTTGTCTGGTTAGAGGGGATGTCCCGAGAGGGGGGTCTGGGAATCCCCAACCTCTTGCATTACTAGCAGGCAGCAGACCTCCACCATTTAGTGGAACGGAGTAGAGAGGAGTCTAAGATGCATTGGTGTTTATGAACAGGACGGTAGCTGGGGAACACTTGTGGAAGATCCCAATTTTGCAGCACACGCAGAGAGCATGGGGCCTTTACTCTTCCAGTAACTAAAGCCACTCTTGAGGTGTGGGATCGAGTGGGGACGTCGTTCCCTTCCCCGCTGATCAAGATTGTGGGTAATACAGCCGGTATGCCAAGGTTAGATCACAACTCTTTCCTGAAGTGCCATACAGCGGGTTGAATATCCGTCGGTCACCTTTACGATGAAAAGGGTCCCATCTCCTTCGACGAAATGTACAAAGCTTTTGAACTGACAGAGAGAATGCGTTATCTTCAAACTCATCATTAGCTCACTGACCCAACCATTCGTACAAGCTTAGACGATATTGGGACACAATATTGTCCGACCTAGACACCTTCTTTGACACGCAGCTACCCTGCTTCCCTGTATATGTCATCTTGGGAGTCCCGAATGTCCTTTTTTTTACCGTTCAAATTGCATGTGGTGCGACACATTGGTCTAGCACTAGGAGCAGCCCTACAAAACATTTTCTCATATTGGGGCATCGAAAAGATACCATCCCATCTCAAATGGCTCCACAGGCTATGGCACATACTTGGGATGAAGAGATTAACTCTCACACTGACCAACCAGGGAGACTCCTATAAAGAGCTTTGCTACCAGTATTCTCTCTGCAGAGTTTAGGAAGCTGACCTGCTCCAGATACCTGCGCCGGTTAGGCTTGGTGGAGCAGACACTTCGGCACGAGACGGGGAGGGAGCAGGGGTGAACATTTGGGTGATTAATAGTGTGACGCTATCACAGATGATCTGGGAATGAGGACTCAGGGCAGAGGATAGTGATTGGGGGGATGGAGATTTGTTGGTGTTCTTTGATTAGCTGTATTATTGAAGCGAGTTTTCACTTACAGTCTTCTGGTTTGTATTCTGGAAATGTAATAAAACAAATTTGAACCTACAGGTATTCCCCCACTCCTCTCCCATCTCTTACCACATTGGAAAAGGTTGGAAATTTACTTCTAATAAGGACAAGAGTATATGATTTTATCAGAGAAGGAAAAAAAGGGATGTAGGAATAGTGGATTTGTAATTTCCCCAACATATTTTCATATGACCAACTATACATGAGTATATCTGCTCATGCAAATATGAATTCACTAAGGTTTCCTAAAAGTATGGCTTCTAGGCCTACTTCAGTAAACTCTAGTGAATTCCTGAACTCGTAGGATCAGTGCCAATGCAGCCATGCACACATGCAGGCACACTGTTGTGCCATTCATTATGAATTCAGTCCCTAATTTTGTTGGCCATAATGATTTTACACTCATCCTCCATTTGGATTCCTTTTTTCTTCTTTTTTTAAAATACTGACGTGCATCAAACACATTTTACTAAATGATGTCTAAGCAAAATGGTTTTTAACGTTGCACAAAAAGTGTAGCAATACATTTTTTTTCCAAGATACAAACTTTTTTATTTGCACATTTTATTTTCAAAGCAATCACCAGTCTTGCTGTATAGGCTTTTGCATGTATTTGCATATAATCAAGGAACATTCTTGAAGAACTACAAGAAGCCTCAAATGTATTTTTAAATTGTGAAAAGCATATATGCGTCTTACACTGGAATCACCCGATTGGTAAATGAGTGCAAGGGAAGTGTTACATGCCTACATTATACATACAGCTTCATAGCCAAGGCTGGCTGAACCTCATCCACGAAATCCTCAAGTCGATAAGTTTCTTTAAATCCTATAAAAGTTAATGTCAAAGTCCCTAAGGAAGTACTCACCAAGAGGGAAGTTTATTTAAACCCCTTGAAACATTTCACCAATTCGCCCCTTGGGCATCACCAAGCAGACCTCAGCAGGGTCATCCCACAGGCTTGCTTTGACAATGCTTTTAGAGTTTCCTTGATATAATGAAGCCATGGTAGCCTGCCCACACCTTGTAGTCCTCTGATTTCTACCAGGGTTAATCTATAGGAGATCAATTTCGGAGTGGTCTATATTCGTCCCCGAAATAAAAGTGGCCTAAGTCCAACCTCCTCTGCAATTGATCTAACACCTAGGTCTAGTCGAAGAGGAATTAGTGGGATGCTGGTGGAAAGGCTCAGTAGTTGCCTTAAAAAGTTGTTCTCCATCTTCACAGTATCTTTAACAGGTTTGTGTCCCCATAATTCTGCGTCATACAAGGTAGCTCCTAGGGCTTGCGTTTTGTAAATTTTAATAGTGGGGCTAACAGGTTCATAAAAAGACTTGCTATACAGCCTCGCAGGGCCACCCGTATTTTGTGTTAATTTAAGCCTTTATTTGGCAATATGGAATGACCAATCCATGTGCTCACTAAGAGTTAGTTCTTAATATTCAAAGGTAGAGACCCTCTCAAGGAGAAAACCATTCAGGCTTGGGTTTGGGCGTGTGGAATAAAATGGATTAAAAACCATGAATTGGGTTTAGTAACATTAATTTCTAAACCCCTTGCCTTGCAAAAGGCACTGAAGTTGTCTTGCGTCCTTTGGATACCCATTGGTGTTTTTGAAAGGAGAAGGGTATTGTTGGCAAACATCAATGTGGTGCTTTACAAGAGCCAAGCCTAGGTGCATCATTATCGTTGCTGGTGTAATGTATCTATAGACCATTAATATACAAACAAAATAGTGTCAGACTAACACACAGCCTTGTCAAACACCTCTACCAACAGCAAAAGGTTCAGAGAGTTCCCTGAATTTACTGCAACGAACCTGTGCAAAATTATTCTCTTGCAACCTCTTAATTACGTGGCACAGGTAAGGAGGAATCCCCATATTGGCCAATGCTGACCAGAGTAAGTCCCTCTGAACTAAGTCAAACGCTGATTTTTGGACTACAAATATCAGGCTTCCACCTTCAAGAATTACAGTTTTCTATTATAAAAGTTGCAACCTAAAGGCTTGGTCTATAGTAGATGTATGTTGTCTGAAACCCGCTTGATAGGGGCAAATAACCTTTTTTCCTCTATCCAATCCTGCAGTCGATCTAATATACCCGAGCAAATACGTTTTGTATTATATTGATTACACTAATGGGTCTTTAGTTGGCAGACAACAATAGGGAGCCTTTCTTGTAGATGAGTATAATCTCCGCCCCAAACCAAGAACTGGGAATTGGCATTCCCTCCATAATATAATTAAAAATCGCCCACAAATAGAGGCCCTAGACTTCTGGTTCAGAAAGGAAGAGGACCCTGGGAATGTTGTCAATGCCCGGAGCCTTATGAGGGGCAATCCTACCAAGTACTTCCGTTAGAGTTATTGAAGAATAATCCTCCTGTCCAGAGGAACACAGGTCACTACTAGGCAAGTCCTTATTAGATTCAGCAGTATGTGCCTCCTGTCTGTTTGGTACACCATATAGTGATTTATAGTGGTTGTTCCACAAATTGGCTGCGATGTTGTGTTCTAGATCAGTTCTACCCTTACGATTCCCAAATGTAACTATATTCCAAAATTGCTTGGAGTCCTTATGCTTAACAGCATGGAGCATAGAATCCCATTTTGCTTTATCCCACTCTTTCTTCATAGAACTAATGGCCTTTTTATAAACACCCCTTGCAGTTTAATCATACAATTATACTTGCTTTTTAAAGCTTCGATTAAAGCTAATTTGGCAGCTCTGCACTCTTTGTTAAACCATGAGGGTATGTTCTTCCTGCAGCCCCTAGACCTTATTTCAGTATAAAATAGGTATTTTAATTCCCCAGCTAGTGTTGCATGAATTTCAGCTACCCCGTCAGTGTGGCCAGCTTTATAATCAGGTGAAATGACTTTGTACAGAGCTGCTAAGGAATAACCACCACCTTATACATGGCATCAATTGAGTCTGGGGACTGCTGCATTGTAGACCAATATATTCTTCGTCTAGACGAGTCCAACCTCAGTCTATCGTCCAACAAATCAATGCAAGCTACCGAAGTACTTCTAGACGGTAAAATTAAGTCAAAGGACAGAGCATTGTGTTCACTGTCATATGAAGGTAAGGCAATATTTCCACATCCAAAACTAGGGGCCATAACCTTGTTTCCACAAAATCGTAGTCGATTAAAGATGAACAACGTAGCCGGTAGAATGTATGAGAGCCCTGTCGGACTAATTTCGCCTGTTACACACCGGTATAGAGGGGTTCAGTATAAGGGCATTGATTTTGAAGGCCAAGAAAGATTATTATTTAATAGAGGGTATAGACCACGTTGGAATGGCCCATAGCCTATCCTCGTCACTTATGGAAACATTGAGATTAACATCACGGGGCTCAAAGTGACAATTGAAGTCACCTCCTACTATCTTAAATACACTCTCCCGGAGTGAGGACAAGAATGTTGACCACTGCTCCACATGAGGAGATTCCTGTCCAATGCCCACTGCTTTAGAGTATACATTGACCAAATATAGATCAGTTTTGGAGGCAAAACGTTAATAGGACACACAGAATATCATCTGACAAAATCTCCAACATTTTGGTCCCCCAGCCCAGATGAGCGGCTACCCAGGTTGTCTAACCCTCGCCCGGCAAAAGCCACCTTGATAAACACTGCATAGCCTGAGTGCCGTATTTCTTTCATCAACCATGTTTCTTGAAAAAAAAAGACGTCATACTGGTCTATAAATGACCCCCAGTCACTACAATCCAATTTGCCCTTAGTCCTACAATCTTCCAAGGTGCCACCTTGGAAGGTTTTTTAGACTTCCTGGATGCCTAATACCAGCCTTGGTCCCCCCATTACTTCAGAATGACTTTCTCTAGTAACAGTTTCTTGGTGGGAATCGTGGGGGTCTGTAGGAGCCAAGAAAACATCATACCTTGTACCCTTGCAACCTAATAAACAGCAGGTTTACTTCGTCCCAATAATTATCTCTCAAAGAGGGGGGGGGGGCTTATCTGTGCGAGGTGAAATCTGAACTAAAAGATTGCAAGGGCGGTTGTCACATGTCCACCTCCTCGGACAACCGCCCTTGCATTGCATACATCCATTGTCGGCCCTACACACAGAACGGCAGTCCACCCCCTCCAGTACATTAAATCTGTTGGCTACTAGAACCATATAACACATAAGACAAGGAGCATGGTGCCTGGCACTTAGGACACCCAGACTTATGTATCAGGTCGAGCTGATTGCACCTCTTCTGGGGAGGTCTATAAAAAAACAGTGGTAGGACTGTTGGATCAGAGCACAGTTTCTGCCTAGATAATTCACCTACCAAGAGATCATGAGTCTGCTTTGTAGTCCAAAAATGTATAATAACACATTCACCAGGCCTATCTACAGGACCTTTTCCGATCCAACTCATCCTACGGGTCAAAAACATATTGCCAGCCCTGTTAACAGGGAAGTTCCTATACTTTGTAAGCCAATGTAGACATTTGTTTTTGAGGTCCTCGTGAGATTCCTTCTGGCCGGTTTTTAATTCTGGACCCCTGAAAGGATCACAACATAGGTGCATGAAGCGGGAGGTAGATGGATAATTGGGTTCAATAAAGGACCCACCAGATTAGTGCCTTTTGGCCCTCAATACCCCCGCTATTACTCACACATTGCTCCTCCTTTCTTCTTTAATATTGTTGGACCTATGTGCAGCAGCCGTGGGGGAGGAGTCAGTCTGGCTACATTTGTCTATTAAGCCCTTCAATGCCCCAGTGGCCACACTAAGAGTGCCCCCACTTAATTGACCCAGCATGTCCAAGCGAGCTATTAATGGTGTGAGTTCATCAAGAAGGACGGTTTTGGCCTGGGTAAAAAAGTCTCTCATTAAACATGTTACCCAAGGGGGCTGTTGAACTTTCCCTCATTGCATACAGGGGCAGTATCATCAACAACGAGGCATGTAGCTGTCAAATTCTCTTCAACATCTTTGGTGGGCTTGGGGGTACATGGCGAACGACATTTCTTTTTGACAGCCAAATGAGTCGATGGGCAGTTAACACTGCCCGTAGGTTGTAGCGCCCAAGCTGTTCCGGGACCAGGAGATTATGATAAATGAGGTGTTCAGGGCTATGTAGTGCTTCAGGCTGGGGCATCGTTGGAATGCATTGTGCATCAGCACTCGGGGAGAGCCACCTCTCCATTTATTCAATCTCTGTGTCCACCACCCCAATGGCCCTTTGTAGCATCCTGTCAAATGAAGTGGGCATTGTAGAGGGTGCAGGTGACGGAGCCCTCCCTTGGCCTTTCAGTTTCCCAATAGCCACGACCAAAGCAGCTCTACAATATATATTAACTTTATAAAAGGAACGTAAAGTGAAAAGTGTATGGATTTAGTAATCGCCCCAGTCACAAACCCCACACAGCCCTTCCAAATCCAAAATGTCCAAAGTGTCCAGCCACTGACCAAACATTTGCAGCCTCACGTTTAGTCTTGAGATGAAGGAAGAAAGAGACATGGCCTAGCCAGCCTCATCTGGGCCGAGGAAGAGCCCAGGTTGACCCAGTCTTTGCCCAGGCGCGACATGCGCACGTCCCGCACTGCGCAAAGCCTCTTCCTTATTTATGTTGCGCCAGCACCAGTCACCAAGCGCGACTGGTGGGCAAACTGGGGGATGTACTTTCACACCTCAGAGTCCCAGCAACAGCAGGGCAGACGACAACAGCTGTCCACACTGCCAGGCAAACTAGGGAATGTAGGTTCCCACCCCAGAGTCTGAGCAACAGAGGGCAGGTAGCAACAGCAGTCCACGAGGCACCAGTGCTGCGGGACACCTCCTTATTTACGGCGCTCCGATGCCAATCGCCAAGTGCGACCACCGGGCAAACTAGGGTATGTAGTTTCCCATCCCACAGCAACAGCGGGGTAGGTGGCAACAGCATCTACGAGGCACTCGTGCTGGGGGACGCCTCTTCCTTATTTATGGCGCTCCGGCACCAGATACCAAGCGAGACCGCCAGGCAAACTGGGGGGCGTACTTTCCCACCCCAGAATTCGAGCAACAGCAGTCCACAAGGCACCCATTCTGTGGGACGCCTCTTCCTTATTTATGGCGCTATAGCGCCAGTCATCAAGAGCGATTGCTGAGCAAATTAGGAGGCTGAGGCAGCGGACAAATTAGAGAGGGTATATCATCAAACAGGGACAATGTCTGCAAGTTATGCAAGTCCAAATAAATACGAAGCATGAAAAGATGAATCCCAAAGGGTTGCAGAACATACAAGAATACAAGTATGGCTTCTCCACAGCAGACCAGGAATAGGAAAAAAAAAGTGAAAGAAGCATAAATCTATTGGAAGAAAAACCCCTGCCGATTACCACTATGGAGATTGCAAACACCATACATGAAGAAGAAACAACTCCACAGTTTCCAAATGGAAGTGCAAACATAACAAGAGGAAGGAACTCAAGAATAGAAGAGACTAAAAAAATAAGGAAGAACTAGTACAACTAACCCTGAATGGGCTAGACACATAAAAATGTCTGCGTAGGAAAAAAGAGAGAAATCCAAGAAGAAAAAAGGGCAGCAGAAAGAGGAACCAAGATCCTTACAGACCACTATAAGAGAGAAGGGAATGACAGGTCAAAGACCCTCACTAAAAGAGTTAAACAACAGCCACCACAGAGAACAAGAAGTATATAGTGAGGTTGACAAATAAGGAGATAGGCAGGTAGATGGCATGGGGGATACGTCAAAGGGTGTTGTGGTAACAAAAGGAATGAGGAAGGACCCCAAAGCAGAAAGACTGACATCGCTCTGCAAGAATGAAGCAGTCAAAAGAGAAAGGAAAATGTCGTCCCATTTTCACAAATGAAGAGATATATATATATATATATATAGATATATATATATATATATATAGATATATAAATAAAAATAAAAATTACTATATATAGATATAGCGTAGTATTACGTTTGCTTGTATAATGGACCTTTTCCTCTTTTTTTTTTTTTTAAAACAAACAAGCACCAAGAATGTCTGAGAGAGGATTGGCAAAGTTCCTCCCGACAAGAATATCGACAGCAGCCTGCTAAAGCAGTTCAAGGCAGCAGCGATAGGGGCACAAAATACTGCACTGAGGGGACTATACCGCGCATCTCAACTCTGCGTATCAGGAAAGACTGAGTAAAGCCTTAATAATCAGAAGGAATACTCCAGGGACCAAAGGAAGCAGGACGAAAGATACACTAATAGGGTGTAAGTGCAAGGCGGAAGACGCATGCACAATTGGTGCAGTGGTACAATAGAAATCAGCTATAATGGATACTAACATAACATAAGAATATCTAGGACGCCAATGAGGTGTACAGAAGATGTCCCATGAGAAACTGAAAGTAAGGTAATATTGCATCTGCACAAGCGTGCAAAATACCATCAAAGATGGCGACTTGCATGAAGTCTGGAACAAAGACAACCCCAATACCATTAGGGATTAAAACCCATTCAGGGCTACAAAACAAAAATCAGATCAAAGAATGGGAATTACTATGTGTCTTTGACGTTGGAAGAAAGAATAATACCTGATGAAGGTAAGAACACCTCACTGGGAAACAGAAGCCAGAAATCTGCTGATGGCTGAAATGGAAAAGAAAGGAGAACTTCTCCTGTACTATGTACGCGGGGAGGTAGGTAAACAAGTCAGCTGGAAAGGCAGACGTACAGAGTTAAGAGAGTACTCCGCTTCAACTGTCCCAAAACCGCAGTAAAGCAAAGTCTGCATGGGGACTGAATAAATGTGTGCCATCAAAGGGCATGTCAACCAAGGTGGCTTGAAAAGCCTATAAAAACCCAGAGGTGTGCAGCCAGGCCCAATGACGTAGTGCCACTGACGAGACCATTGCCCAACCTACGGAGTCAGTGGCATCCATAGCACATCGAATGATCAATTTAGCTGCTTGTTGCCCATCCTGTATTATCTGGGAAAGATCGTTCCGGTGCTCACCCGGAAGTGAGGTTAGCAGGTGTTCCAATGAATCTCACAATGTATGGAAGAAACGGCTGAGAATGCAAGAAGTATTAAGGGATTGTAACGCACAATTGGTGGAGGAAAAAATATGCCTGCCACAACAGTCTAGTCTTCTGGAGTCTCTGTCGGGAGGGACATTAGAAAGACAGTTGAGATAATGGGAGGCCGAAACAGCCCGTACCTCAAAACTGTGAGAAGTATGATGTCGGAGGAGACACCCCAGATCACTGGGGGCAGGACAGAGTCTGTGAGAAATAGAGCAATCCACAGTGGCCCCTGTATCAGGTTTAGCCCAACCCCCAACAAAATATCAAATAAGAGTTTCACTATAGGGAAGCACTGGCTCTATCTATTTGGCTCTGATGGACGCGCCAAATAAAGGATCAGACATCAAAACCACAGACACTCGTCTCAGCATGTCAGCTAGAGAGGAGCTCACCTCTGCACCAAGGCCAGGAGGGGAAAGGAGACCAGAGGCTGGGGAAGACTCCAAGCCACTAGCTTCGCCCAACTCAGTCAACCAGCTATCCTCCATAGGAGGTTGGGCAGTGTCAGAGATGGGGTTGCGAAACCCCAAATCCCCTTAATCACCTCCATAATCATGTTTCTCAGAAGGAAAAACAGGAGGGGCTCCATGGAGACATCGGAGACAGGTGCCGCCTGACTCCGCATCGGATGCCGTCTAGCACCGAAGTGGTGATGTCCGAAAGGGAAAGGGGGTGGCATTGAGTGGCGCCACCGGTGTCATCATCTGAGTTCACTGATCGGACCCAGGTGCCGAATGTGAAAACCCAAAGGGTGGGCACCGGCACTGAAACAGATTTTAAGTTAAAAGGACGGACTGTGCCCGAGGGCGAACCCACCGGCATGGCTCCTCTCACCTCCTTGAAGTCCAAGGGCCATCCACGGGAAGGTGAAGACTCAAAGATAGAATGAAGAGAATCTAAGGTAGAGAGGCGTGGGGTAGACTGGTGCACTGACTCTTCAACTAAAGATCGTAAGAGGCTTTAACGCGTCGAGGCCCGGGAGTGATGCGACTTCAACTGACTCAGTCTTGACTTACCTCGGGACGTAAATGGAGAGTGGCGTCCATAGGAAAGGCTCCTGAAGCGGGCCCACAGGCAGCTGGGTGTAGGAGAGTAGGATCTGCTTCCTATGGTTACCCCCACTTTTTGCTGTGTTCCACTGGTTTATAGACTTTAGTCTGGCTGTGGCCCTGCTAATCAGGACCCCAGCCTAGCTGTTCTCTCTCTAAATTGATATCCTGTACATTAAGTACACACCAGATTGGTTACTGGGTTACCCTTGTGAGTCCCTAGTATATTTTACCTTTGGTACCAAGGGCATAGGTACCACAGAGGCCTGAGGCATGTATTATGCCACCCCTGGGAAGCCTTCCAAATTGGCACCACAGGTCTCTACTTGCAGCCTGGGTAAGGCGGTGTGAGCACCCCTTACTTAGATAAAGTATACCTATATCTACCATTTAAAACAGACACATATTAACCTATAAGTCACTCCTATGGCAGGCCTTGACAATCCTGAAGGCACAGTGCTTGGTTTTGTGTGAGAGGGTGCCCTAGCATGAGCTGAGCCCCTCTGCAGCTTTCGGAATCCCTTCCTTTATAACTGTTCTGTGAAATGGCCTTGTCGCCATCCTGGTCACTAGCTAGGGAACAAGACTCTGTCCCCTCTGCTTTCAGGTGCTTCAGATCTCTGATCCACCCTTGGAACCATCCGGACACTTGACTTCTGGTCGCCTGCAGCACTTCTTTGCAGCTCTCCAATGGAAACGACGCCGAAACCCAACAGAAAAAGACACCTATGCACCCGGCTTCCCTGGGTGAGGTAACACAAGTGCTTCAGTGCTCCCATGGGTCTTGACTCTCGAAGTGTCCAATACTGAAGGGGTTCCACTCTAGTCCATTCCTGAGTGTCCCTAATCTTTAAACTTGTAACTTTAACTTTCGCGATAGAAGTCAATGGTGATTCGAGTCTGTGTTTAGACACTGTACGCATCCCCCGTGGGTCTCCTGCGTCCCTACCTTGGGTGGTTCCTGGTTGCCCCAGCAGTTCTACAGGCCCTAGGCCTCACTTCTATCCCTCACGTGGTTCTTATACCACTTTCTTAGTATATGGTTTGGGAGGCCCCTAGGGCAAAACGTATACTGTGCTAATTTACTGTGTGCGAATTAAGTTCTTGTATTGTACTTTTGCCTCTAGCCTCATAAAGAGACTAGAGGGGTGTGTTTTAGAATAGATCCATATATATATTTTTTATATATATATATATATATATATATATATATATATATATATATATATATATATATATATATATATATATATATACACACACACCTGGTGTGGTGCTCTTTCATTTGATAATTCAAGAGATTATAGACTGGTAAAACATGCTGCTTTACATTCCGTCAAGACTTAGCCTGAAGGCTGCTCTCCACAGCTACCACTAGGATAGCTTTCTATGAAGGTTGTCCTAAACCTACCATCAATAAGGGTCGTTTGGACTGGTGCAAAGTGCCCACTAAAATAGTGGACATCATATGCCAGGCCAACTTCTCACACTGGGGAAGTGTTAAGAGGACAGAGGGCGATGGGATGACCTTGTAAACTGCGACAACCGCGCAGCTAGGAGATTCATACGGTGTTTCCGCAGCGCATTTGGGTGAAGTTGGCGGCAGGAGTTACACTCCTCAGAGTCATGGTGATCCCCCAAGCACCACATCCAAATAGAGTGAGGGTTTGCGGCAGATATTTGCAGGACCCACAAGGCTTGAACCATGAGGACATAAGAGTTTTGTAAATCCACACTGTTCCATTCGACAAAAACATCGAAGCAGGCCAAAAATACAGCCTGTATAATTACTTACCGGATCTGCGGAAAAAAAAAGAATTGGACGTCAGTGCATAGGAAGGGGTATATATGGACTCAGTCGATTTCACATTCGCTAGTCGATGTCACTATGGAGTCGCATAACACCCTCTACTGACGAGCAGAGGTACTGCTGAAATCCAGTCTGGCGCCTGGGGAAAATTCAAAGGTAAGGAATCTGCGGCTAGCTGTCACTATCAGATTAACTATTTAAGCTTCATAATTATTAGACAGAGACTCTCATTACAAACTATATAACATATAATGTTGTCCTACAACTTTAAAACAACACAATTTCTACTAGTCCAAGCAATGAAACCCTGACAAAAAACACTAGACTGTCCTATGGGGTCTGGTACTTAACGTCCTAATGCTTTATGAATGCATGTTCCAAGAAATCCTTGTTCCACATTCTGAGCTTGTGAGACCACATGGTTCCAAATCCAGAGATGCCTTAAGAGGGGCAGGATAGCATATATGCTCTCATCCACCAATAAGGTGCCCGGGTCTCAATGGATAGTGTTTCCAGAGCCTCGGCCACAAAAGAGTGGTAGTGCATGTGGTCCCAGTTTTCAGATCTTTAACATTTTCATAAGCCCAACAAAGAGAAGCAAACTCATGGCCTTGTGAAATAGTAACAGTAGGAACCAATCTTTGTTATCCTCTGTTGCTACGTCACTGTAGTGAATAACTAAATTCAGAACCTGGTATTTACGCTAATGGCACTCTATGGGAGCCACATATACCAGATACAATCTTTAATGATTTTGTGTGTAATTGCCAGAAAATGAATGCTTGAGTTTTTAGACCATAATTGTTTTGAGTATCCCCATTCTATGAGTAACCCTCCAAATATGCAATATTGTTTGAAAGAACTGGTGTTCGGCATTGTAATAATTGGTTTATTTTTCGTAGTAATTATTGGTGGCCCTCATTAGAATTAGAATCCAAGAAAAGAACACCAACTGCTTTGGCCCTAGCATACCGGCCTGTCCTGTCTACGACCTGCCTACAGCAAGAACCCCGGCTAGTCCAGCAGCCAGTAACCCCCAGAGTCCGGAGGACCTGACTTGCAAACCTCTTACAGACTCTGTCTCCCGTGTGCACTGGATTTGCTCAAGCAAAGACTAACGCACAGAATCAAGAATCCAGCAACTCTGCGATTCTGCACCCGACGCCAAAGGCCTGAGTTTGAGTGGCTTAAACCACAAGGAAGTCTCCACAGCGATCCTGATCTGGGATCTGGTGATCGCCGATCTCCCTCAAGCTTCAAGACAACAGCTGCAGCCTCAACCGGATGGGTCCCCCCCCAACCGCGACCAGAGCGTGTAACAAACCCCGATGCCAGAAGACACCCCTGCACCTATGCCCCACGGCCTTCGGTGGCCCAACGACTGTGTCTACCTATCCCCAAAGAATCCAACTGGCCTCTCCAGCTGGTGGTCGCCTTCAGGAAGTCTCCCTGCAGCAAATTCGCACAACCGAAGGTATCCATTGAAACGCACAGAGACCACAAAGTCCTTTTTGCATCTGCACCCGGCCGCCGCAGTGCCGCTGGTGATGCAGCTCTTTTGTTGGTCGTTGGCCTCTGCAGTGTCGACCTTACCCCTGGAGCTTTGCTTCCACAACCTAGTATCCTATTTGTCAGCTGTCCCCTTAGGCCCATTGGCTAACATTGAGCCCCTGCACTCTGCACCTAGCTGACCCAGTGCCGCTGTTGGTGTAACTTGAGTGCCCACCTAGACCTTGGGGAACTTTGGTCCTAACCCCCAACACTCCCACTCGTAAGTAGTGTAACTTACCTGAAAAACACTTTTCTCCCAAAGGAACCCATGTTAAGAGATTTTGGTCCTGAAATGTTGTGTTTAACTGATGTTTGAATCGAGAAAAGAGAAGTAAACAGAGTAAATGTATGAAAAATCTAACTTACCTTGTTTTGTGAGATCCTAAGGTGTAGTACCTAAGCATAACACCCCAGTAATCAAAGTAATCCAAAGTTAACTAAAAAGTAATCTAAAAGAAATTGTGGTGCAATTTAAACTGTTTTCAAAGCATATACAAATCTGTAACAATTGCAATTTTGACCACAAAGGCATTCCTTAAACAGACTTGAATTTGAGCTGAGCTGGTTTCTAATTGGTCTGGATTCTGTCTTTGTGTGTAATTAGTCCTTGATTGAGTGAATACAATACATGCTTAACACACCCTATAGATACGCCTAACTGCTCGCCCACACTACTATAAAGAGAGCTGTTAGTACTTACCTAACTGAGCCTCTTCTATACCACTGGGGACTCCCTATACTCTGTGCACACTATACCTCCTTTTGGTGTAGTATATACAGAGCCAGCTTCCTGCACTCACTTTTTAAAGAATTTAGCACCACTTTTGACCTCAAATTATATTGGTCAAAACATATACCACTTGGCTTTTCTTTGCAGAATATTTCAGAACATGGAAGGTCATCGCATTGTTTTAACTGGATACAGAAACCAGACTCTTCATAGGGGAGAATATTCATAAAATCAGTAGAATCCTCAACAGAAATTCTGCAAACATTTTCCCTAACAAGTTTTGAAAAATAATCAAGCAATAGTTTTCCTATGCTTTTTTTGAAGGTTGGCAGGACTAAGTTTCAATGCCATCATATGGGTTGTATTCTATTTTGGGGTTTTGTTGTGACGCGGTTATAAAGGATCATTCTCAGACACTGTGTGCTAGAGGGTTTATACTGTTTGATCACTTATAGTTTTCCTTTTTGTGTGTGATGCTTAAGTATAAAATGTATTGATTGTTTTGTTTTTGCACCATAGGTGTATTCCTTGTTAAATGTAGAGCATACAGCTGGGTGATATATTTGAAGACTTTTCCTTTGTTTAACTTCAAATCGGTTCCTCCAAAATACAGATTCTTTTAGGTCTTAATTTGTTTCACTTTTTCTAATCTCCAAAGTTTTTTCTTCTGTAGTGGCAAGTGCCATTGTTATGCACAGACCTTTTAGGATTATTTGCATTGAATGTATTCATTTAATTTAGCAATCTACAGACTATGGGTTCCAGTCCCATAATAATTTGTGGAAGAGGACTTACCCTGTATTGTGTGTTAGCTGCTGGAGAACAAAGTATATAGACACATTTTACAAATTTTAAGAGGATAGAAATCAACAATTGCAAAGAGGCTCTAGATACCAATAACGTTTTGAGAGCACATCCTTAGTAGGAGGGTTCCAGAGTGCCAAAAAACATTCAGACGTTTATTAACACTTACTTTTACAAAATGTAGGATTGAATGTTCCTGGATTAATCTGCTATGACTGCTAGTGAACATATAGTCTCAAACAAGTCATTCAATATATAGCCCCAGGGCTAATTTTTATGACCCACTTGCCACGCATATCTAGCTGGATTAGCCCAAGTTACTCATTTGTTTCGAAGGGCTAGCTTTAAAACAATCAACCAGTCCAAAAGTAGCATTCCTCTTGAATTAGAGTAGCTTTAAAACAATCAACCAGTCCAAAAGTAGCATTCCTCTTGAATTAGAGTATACAAAACACATTTCAGAGGGAACAGCCATTGCTCATCTAACCTGATAAGTCTGTAAAATCACACACACTCGTCCAGACCTTAGTTTTAAATTCCCAGGTAACGGGACTCCTCTGAAGGGTTATGCCACTGGATATTTTCCATAACCTTTAGCATTTTTAAATAATTTGTTGTTTTCCCAGAAACAACATATATAGCTATTATTTTCTTCACTCATATACAGTTATTCCTCAGAAGACTTTTCCTAGCAAACATTTGAAAAACTGGATGACAAACACCAGCTAGCCAAAGTTTCCCCATTTTCAATAGTATCATTCAATACTCCTTGCATATCCTTTCACCGATTGCTCAGCAAGGAAGTTAGAGAGCAGTGAAATGAGGCATGAGGACTTCTCATATCACTTTCCCTGTAATCCTTTGATTTCCGGTTTCTTAAATTGTTAAATACCATATGTCAAGGGGACATGTTAATCAAGGATGTTTTAACCTGCAACTGTAAGACTGGTGATTAGGAGGTGTATCTAAAGGCTTTCTTGGAGCTTCTGAATTTCTAACACTGCTGGTAAAACCGATGCACTGAGGAGGCTAGACCCAAACAAGGACTATTCTTAAATTTCTCCTAAGCAGAATCAGCTTTTTCACTTAGGAGTCTGGGGTGGTCAAAGGGCATGTCAATCAAGGAAGCCTGGACATCTTCCAAAAACCCTGTAAAGCACATGTTTGTGGATGATAACAATTGTTACCAGATTTGCTTAGCAGTGTCCAGTCGATCGTGACCTATTTGTGCAATGGACACCTTGTGCCATCTAAGAAGAGTGAGGCACTAGCAGGCTAGAAGTCAAGACGTTTTCAAGGAAAGCAATGCTAAACTACAAGAAGAAAATACTTTCTTTCCCATCATCAATCCACTTCACCGCCCTATCCCGTTGTGTATAAGGGAAGATTTAGGATTAACTTTGCAAGTAGAAGCTTGCACTGAGTTCTCATGTGTGTGATGCTATGCCAGGTATTTTGTGTGCACTGGTGCAAAGTCTGTGGCACATGGCAATGGGCAGCCAACAGCCAGAGATTAAAACAGCTTAGACTAAGCTGCCAAGTTTGGATCCATTAGTGCCTCTGTGAAGGATGAAAGACAATTTACAACACTAACAGCTCTACAAAGGACTGTAAATGAAGGACTCTGCTCAGTAGGGCCATATGGACATGTTAACATTGAGAAAGCGGACATCAATATGAATAACGATACATTCATGCATAAAAAAAAAATCACATTTTCATTGACGAATTCGCTTGTTGTGAACTCCAAGCCATCCCCGACTCAGAAATACATGCTTAGGCAGGCCCTGAGACCCAAGCCCAGGGTTACTGAATGACGGATTACAGGTGGAGTAGCACGTAGCCAGCAGACAAACACGCAAACATGAAATCCCAGATCGATCCCACAGATGGGTGCAGCCACACCACAATGGTCCAGGGCGATAGGCCACGATAAAGTGCAAATGGTCGAAGGGGTGTGCGCCTTCCCAAAACACCATAAAGTCAGATGCAACATGAGGTTAGGAGCACTTAGCCAATAAAGACACAGCACACACAGTGATCATGTGCTCTCCATGCGACATCTGGACACGTTACCAGTTGCATCTGGTGTCAGGGAAGAGTAAAGGGGTGGGCGGGTTTGCGGAATGACAGACAAAAATACAAAATAAACATAATAAAGAACTTACCTGCCGCTCGCCACATCACACTCTTCTGCTCCTCTCCACTACAGGTGCAGGTTCCCAGACTCCCCTGTGGTCAGTCCAGATGCTGCTCTCATGCTGGGAAGACCTGGCTTGGCAGTTCGGGCAGAACTGTTCCCATGAGGCACAGGGTGAAGACTGATTTGCATATAGCTGGGTCTAAACTGAGGTGGCGAAGTGAGCTAAAGAACGATGATGGATTCAACCCAGATCAGTGACTGGGGATGAGTGTCTGAAAAGTTTCAGAGCTCCGTTCATCTCCTTGCGTTTGCTCATGCTGCTCGCACCATGAGAGCAGAGGCAGGATTGGCCTGAGCGCCCTCAGCCTGTGATTGCTGTCTCCAGCACGGCAATGCAGCTCGGGTTGGAGATAGCTAAGTGCACATGTTGTTTGGCCGTCCTAAGACGGCCAGCCAAACAGTCATGCACACTGACAACAGTGCCCACCACTGCCCCTCTGTCACTGTTACCCCAATGGCCCCGCCCCCAGGGACTCGGCCCGGGAAGGAAACATGAAACAATAATAAACACGTTATATTATCGTTTTATTTTTTAAGTTTTTAGGCTGCTGGCGGCGGCACGCTCCTACACTATTGCGGAGGAGCCCATGGTGCACACTGGCCGCAGTGTGTCCACGCAAGGTTGAGGCTCACCTGAATTCCTCATCCAATGTCTAAATTTATGGCTCCGAATACAGAGGATCGCTGGAAACATTTTGTTACATTCAAAATACTGCATAAAAGTCTGTGTTACACTATGCAGAATGCTTTCTATGAACTTCCCTGGACCGTGTTCAAGGGGCTTGATAAATTACTACTGGAGGTCCCGTGGCAGGGCAGGCGTTGCAGAGTTGGTTTTTCAACATTGAAGCCTGAGTGGAATAAAGGGGGTATGGAGATCTCAGACCTTGAGCTCTATTAATTTGCAGCACAATTGCAGCATGCAATTCATTGGTTGGATGGGGAACCCAACTGTGAACGATCCCTTATGGCAGGTACTCATGGTGACTAGTAGCTGGGGCTCTCCTGATGCGAGGAGGTGGCATACTGGGAGACTTTCCACACTTGATTCGTCTGATAGCACGGATCATGGAGAGGGTGGTGAGGCAAGGTCTAATGAGCTTGACTTCTGGCGAATCTACCTGTTTGCACAGGTGGCTACTGTAATGTCCGTAGAAAAATGTAAGAAAGGGGGATGTATTATGCTATCTGATTTGTATCACGAGCAATGCTTTGTGTCACTCAAGGATGCTATATAAGTGTTTTGTTTAGGGCATGGTCAGTTCCTGCAATATCCCAAAATAAATGCAATGGCCCGGCAATTAAGGCCCACTTTTCCGGAGATGCCCGAACCTTCGAAAACCCGGGTAACGTTTTGGCTATGGTGGTGGGTTGCAGGCTCATATGAACTATTGTTACTTACCTGTAAACAGGTGGTTCTCCAGTATTGGTGTCTTTCATAGATTCACATGCTTGAATATTCCCCGTCGTCAAAGTGGGAGTCCCACGGTATATAAAAATAGCAATAATGCTAATATAATATAAATTATAATATCATATAATAATAAAAATAGAGATAATACACTGTAAAACCTCTACAATGGTAACTTCCATAGGAAGACATTACAAGAGAAAAAACTCATTTGTAACATATCAGTGTCATTATGTTGGTCCAAACTGCAGCCAATCAGGCTCAAGCACCCTCTAGAACCTTCTCCTCAGAAGCTCAAGCCCTCAGATTTTCGTAGCACTAGTAATAATAGCGCATGAGGAGAAGAGAGCCTCTGAGGGGAGGAAGGGTGGGTCGCATGTGAATCTATGAAAGACACCAATACTGGAGAACCACCTGTTTACAGGTAAGTAACAATAGTTCTTCTCCAGTATTAGGGGTGTCTTTCATAGATTCACATGCTTGAATAGAATAGATAGCAGTAACTCCTTAGAACTGGGATTGCTAAGCATCTTCACATGAAGTAAACACATATCTTAAAAGCATATAGCAATCACAGAAGAAAAAAGGAGGAGGGAACAGAGGCTCACCTTATTTAAAGAGATGGCGAAGCACTGCTTGCCCCACTGCGGTATCCGCCTCGTTGATGGAATCCAAACAGTAATGTCTGGTAAAGGTGTGCCTATTCGACCACGTTGCCGCCCGGCAAATCTGGTGTAGAGGCACTCCGGCAAACAAGGCGGTGGAAGACGCCATCGCTCTCGTCGAATGTGCCTTCACAGGACACTGTAAACGCTTGCCAGCTTGTTGGTGACAGTAGGATATGGCTGCTGAGAGCCATCTTGCAAGTGTTTGTTTTGTCACTGAATGCCCCCTTCGCATTCTTCCATATGCTACAAAAAAGTTGATCTGATTTGCGGAAAGGGGCAGTTCTTGAAATGTAAAACTTTAGACAACGGCTGATGTCTAAAGAATGAAGGCGTTGTTCTGCCGGCGACTTTGGATTCGGGAAGAAAGTCTTTAAGAAGACCGGTTCGTTCAGATGGAAATCTGTAGGCACTTTTGGCAAAAAAGAGGGATTGGTACGAAGAGATACTCCATCGGCTTTAAATTGCAAATAAGGAGACTTGATTGTGAAAGCGTGAAGATCGCTCACACGGCGAGAAGATGTTAGGGCCAAAAGCAAAACGACCTTCCAGGTAAGAAACTTGTTGTCTGCCCTGTGGATTGGCTCAAAAGGAGGCTTCATGAGCTGTGACAATACCACGTTGAGCTGCCATGCCGGAGGCGGGCGTCTGATAGGAGGAAACTTTCTGAAGAGACCTTTAAAGAATTGTCGGATAATTCTGGATGAGCAGAGAGAGATTGAGCCATCATGTCTGAAACGTGAAATAGCTGCCAGAAAGACCCTCAAGGTGGCATGAGAGAGGCCAGACTGAGCAAGGCTTAGAAAGAAAGGCAATAGCTGTTCCGGGGCAGAAGTGAGTGGATGGACATTTGCTTCTGCGCACCAATGGCAAAACCGTTTCCACTTTAGCTTGTACGTTTGAATAGTTGAGGAAGCTCTAGCAGAAGCCAGAATCTCTCTGCATTCTTGGGGCATATCTAAGTTCGCGAATTCGAGGTATTCAGGTTCCATGCCCATAACTGAAGAGTGGTCGGGTCTGGATGGCAGACTTGGCCCTCGTCCATTGACAGAAGATCTGGACGTGGATGTCGACGAATGGGCGTGCATTGGGACAACAGAAGAAGTTCTGAGAACCAAGCCTGTCTGGGCCAACGAGGTGCGATCAGTATCAAGTGGCAGGGTTGCCTGCGCATCTTCCACAACGTCCTCGGCACCAGTGGTATGGGAGGAAATGCATAGGCGAACAGGCCGCTCCAGTCCATGAGAAGGGCGTTTCCGCTGGACCCCGGATGAGGATGCCAGCTCGCAAAGGCGGGGCACTTCCGATTCAGTGGAGTGGCAAAAAGGTCTATCAGGGGACGACCCCAACGGCGGAACACCATGTCCAGAGTTGGTTGATGAAGTTCCCACTCGTGGGTCGATGATGTGGACCTGCTCAACGAATCCGCTAGGACGTTTGAAACCCCCGGCAGATGGACCGCCGTCAGGGAGATTCGATGACGAAGAGCCCAGTTCCAAATCTTCTGAGCTAGCCGCGACAAGGGCTGAGATCTTGTGCCGCCCTGTTTGTTCATGTAGTGCATGCTGGTTGTGTTGTCCGTTTGAACCAGCACGGACTCGCCTTGCACTACTGGTAGAAAGGATCTGAGAGCCAGGAAGATCGCCAGCAACTCCAATCTGTTGATATGCCATGTTCGTTGTGACGGTGTCCACTTTCCTTTGATTGAAAGGTGTAGGAGATGAGCTCCCCAACCCTCCATGGATGCATCTGTGGTCAGTGTTAGATCCGGAGGAAGGGCCAGAAAGGAAACTCCTTCGTGTAGGTTGGATGGTTCTCTCCACCAAAGGAGACTGTCTTTCATGCGAGACGAGACTGTCACTAGATCGTTGAAGGATCCTGACACTTGGCGCCATTGCAGGTCTAGTTCCTCCTGAATAGGGCGAGTGCGGAGCCTGCAGTTCGGGAGTAGAGCGATGCAGGACGACGCCATCCCCAGAAAGGACTTCAACATGCGCACAGAAACTGACTGTTTTGAGCGGATGAGGGTGACCAGACGTACTATCTTCACCTGTCGTTCTTGGGAAACGAAGGCTTTTGATAATTCCGTGTCGAGAATGGCACCCAGGAAGTTTCTCCTTTGTGATGGTGTTAAATGTGACTTGTCCACGTTGATGGTCAACCCCAGTGACTCGAAAGTCTGTAGGCAGAGACTTGTGTCGTGAGCCAGCTGTAGAGGAGACGGAGATTTCAGGAGGCAATCGTCCAGATAAGGAAAAATCTGCACTCCTTGAAGACGAAGATAAGCCATGACTGGGGCCAGGACCTTCGTGAAAACACGAGGCGCCGAGCGCAGGCCAAAAGGCAGCACCTTGAATTGGTAATGGACAGTGCCCACCTTGAACCTCAGAAATTGGCGATGCTGTTGAAGAATCGGCACATGAAAATAGGCGTCTTGCAGATCTATCGTGGACAGGAAATCTCCGCTGCAGAGAAGCCGCAAGACTTCTGACAATGTGAGCATGCGGAAAGACTGCTGTTTCAGAAAGAAATTGAGCGCCCTCAAATCCAGTATAGGCCGCCACTCTCCCGTCTTCTTGGCAATGAGGAAAAAACGTGAGTAGAAACCTGTCCCTTGTTGTGATATAGGAACCACTTCGACTGCACCTTTTAGTATGAGAAGACGAACTTGATGTTGCAATTCTAGGAAATGGGGAGGTGGCGGGCCTGATGGCGGAGAATGAGGAGGAATCTCTGTGAACTCCAAGGCATGACCCTTGCGAACAATGTCCAATACCCATTGGTCCGATGTTATCAGAGACCATTGGGAATAAAACTGCGAGATTCTCCCTCCAACTCCCTGTGTGACATGAGAGTCACTGGCGTTTGTTGTTGGCACCCCTATAAGTTGGTTTTCCTTTATAGGGTCTTGACTGATTTTGGCGAGTAGACTGTTGGGAGGAGTAACGTTGATTGCCTTGGTTGAATTGGCGGTACTGAGTGTGTCCTCCTCGAAAAGTTGTGGGAGACGAACCTCTTCCACGCGCGCCACGAAAGGGCTGCTTCTTAAATTGCAAGGAGACTAGCGATTTTGCAGTATCGGTGTCCTTTTTAATTGACTCAAGCGCCTCGTCAATGTGAGCGCCAAAAAGAGATTCACCGTCATAGGGCATGTCGAGTATCTTCGACTGGACCTCTTGCCGGAAAGAAGTGGATTTAAGCCAGCCCTGGCGGCGGAGAGCCGCAGCACTGGCGAGGATGCGAAATCCCGTGCTCGCCACATCAATCGCACAGTCAATCATTTCCTCTGACGCCCTCATGCCATCCTGAAGAACTTGTTGGGCTTCCGCTCTGGACGCTTCCGGTATTAGTGAAACGAATGCGGAAATATCAGACCACATTTGCCTGTCGAAACGACCTAGAATGGCCAATGCATTTGCAGCGCGTACAGACGTAGAGGACATGGTGGAAAATTTCTTCCCAATGGCGTCCAAACGTCGACCCTCTCTATCAGGTGGAGTAGTGAGAGGAGTCGCCGGATTACGGGATCGTCGCTGTGCCGCCTGTGTGACCACCGAGTCTGGTTTGGGATGCGACAGCAAACAAGCAGGTGAACCAGCCGGAGCCTTGTACTTCTTTTCCAGGCGAGGGACTTGTGCAGGCAAGGAGTTAGGAGAGTGCATAATCCTCATCCCTTCTTTCCATACAAATTCTATGATTGGTATGGTGTGAATTTGTTTGTACGGTTTGTTCTTGAAATCGTAGAGAAAGCAATCTTCTTGTCGTTATTCTCTCGGCAATTTAAAGCGGTCCGCCGCTTTATTCATCAGCACATGGAAGCTTGCTATATCAACAGGAGGCGAATCACCTGCCTCTGGCTGTTGCGGAGAAGGTGTCTGTATCCGATAGTCGTCGTATTCCGCCATATCTGGATCCTGCTCATCGTCAGTATCCTTGTGTAATTCCCCCTCTTCGCTGTCCGACTCGTCCACCCCGTGCGCACCAGGTTGCGGAGTAAAAGGGGGGTTAGGGCGGGTATGCTCTGGCAGCACAGGCTGCTCCGAAGACTGCGGATGGGTGGCAGGGCCTGAGTCATCCACAGGAGCGTGGCTTGGAGTACCTTGAGGGGTAGGCGGAAACCTTCGATTGTAGTCATCCAGCATATGCTGGAGGTTTGAAAACAAAGAAACTGGGAAAGATGCCATAGGAAACTGGACAAATTGATCATCCGGTTGGACCACTTCCTCCACCTCCTCGTGTTCAGAACTGGAGTCTTGACATTTTATGATTAACTCCGATGGACTGTGAGCTTCATCGTCATCATCATCCCCCATAGATCCAGTCTCGTGATCCGTAGCCATCAAAGGTGAGGGTAATTGGAGATCAGGAGGTGGCAACTGCAGAGAAGAATCCCTGCCAAAGGTCAAGGAAGGCAGTGGTACCAGAGGCATAGTGGCAAAAGAACCCAATCCTGACGAGGCTCCTGAACATGCCGCAGACGAAATCGCCATCGTCGACGAGGTAGTGCCCACGGAGGGATTCGTCGTCGACGGTATCGTCGTCGACGGAACGTGCGTCGACGGAGTCTTCGTTGCTGGAATCTGCGGAGACGGCAGCCTCGTCGACGGTATCTTCGTCGACGGTATCTTCGTCGACGATACCTTCGTCGACGGCATCGTCGTCGACGGTACCTTCGTCGACGGTACCTTCGTCGACGGAACCGGCGTCGTCTTCTTCGACGACGACGCCGTCGTCGAGCTGGTCGACGGAGCACTCGACGTCGACGGGACTCTCGTCGACGGAACAATCGTTGCCTTCTTCGTCGACGAAGCCGACGTCGACGAGGTGGTCGACGGAGAGGCTGACGTCGACGGGACCTTCGTCGACGATGAATCCTTCGACGTCGAAGAGGATTTCTTCGTCGACGGCAATTTCGTCGCCGACGAGACAATAGGGATCGTCGACGGGATCGTAGGAGCTCTCGTCGACGTAGAAGACGTCGACATCACCATCGTCGACGACGAGGAAGCAGACGTCGTCGTCACAGAGGTCGTCGACGAAGACAGCAAAGCCAATCTCGTGGACGGAACGGTCGTCGACGAGCCCGTCGACGACCGGGGTGTCAAGACTGTCAGAATGCTTATAGAGCTTGGACAAGACGCCTGAGAGCCAGGTCTCGTGGGCGTTGACACAGAAGCCATAGAACATGAAGATTGTGCCACAGGTAAAGCCAGCTTTTTCTTCTTCTTCAGAAAAGGAGAAGGTAAGTCTTGAACAGTCCCACGCTTGGAAGGGACAGTGGAACAGTCTGACCGAAGACTTTCTGCGTCTGACAGAACATCCTCTTTATCTTGAAGGCGCTTCAACCATATAAGAAGACGACCTTCCCTGTCTCTGAGAGTCTTAGAAGGAAGAGCTCTACAGAATTTACATTCATCCACCTTGTGGTCAGGGTACAGGCAGTAAATACACTTTTGGTGGGGGTCCTTCTCAAACAAACGTAGTTTCCCACATGAAGAGCAAGCTCTAAACAAAGACTTCTTACTTGACATTCTGAAAGAAATAAGTTGAAGAGACAAACTTTGAAGAAAACTGAGCAGAGCTCAGGGAGACTCCCTTCACACGACGTGCGGTAGAAAATCTGAGGGCTTGAGCTTCTGAGGAGAAGGTTCTAGAGGGTGCTTGAGCCTGATTGGCTGCAGTTTGGACCAACATAATGACACTGATATGTTACAAATGAGTTTTTTCTCTTGTAATGTCTTCCTATGGAAGTTACCATTGTAGAGGTTTTACAGTGTATTATCTCTATTTTTATTATTATATGATATTATAATTTATATTATATTAGCATTATTGCTATTTTTATATACCGTGGGACTCCCACTTCGACGACGGGGAATATTCAAGCATGTGAATCTATGAAAGACACCCCTAATACTGGAGAACTCATTTATACTGAGCTCTTCGCGTTGATAGACCGCTTTGGCAGCTCAAGACTGAGGGAAGGTGGCAGCAGTACACTGCTGCACCGATAGCTGAAAATCTGGTCCAAAATTCATGAAGGGATGCACAAAGTAGCAGTCAACATGGTCCCTATGACCTACCTATCCCCGAAAAGAGTACATGCATTCTACCCCTCTCGGGGGCAGGGATGCCCTAAATGTGGGACAGAGGGGGCTAAATGTTTACATATGGTGTGGTACTGCCCTACCTCGGTCTCCTTTTGGGTTCAGGTCTTAGCCCACCTAAAGAGTGTGTTCGGATGGGAAATTCCATAGACAGTTGAGAAATGTGTATTGGGGCTCCTTCCGGAGGACCCAAAAAAGAAGTTTAGTAGACGTTTTGCCATGCTCGGCCTCACAGTGGCAAAGAGAAGGATAGCCATACATTGGATGGGTAAGCAATCCCCCTCGCAAGGGGCCTGGGTTGAAGACATGGTGGAGTGGGCAGGGGCGGAGGAGGATGACTTGAAGAAGGGTAGGTGTGATGAGAAAGCTCAAGAGGTCTTGATGACATGGAATGCAGTGTCAATGTCCTTGGTACAGGCCAATGACTCTAATTCACAGGTTGGTGTCCCTGAGCAGAGTGGAAAGGGGATGGCTCCAGTCTGTCGATCCCAAGGTTTGCCCATATTGGAAGCTGAATAGGATGATTATGAGAGATTATTATTTGTTCCTTTTTGTTATATCTGTAGAGACATGTGTGGAAGGGGGTAATGGAAGGGGGTGGGGGTAATGGAAGGGGGTGGGGGTAATGGAAGGGGGTGGGGGTATGGGAGGGGGATGAGGGTGATGGGAGGGGGTGGACTCCCAACTGGTTGTCGGTGGTTCCTAGTTAAGAATACCGGATGCGGAGAGACATATCTTCTTTAATGTTTTCTATATATGAGTAGTGATGACAACTGCAATATATGTAATGATATGTACTGTTATTGTAAATGTTAAGATATAGTTTTAAAATAAAGTATGTTTTACCGATTGAAAATTGAGACAGTCCTCAGACCCTATGCCGGTGACTGTGACTGTGCTCCCGGCTGCATTATTTAATGAAATAAACTGTTCCTGTTTTGCCAAACACCTCTGGTATTTCATGTTCAAGCAACAGACAATCAAGAGCTGACTTATGGAGAAGCGCTTAGAGACCGTGGGTGATTTACGCTATATAAAAATAATATAACATACCATGATATAACAGTTGTCAAGATCACTGGCGATCACCAAATCTAGGTAAAGACGATCATCTGTATTATGCGGCGAAAGTAAATTGCCTGCTTTTCTGTCATCATCCTTGTCATCATGTGGATTTATGTTATGACGAGCATTTGAATGCATCAGAATAAGAATGGAAAAGGGCCTGCATCCTTACACAATGCTAACGCCGAGAAAGTGAAGCCACTGGAACATGATCTTCAATACATGGTGCACTTTAGTAATAGTACAGAGTGACATGGGATGGACTTTCACAGACGAAGGACCCCATACTGAAAGATTCTGTATCAACATCACCAATGCGGATAGCAATACCAGTAGGATGACAGCTAGCCAGTGGTTTGACAAAGGAGCAGAGGCATTGCCCAGCGCTGATGTCAAACCATTAGACTCCCAGCATGGTCCGTCAGCTCCAGGAGGGGCCCTCCAGTGGAAAAGAGACTAGAGGCCCGAAGGCCCTGTGGGGCGAGAAGGCTCACAAGAGAGAGACAGATTAATGTTAAATATTTGCAATATGGACTGCTTTAAGACTACTACTTGATGGCTCAGGGAACTGTGGCATCGGTTCAAGATTCAGAAGGGGTTCAGAAGAAGAAGAACACCAAAGGTTTGGGGACAGGTCCTGTGGATACAAACTAGGTGACCTCTCCAGGGAAAAAGGGAATCTGAGACGGGAGTCACATTTGTTCTTCTTCTTTGTAGCTTTATCGTTCAACTTTGACTTACTCCACAAAGATGATCTGGAGGGGACGATCTTGTACTGTGTTTTTTGTGCTCGGGTATTTAAAGAGTGCCCCCTCACTCCCTGGCCGCCTTCTGGTGCATCAAGTAGCATCTGTCACAGGATTTGGAGTCATGTTTGGCCCTCCGACATCACAGACATTGAATCGGTTCATGATTGATATCTGCTTTCAACACAGAAGACAGTGTGAAGTCATTAGAATTCGGTAGTTATGTTCCTGCTACACTACCAGGATAATATATAATTTAGAAGACAAATGCTCAATCAATAACCAAAATCGGTAGGAGCAAAGCTCTGGAGTCACAATGAAAGATGCAGAAAAGAGTAAAAGAGACCAACATCAGTGCGCTGGGTTGGCACCAATATACGGCTTTGTGTCCTAGTGTCTGTGGCAGGATGAAGCCTGATAGCTCCTGCGTGCCTATAGGTGGCACTAAGTAAGTCTTTGCTAAATCCGGTGTGTGGGAGGATTCAAAAGGTGAGGAATATGCAGCTAGAACAGTCAGGTAAATAATGCCTTGTATATATTTGCTTTTGATTAGTGGTGATTTAATGGTAAATATTTTCACCACTGTACACTGCACTGTACCCAATAATGGGTGGAATCCAGACAGTGGCTAAACAAATTACATCTAAAAATAATCTATGTACACATCACATGCTACAAGTTATATGAAATCTAATGAATTCAATCAAAAAGAGGTTTTAGAATAGAAATATTTACGCTCTCTTTTTACAGAAACTTCTAACACTTTATACCACTTACCTGGAGTAAGCGAACATGCTTGAAGCTGTCTGATAACATGACTAAGTTCCCCTTGGAGATTAGCTCCACTGGAGCTCTTGAGTGCCTCAAGCATAGTCTCCACATCAACAATTCCATCTCCCTCTGCATCAAACTGGGCAAATGCCTGTAACAGAGGTAAGATGGCAAAATGTAAGGCAACATGCTGCTACATGAATAACTAGTATGACCATAATACAGTAGGCATGCTCGATAGGTTATCAATCCAATGCCTACATCTAATTGTGATATAGCAAATGAGAAACAAATCATATACTTGCATGGTCCACAATGCAAAGGAAAATTAAAAAATAAAAGGAGCCTATTGAAGTCAAGAAAACACACCAGAAAGTTATGACCGTTTCCATGTTGGTGTGCACCCGAAATGTGTGGCAAAACTGCAGCTTCCTACTGGCTGGTGACACCACACCAAGGGAGAGGATCCATTTTAGAAAAGTGCTACAGCAAACAAATGATGGACGGAATGCTGACAATGCAAACATTCTCCCCCAGTCAAAAGATCTGGGTTGAATCCATCTTTATTTTGCCCACTACCCACCCATATGCAAATCAGTCTTGACCCTGTGCCGCATAGGAACAGTCCAGACAGAACTGACAGGCCAGGTCCTCCCTTGACCGGAAACAAGCATCCTGGGACCGGTTTCAGGGTATATCACCCTTCTTCAGCCAGGCTAGCTTGAATCCAGTGGCACAGTGAGCAAGGGACCCACGTCTGGGCAAACCCATCCCACTTAGGACAAAAAGTGTTACAGCAAACAAATGATGGACGGAATGCTGACAATGCAAACATTCGCCCCCAGTCAAAAGATCTGGGTTAAATCCATCATTCTTTTGCCCACTACCCACCCCAGTTTGGACTCAGCCATATGCAAATCAGTATTGACCCTGTGCCCCATGGGACTAGTCCAGACCGAACTGCCAGGCCAGGTCCTCCCTGGACCGGAAACAATCATCCTGGGACCGGTTTCGGGGCTGTCACCCTTCTTCAGCCAGGTTAGCTTGAATCCAGTGGCACAGAGAGCAAGGGGCCCACGTGTGTTACAGCAAACAAATGATGGACGGAATGCTGACAATGCAAACATTCTCCCCCAGTCAAAAGATCTGGGTTATGCACATGGCTGGGTCCAAACTGGGGTGGCGAGGTGGGCAAAAGAACGAAGCATAACCAAGTATACGATTATCCTTTAAATTTGGCAAGGATTCAGCTGTGCTGAATCTGCTGGGCACCCCTGGTCTAAAGAGAACAACCAAAATGCTACTGGTGCTCAAAGAACTAAGATTTTCCAGTGGACCACAGAATTAATTTAAAGGCTTGATGTTTAAGGTATGCCAGAACCTGATGTCCTTTCAATTACAAAATACATAACTATCAGAACGTTAGGATCCACTTCACTACTGTACCAATTGAAGGGTCTGACGTTTACGAAGTGAAAAGCAGGAGGTTGCACTTGCAGAATGGGGCACATAAACAAGCATTGACAAAGCCAATATGTCTGGCGTTGGCTTCCAGCCTATCAGCAATATTTTTGTTTTGTTATGGTTTTTGCAAAATTTTATTATTGAGGAGGATGCCGGACCCTCATCAATGTGAAATAAAACAGTGGCTGAAGGCAAAAATGTTTTGGTACTGAAGGGAACCACTCTGTGTGTAGATGTGCTCCATGTGAAAAGGCAGCATGCAGTAATTCGTGGTGAAGTCAGCCAATGTCTGAAGTAGGCGGACGCATTTTCCCTTGACAAACGTATAGGCCACAATCACACACCAATAGGTGGAGTCTGGCTGAAATTCCATAAATACATTATAAACAACATTGTAGTAAAAACAAAAGGTCTTGGCTACCAACAACCTAAAAAAAACAATCGGCCTGGCGTTGGTGCTATCCCCTCGCCTTTGGGAAAGAAGACAAGAAAGAAAGAAAGAAGGCAAGAAAGACAGAAAGGAAGAAGGATAGATGGAATTATGGCAAGAAAAATATTAAGGCAAGAAAGACAGAAAGGAAGAAGTAAAGACTGAATTATGGCAAGAAAAACAGAAAGGGAGAAGGAAAGGAAGAAGGAGAGACAAATTAAGGCAATAAAGCCAGAAACAAGAAGTGAAGGAAAGAAAAAACAAAGAAAGGAGGCAAAACAAAGAAAGATGGATAAAGAAAGAAAACAGAAGAAAGGACAAAACAAAGAAAGAAAAAACAAAGAAGGAAAGAAGACATAATTTAATACACAATAGTTTTAAATGGACACAATCTGGTATGCTGTGAAATAGCAGTAGTCAGAAAAACAACAGGCATCCCAAAAGCAATTTACAACACCATTGGTAGGATAGAGGAAAGCATGTTAAACCAGGCTGGAATGTGTCTTGTTTACATCAAAGCATCCTATTATCACTTCAGGCTCAAAACACAAAAGCAACACTAAAGTAAAGTAATTATAAAGCAAAAACAAAAAAAACACGGACAATGAAAGGAACTACTTGTGTGTGGATGTGTTCATTGTGAACCACCGAAAATGCAGTCACTTAAAGTGAAATAAATGACACAATAAAAGATCAATGGATGAAAAAAGCTGGCTAAAAGCTCCTAAGTATATTATACATACAATTTTAGTCAATTCAAAAGGTCTTGGCCAATGTCAGACCTAAAATCCCAATTTTAGGAGATGCAAGCCACACAGGACGACAATATCTCCAAAGGAAAGCAAAAAAGTTCTTGTTTCTAAAGTCTTTAAGTAACTTCACATTGGTCAACGCACCCTGAAGCATCCTCCGAGTGGCAAATAAAAATTGAGAAAAAGAGAAACTCTACTATGCAATACCATAAGTATTTATTATATGAAAAACTCAATTGGATCGAATTATTTGTGATGCATCATGTCCATCTTCTAAAAAGCATTTAGAATTTTTTTGTTTTGTTACTTTTTTTATTGATATTTTCATAAACACATCAATTTTATACATAGCAATAAATCCAAAGACACCAGGAAGCAGCAGTACAAATTATCATGTATACACCAACACGTCCGTGGCCATCTAAATATAATATGCGGGCACTTCCAAGGCAGTAAAAAAGTATTCACTGTGTCACTCAGTACTGGGGCTGTGTATGGCAGTATCGTCTGCGCTATTTCCAAAAGACATATTATAGTAGTGAAGCCAGGGAACCCTTATTTTGGTGAATTTCCTCGCCATTCTCTAGCCTTATATGTAACCTTTCTGACTAACAAGTAAATATCCATCCACTTTTTCCATTCTAGTAAGGGGGGTCCTAATGCGCCCCTTTGTTTGGCCACATCTTGTTCTGCCAATACAAGTCCTAAATTAGTGAGTAGGATTTAGCTCTGGGGACATATACATCTGTGGGAATTCCTACTGGTATGTATTTGGGACTCACTGGTTACGTTACTTTCAAACCCTTTTTATTTCTGTTAATATCTGCCAATATCGTTGAATGTTGGGGCACTCCCACGGTGTATGTATGTGTGACCCTCTCTCTGTCCCACACCGAAGGCAGTTCACGGAATTAACCCTACCAAGACTATGAAGATGGGTCCTCTCATAATAGACCTCTGTGGAGTACCGTAAATTGTATCAATCGAAGTCGCAAATTAATGGCAACTTCCCTGGGATGCATGAGAGCTACCTCACAGTCTAGGTCACCTAAGTCTCCCACTTCTTGTTCCTATTGGGCCCACAATTTTGTTAAGGTGTCCAATCTATTATTAGTAATGGGTCTATATGTCCAAGATATTGCCTTTTCTGCAATTTCCTCCATGAGCACCCTCCCTTCCAGTGGTGTATATTTTGCTACACTAGTTTCTCTGCCTTTCATGCATGTGACAGCTGTAGGTATTTATAGTGTTGCGTTGAGGTGACATTATCTTTTAAGAAAACTGAAGGGGTTAAGGGCTTCTTCCTCTATGATGTCCCTAAGTTTAGAGATCCCTAGGTTATCCCAGGCTTTAAAACCCTGCAGCTTCCTAAATTCCTGTAGGCTCAACCCTTCCCAGAGGGGGATTTCAGGGTTATTTGCGTATTCCATGTCATTCACTTTTACGCCCCCAACCAGGCAGCTATAGTCGCCTGAGTAGCTGGCAGCAGTTTCTTCTCCCCTTTATTACCGTATACATAATGCATATATTAGTGAGGTTGGAACTCGGTCCTTTCTAGGGTATATGTGGGGTGATATCCAGGCATGTTTCCCCAGTCATTCACTATGATCAGTTGGGCTGCCCAGTAGAAGATTTTAATATCCAGAAAGAGTGACACCCCCATTGAATTAATTTCACTTTAGCGTGGGTAGTGCAACTCGGGGATGGCCACCATTCCAAAGGAAAGTACGAATTCCCCTTCAATTATGGCAAAGATTGCCTCTGGGATTTTATGGTATGTGTTATGTAACACAGAGGATTTCGATAGCATGATCAACTTATACATTGCGGCTCTACCAAGGAGCATCAGTGGTAGTTTTTCCATTGTTCTACATCTTTGTGGAATTCTGATAGGACCCTTTGGATATTATGTTTCATGTCACGTTCTTTATCTTTAGTCACTGATGTGTTCAGATATCCTCTTTGGCTACTTTCAATTGCCTTTGATGAGGGTCAAGAAATCTACCTGCGGGATATAAGAGATGTGTCCCAGTTAATCCAGTTTCCTGCATGTGTCTCATATATCTCATATGGGTGAAAAATTTCTGGGAGTGTCTTTTGTGGAAATCCTTTCATCACAGAAGGTATCTGCTTGTTCCTTGAAGCGATAGAGGCCAGGGTGCATGCGTATAATTCATGCCAGGGGTTCCAGCACTAGGGCGGAAAACAGTGGTGACGGGGGATCCCTGTATCATGCTCCTCTCAATAGGAAATTCTAATGATAGCTCGACATTCACCTTCACTTGAGCTACACCTTCACTTGAGCTACAGGGTCTTTATAAAGATAGTTAAACCAGGCCCAGAACTCAGGAGTGGGCTTATGCCCTCCAGACATCATTCATGGTGTCTCAAACCAAGTTAGTGCCCTACTTACCCCCCCCCCCCTGAACAATGTCATTAACACTGGTGTCTTCCCAACCTCCTGGAAGAAAGCTTGTACGAGACCCATTTTAAAGAAACTCTCCCTTGATCCTCTTGAGGTAATAAACTACCGCCCAATCTCATGTCTGCCCATAGCAGCCAAAGTCCTGGAAAAAAGCCATTAATTCAGAGCTCACTGAATACCTAGACACTAACAACCTCTTGGACTCCACACAGCATGGCTTTCGATTGGGCCACTCCATGGAGTCTCCATTAATCATGGCTACCGAGGATATACAATGCCAAATAGACCGGGATGGCAGGGTTGTCCTGACCCTACTTGACCTATCAGCCACGTTTGATACGGTCAATCACGCTGTACTTACGCGACAGCTGGAGGCAGTAGGAATTGGAGACACCGCACTCTCCCTTCTTACCTCTTTCCTCTCAGCCAAAGAACAGAGGGTGTGCTGGGACACCCTAGAATAAGGCAAATTTTCTCTTCCAGGGGAATTGCCACAAGGGCCAGCACTCTCCCAAACATTGTTTAACAACTATGTAACCCCACTGGCCAGACTAATCAGGGACCATCTCTTCTCGTTAGTATATTACGTGGACGATCCTCAAATTATTATCTCCATTTCATCAGAGGCAGAAAGATTCCATAGCTGTCTTGACCACATCATGAAATGGATGCACAAAAACTCCCTAAAATTAATTACAAGCAAGAATGAGGTCATGGAATTCGGAAATGGTCCTCCAATCTGGACTCAATCGTGGTGGCCAGCAGCAGCTGGAGCCTGTCCTGTCCCTGCTGGCAAAGTGAGAAACCATGGCTTTTTATGTGATGCACAACCTAACTTCTCAGGGCAGATCAATCAGTAGACATCAGCCTGTTACTTCCTCTTAAAAACGATGCGGAAAATCCTACTTTTTCTACCTATGGAGTGGAGGAAAACGGTTGTGGTGGCTCTGATTCTCTCCTGCCTAGACTAATGCAACGCCCTGTACCTAGGCGTTGACAAACGCCAGCTGTGTAAACTTCAAACCCTGCAGAATGCGGCTGCACATACCCTGCTAAACATTCCAAAATACAGTCATATTTCCAGTGCCATTAGAAGTCTACATTGGGGGGGGGCGGGTTGGGGGGGGCCTAACGACTACCATAAACTATTTCAATGGCATGCCCCCCGCCGGATGCAAAGATTTGCCAATAAAGCTCTGGTCCACGTCCCTAGAGTTAAGAAGGCCAGATAGGGAGGTAGATGCCTCTCTTTTATCGCATCTAAGCTCTGGAATGAACTTCCACTCAATATTAGGCATTCACAATCTAGGTCCCAGTTTAGGAGCCTGGTTAAAATCTGGCGTATCCCTCCCCAATAGCAACAAATCACCTTCTGACTTGTGCACCTTCTTGCTTCCTCCAGCGCCAAGACGTCTCAGCATTCGTGCGCTTTATAAGCCTACTATACTTCACCAGAACTTGTCTTTTCGGCATCCAGGGACAACAGTATATGCAGGTCGTTCCTGCGGTGTATTGTTTTAAGCCAATTATACAATTGACAAATATTACATCTTGTAGACCTCTTTGGCGTAAAGCCCAAATGGTCGACTCCATCTCTCTCTTATTTAGCAATGTCAATAATCCTAAAGCCTCATCACCAGCGTCAATATAAACGCAATGAGTTGCCTGGGATGTGGCTTTAGCCTCCTGGTGTGCCATCGCCTGATATTCTCTAAGGAGAATTAGTTTGTTGCAAAGTATCTCTTACGAGAATTGATATGTTGCACACTATGGAGGGGTCTGTAGTTGGCCCAGGCTGGCCTAACTGTAGTAAATGCACCTTTGATGTCTCTGGTTGCTCTGTTTTTCGGTGTTATTATGTTTTGTGCTCTGTCCCGGAGCACTGTCTTGTATGCTTCCCATAATGTGACCGCTGAGGACATAAAGTCTGCGTTCTCTCTAAAATATAGCTCAGTATCCACTCTTATTTTACAAGCTACTCTCTCGTGTTGCAGTTCCCAGGCATTTAATTTCCACCCTTCCCCAAGGTTACAAGTACCCTTCCCAATGGAAAGCCAGAGTGGTGAGTGGTCTGAAAGTCCAAGGTAGTCTGACCGTTCCATTTCCCCTACCTCTTCTGCCAGGGCAAGGATGTAATCTAGCTAGGAGAATATCTTATGCGCCCTAGAATAGTAAGAATATGCTTGGATTAGTGGGTGGCAGCGACGCCATAAGTCTGTTAGGCTGAAAGTCTTCACAAACCCCTTTAATGACTTTTTCTCTCTAGGGGGATCGGTCAAGGGCCGGTTCCATCAAGTCATTAAAGTCTCCCCAATCATATGGCAGAGGGAATCTGCCTCTAGTAATATCTCCGCTAATTTAGCCAATGTTTGCTCCTGCATTCGTGGAAGAGCAAATACACTAATCAGCGTCTATCTCTTTGCCCCAAGAGCCCTTTGACCGTTACGTATATCCCATTGGGGTATCTGTGTTTTCTCTATCTGGAATGGTGGTGTTTTTCTAGTTCTGACGACTACGCCTCGACGGGTCCCCCTCCCCGACACGCAACCCAGATCTTGCAACTCAAATTCCACCCAACCTGGATGTTGGAGTTCATTTCTGCATGTTCCCCATAGGTCTGATGTGGGGGTGGTGGGAGAAATTGGCTATTTTCAAACGATGTCACTGAGGGAGCTATTCTATTTATTAAGGTCTCTTCGACCACCTGGATTTAGTAGCTAGGTGTCAGGATACTTTCAGGCCGAGTTCGGCAGAGTTCTCCTCCCCTGTGTCCTCCGCCTCCCAGGATATGTAGTGTTGTCCTCTGTGGCGACTGTATGATTATCCGCAAAGAACTCATGGGTCTGCAGAGTGATCTAGGGTCTCCAAGAGTAGGGGCACCCCTCAAGGGCACGCACCTTTCTCTGGCGGGTTTGGGAGGGGTCGCCTCACCAACTAAGTGGAGCACCCCAGGCCCATGTTAGAGTCTATGTAGTCTACATATATGGCTTTGTTTGACCATGTCTTATGGCTAAAGTTGTGGGGCACGGGAATAGGCCAGTACGAGGTCTCACTATGGAAGATCCCAGGGTCACCATCTCCTCCAGCAACCAAGTGGGGCGTCTCCTGGCTGCCTCAGATCTCCCCGGATGGATTTGGGCAGAGTGGATCCCTCTGCTCCTCAGAAGCAGCCTCAGTTCAGGAGAGAAGCGACCAGCCGCAAAAAATATCCCCTGGACCGGCACAGAACGTCATCAGCTGCGCAAACCCTGGCAGCAGTCTTAGTCTCGGATCTCTCGCAGCCTTGAGTCCCCCAGGAGCAGGGCCGCAGTCAGTGTCACTCAGCGGGTCCACTCTATAGTGCCTCTGCATACGGTACAGTTTCCCCGCGCCCCGTAGTCAGCCACACCACTCAATCGCCGGTCGACCATCCCCGGCCATGCCCCCTCCTTACCACTTACAATGTTTGACGGTGCAAGGGTTTATTTCTTCGGCATGAGGTTGGGAGTAGGCTCTTGTTTCTCTCTTATGACACCGTTTTCAATCCCATTAGCTCATCCAGTCTCCCTGTTTCGGCTTGTACCAGTCTCAGTGTGGCCACAATTTCACCACCGGTCTTCTCCGACACTTCAGTAGGGATTATTGTGGACAGAAGGGGGGAGATACAAGAAGGATAAGTGTGCAGATTAAGCGACAGGAGAGTGGAGCTAGAGCAAGAAGCTGTTAGTTGCCCATCTTGTTGGCCAAACACCCTCCAGCATTTAAAATTCTGAAACAAAATCACTTTTTGTTTTTAACTAATCTTTTGTCTACCTCGACTATTCACCAATCTAGGATGTAACAGAGGGTGGGTGCTTTGTGCTATTTCACTCAAAAGTGTGGCAAAATACTTGGGCGTTCATAAAGAATGACCCGGGAAAGGGACACTGTGAGAAGCTGACTTGGTATTTGGTGCACACTTATGTAAGTGGACACCTTGCACCAATCCAGACAACCCCTATGGTGCTGTTAGTGGTCTTAGACAACCTTAGAAAGCTCTTTAAGTGTTAGCTGTAGAGAGCAGCCTTCAGGCTTAGTCCAGAAGGAGCGTAAAGCAGCTTGTTTCACCAGAACAATATCTTATAGGTACAGATGGCATTAAAAAAAAAAACACCCAGAGTATTTATAAAAATATGTATTTATTATAAGATAATCACTAACACATACAGATATCTGCTCGCTGGAGATATACACAACGCACACAATACTTTTCAATGGAAACAAGTAAGTAGCACGTAATACACAGTGGGTCACCAGGGGGAGACCAAACCATATAATAAAATTGTGGTATGTCAACCATAACTCGAGTCAGGACTATACCCAGAAGACCTAGAAGTGCTGGGGATCCAAGTTAAGTAACCAGGAGCCCCACGGAGTGCAGAGTGGGAACACGACAGCGGGATCAATGCAAGTCAATAAGTAAGTCGCAGTTGCAATTTTAAAGAAAGACCATTCCCTGTGGACCCTGAAGAATTCCCGCAGAAGACAGAAGGTTGGAGAGCCACCCCACCCGTGGATACCCTAGGAGCCAGGATACCTACACCAGGGAAGCCAGGTGCATAAGGGGTGAAGTGGTGTTGGAAACCGCAGTTGAACCCAATGGAGGACTTCTGAAAGAAGCCGCTGCTGGGGAAGGTGAAAGTGTACGGTGGAACCCAAAGGTGGATTCAAGTTGAGAAGTACCTGCAAGCAGAGGGGACAGAGTCTGTACCACCTCTGGAGTGACCAAGAGTCACGGTAGACGAATGCCCCCTGATGATGAGTTGTTGCAGGAGATGACTGTGACCTTGGAGCTGCAGCTCCTCCGTCCGCAGGATTTGGCCAACATCCTCCAGGCTCATCCATGCATCACAGACCTCGGTGGAGGGCAAGATCGCAGAAGTGCGAGTAGACATAACTCTCATTCGGCAGGACCTCCGAAACGCCACTGCCCGAATTAGAGACTGAAGCCCGTATCTCCACTGTAGAGGGTGACGTACAGCAACTTAAGGGGCAGGTGGCCCGTCTCCAGTCGCACACTCAGGAGTTGCAAAGTCGGGCGGAGGATGCTGAAAACAGATCCCAACGAAATAACCTCCACCTTGTGGGCTTTCCAGAGGGAGCGGAGCAGGGCCGTGCGGTGGACTTCCTGGAGAGGTGGCTGCGGTTGTGGTTCCCGGAGGGCTCTCTCTCTCTCCTTGGTTCACGATTGAACAGGCCCACCGGTCTTTGGCCCCCAGGCCGGCGCCGGGTACACCTCCCCGCCCATTCATAATGCGGGCTCTCAATTTCAAAGATCGCACCGCCATCCTGTCTGAAGCCCGCAAACAACAGCGGCTACACTATGAGAATCATGATCTTCCCAGACTACACCCACGAGGTCCAGGGCCAAAGCCGCTTCTTTGGGGAGGTCAAGCAAAAGCTGAGGGCACTTGACATTCAGTATCGGCTCCTCTTCCCGGCTCGCCTGCGAGTGGTGTTCGCGAACAAAAAGCTTTTCTTCGACAACCCAACGGAGGAGCGCCCTCTGCGGGCCGATGACTGGGCCCCGGGCTAAGGGGGGAGCGGAGGGCAGACTTGGCAGCCTCATTCCCTTCGCTCCTCAACCTCAGGGTAACCGCTCCCGCAGGCGCCATGGAAAGAGGAGGGCCCGCTCGGACTCCCCGCCACTCACAACAGCCAATATCGCTCTCTGAGGGACCCTCAACTGGGAGGCGATCAGGCTCCTCCGGCCGATTGACCTCCCAGAATCGGACCTCTCACGTAGCCCGATGCTCCAGAAAGACCATGCCTGAACTGATCTCTGCCCGCAGAGCCTGGCTCCGCAGCCAGAGATGGTGCTCTAGCTCAAAAACATTTCTTAACTTCCCGATGGACACATGCACACACATCCGGACACGAGGAGGGTTCCTCCACGCTACCCATTCCCAAGCATTTTAATTTGGTTGTTTACTCATTGGTCTATTGTTAGGTCGACCGATGCTTCAGTTCCCGAAGTGTAGGGTGGGGGAAGGGAGAGGGGTTGGGGTGGTGGGAGAGGGGTTGGGGGAGTGGGACCATTGTCCTATGTTCTGGTTTTATTTTTGGTTGTTTTAATTCTTAGTTTTGCTGCACCAGCTCTCACACAGCACCCTGATTTGCACCCCGTGAGACATACAGACCTCCTTTCAGACACCTTGATGGACCTGTTGATATCCAGCTGTGAAGCCATACCCCTCCGCGGGACCCACAATGACAGTGTCATATCCACCAGGATGCCTGACACACTCCTGCAGAACACTTCTCTGTACTCCACCAATACTCTTATCGTGCCCGGACCCGTATCTGGTGGAGTATATAGACTTCCCTTTGGATGCTACACTACACCACACCCTCATACACTCCTTCTTGATGTGGGCCCCCTTCTGGGACCCAATTGCCACGCCATTCCACCATGCCAGATATACCCCTACTAAGCACTTCTCTAAGCATCATGTCTTGGAATGTTAATGGCCTCCTGGACTGTTTCAAGCGGATGGCTGTCCTGCGCTACGCGCACCGCCTTGGGGTGGACATATTTTTACAAGGGACGCATTTGCTGGGTAACCATTGCCCCTTTCTAGCGCGCTATGGATATGATAGGGTGTGGCACTCTGGGATCCCGAGGGGTGGCAATCCTGGTGAAGCGCTCTTTTCCCCTTGTAATTGTGCAGACAACCCTCGATGCCTAGGGTACATTTGTGGCCCTCAGCGGTAAATTACACGGGAGCCCCATCAACCTTGTGTTGCTCTACTCTCCCCCTTCAATCCTAGCTGCGACATTAGCTAAATCTACAGATCTCCTAGCATCCTTACCATTGGGTCCCACTTACCTCGGGGGGATTTCAACGCGGTCTCTTCACCTGACATCGATACGACTGATCCCCCTTCCTCCAGTAGAATTACACAGGCAAAGCAACTGAGGACCTGGTCCAAGCCCCTGGGTCTATGTGATACTTAGCGTTCATGGCACCCTCATTCCAAGCAGTTCACACACACTTCAGCAGTGCATCACATGCAAGCACGTAATGATGCCAATTTCGTTCCATCAACAGATTGCCTCACGGTTAAGGACGTCGCAATCATCCCAAATGGTATCTCGGACCACTCCCCGGTAATGGTTTGTGCGGGCCTTCCTCCCGCCTTCATGCGGCAGACATGGAGACTCAATGCCTGGTTTCTCCAAGAGAGGGAGTTCCGGAAGGTGGTGGGTCAGGAATTTAAACAATATTTTCTCTCCAACGATGGATCAGTCTCCTCCCCGGGTGTTCTGTGGGAGGCGGGCAAGGCCACAATTAGAGGGTTTACTAAGGGCCGGCTCAAACATCAGCGACAAGCCCAGGAAGAACAAATTACCAGTCGTGAGGCGCAAGCTTTCCGCCTCGAGCGGGCCTATATTCAGTCTCCAGACACCCCTGAAGCCAGACTCCTTACCCCGCTCTGGGCAGAAATCAAGCAGTTGTCGCTGGAGGCGGCCAAACTCCTTTGGGGTTCATCCGTGACCAGGGTGTATGGCTGAGGCGACAAGAATGGTTCGCTCAACCATCGCCTTGCCACATACCCTAGGGCAAACTGCATAATTCCTGAGGTCATGGCGCAGGATGGCTCGCTGTGCCGTTCCCCAGACGGGATGGCCCGTGCCTTTGCTTCCTATTATCTGCAACTATACGCGGCCAGAGCCCCATCCCTTTCACTCGCCGGTATGTTGGAGGTCGAGGGTGGCCCCCTCCCCAGCTTAGATCCCATTAGCTAGAAAGACCTTGATCGCCCCATCACACGTGAGGAGATAGAGGGAGCGTTTTCCCTAGTTTCCTCCGGCAAGACACCGGACCCAGACGGCCTCCCTCCAGAGTACTACATGCATTTTCGGGACATTCTCACTTCGCATTTGGCAGGGCTGTTTCGGGAGGCTGTTGAAAAGGGTTATTTTCCGTCGGAGACAGATCGGGCCACCTTTGTGGTTCTTCCTAAGACCCTCACAACGGTGTGCAGACTACCGCCCCATCTCCTTCATCAACACTGAGATTAAACTGTTCGCCACAATCCTTGCCCTACGACTCAAACCCCACTTGTCCACGCTGGTCCACCCCAACCAATGCGGATTCATGCCCTCACGTGGCACTAGGCATTTTTCTTCGTAGACTGCAAGTCGCCCTGGCACACCGTCATCTTCTCACTCCCTATCTAGCAATTCTTCTAGCGGACTTTGAAAAGGCCTTTGACTCGGTGGATTGGGGGTTCTTAGAGGATGTCCTTGCTATGATGAGGCTCAGTACCTGTTTTTGTGCCATGGTTAAAGGTCTTTACGCCTCCCCCCTCGTCGCGTCTTGGTGAACCGGGTTCTATCGGAGCCCTTCTCGGTTCATAGAGGAATAAGACAGGGTTGTCCCCTATTCCCCCTGCTTTTCACCTTGGTGATGGAGCCCTTGGCATCCATGATGTGGTCGTGCAAGAGTATGCAGGGATGGGAGTGGCCCTACACCGAACCAGACAAAATTGCACTCTATACAGATGACGTCCTCATCTATTTGGCAGATCCGGCCAGGTCATGCCCCCATTGCCTCTGCATTCTACATCTCTTTGAACGAGCTTCGGGCCTCAGGCTTAGCTCAGTTAAGTCGGCCTTGGTTCCCCTCCACCTGTCCCGCGAATGATTTGACTGGCAATCCAACTTTCCTCTTCGCCATCAATCCTCCAAATATTTCGGGATATGGATGCAAGGCTGGTGTATTTCCTTTATTTTGTCAAATCAATAAAAACAAAAATGTGTTTATCAAAAACAAAACTTAGTGAGAGGAAAGAGCAGGCCTCGAGGGATGTGAAGAACCACCACCTGTGTTGCTGAGCCTTTTGGAGTCCGTGGGAAACCAGGATCAGCAAACCGGTCAGCTTACTTGCGGTGCCTGAAAATGCAGGAAAGTGACTCCTTCATTTCAAGGGAGACTCCTTCGGATGTCTTGGATGACCACATACCTTGGATGGTTCCTGAATGGTGCACAGGCAGACGAGCAGGGAGACTAGATCAGGAGCAGCAGGACAGTTGAAGAAGTGGTGTCTGAAATTAATCTTGTCCCACGACAAATCTAGAGACCCACTCTCAGGCAAGTCCTTAAGTACCCTAAGGAAAGGGTTGGAACAATTCAGGGTTCCCCCAAAGGAGGGGTCGGACAGTGGGGAGGATTCTCCCATGTCCTTTGTCCAGTTTCGCGCCAGAGCGGGAGCCAACAGCTCTCTGAGCTGGTTTGAACTGGACTATGCAAGGAAGGCACCAAGTGTGCCCTTCAAGCAGACTGAGTGGCGCTTGCAATACACTAAACTCTGTCTAGGAGGTGGTCACACCTCCCTGTGAAAAGATACCTATTTTTCTGCCTTCCCCTGCTCGAGCTTGGCACAGCAGCAGGAGAGCAAAATCACGTCTCTGTTCAGCAGCAGCCATGTTGTGCTGACGGGTCAAGAAAACTGGTACTGGGAGCAATGATAGCCTCCGGGAGGAGCTTTACAGTGCATGAAATCATTCCTCCAACACCGTTTACGGAGTGGGGGTATGATTCCAACATGTTTGATACCAGTTCGTTACTGCCAGTTTCGAGATGGTCATTGCGCAATGAGGTGGTGCCCCTCTATATGTTATATGGCTGTCTCACAACCCTGGAGAATGGACTCCTCAGGCTGTAGCGGTGTCCTGCTCATGCAGGGGAACCCTGACACTTAGAACCAAGCACCCTGGAAGAGGTGTGGCGCAGCGGCAAGGGCGTCTGACTTTGGAACCCAGGGGCTCACGGATCGATCCCCGGCACCGGCGCAGATCAGCCCAGCACCATGTGACTCTGGGCAATAGCTTACTTAATCTTCCCGAGGGCCCCCAGCGCCTTGACACCTTCAGGTAATTGTTTGCACTTTACAAATACTGGACACCCTGCCTTCAGGGTTGAAAGGCCTGCTTTAGGGGTGACTTATAAGTGCATTGACCTTAGATATAGGGAAACCTATATCTTTCGCAAGTGATGCTAGCATCAGCTTACACAGGCTGCAATGGCAGGCCTGTAGTTACAAACTGAGTGGTCTCCCATGGGTGGCATAATACATGCTTCAGCCCATGGGGGGACCCCTGATGTACCTATGCCATGGGTACCTTAGGAGGACTGATAAGTGTTCACCAGTGTCCAATCTGGGATGTGCCTAAGTACTTACCATACCAATTTAGGGTAGAAAGCACAGAGACTGGGGTCCTGATTAGCAGGATCCCAGTCAGACTAGTCAGAAACAGCATTACATCAAGCAACAAGCATTGGCATAGCCAATAGGTCTCGCTTTTGGGACCTTATAAGCATTTAGTTTTGCACCACAATATCCTTGGTGCAACAACATCAGCTGTTGCATGGCTAAACCTTGTACCTTGTAAGTCTTTAGCCATGCAACAGTTGATGTTGTTGCACCAAGGATATTGTGCTGCATAACTAAATACTTACAAGGTCCCAAAAGCGAGACCCACTGGCTATGCCAATGCTTGTTTTAATCTGGCAGCTAAATTGCACCAACGGGTTGGGCTGACAGATCATTAGTCTTCGTCTTCCTTTCTTTCGGTCTCCTTTAGTAAGATTCATCTTTACATGCAACATATAAATGTGATAAAAAATTAATAAGGTCAGATGAGGTAGTTCACTTAGGTCAGTAGTCATTAAGGAGCACCGTGAACGAGGAGCTCGGGTCAAGAAGTTGAACGAAATCTCATATCGGTCTTGCCAAATGTGCCTAGACAGTCAGGAGTGATTGATTGATTGGAGCGTCTACATCTATTTTATAAGGCGATCTAAGTATACATCCTCATAAAACGATAAAAGTTAGGAACTACCAGGGAGGTACGAGCAGAGTGCAGGGCTCCATTCCAAGATGGCCAGTGTGTGAGGAGTAGAGCAGGACCTTTATCTATTTCTCTGCTCTGCAGGACATTCGAGCCCCAGGGCAGGGGGCGTCCTCACCAAGACAGGGGTAGGAGGACCAAAATGGAGGCCAACCTGTCCCATCATGTCTAGTGTAAACAAAATGGGTGACCGGGCATCACTAATCTGCTATATGCAGATTCAGGAGGAAAACGGGCAGTCTCGCGGGTGGGCCTGAGCCGTCACAGATCGCTACAATATTACAGTGCTGAGTCTGTCTGTTCGCCACAATAAGATCCAAGCACCCCATACCAGTCATAGGAGCTTGGATACATGATGGGCACGGGCGGTGCTCAGTTTGCTGAGGATAGGAGCTCACCTTCTCAGCCTTGTGAGATTCCAAGCAATGTCCCACGATCAGCCCTTAAGACCAATCTGCATCCAGGATCGCAGCGGCTGGAGGCGGGAGATACCTAGTAGAGATCCGTGCTCAATACCACGGTCCTAAGAGCACAGGTGGGAGTCCAGCAGGGGGCGGGGGGGTGTACTCAGCATGCCGTGACCAGATCTTACCGTCCCAGGCTTGTGAGCTCGGGAGACATCTGCTAAGGGCGGCGATTCATCCGGCCTTCACCTTCAATGCCTCAGGGGCCCAGGGTAACGACCGGCATGGGGGATGAACGCCTCTCAAAGAGCCAGATCCCTTGCTGATGCCCAGGCGATACAGGGCGACGTCAAGAAGTGAGAGGATCGCTCCGTGGATGACGCATCTAAGCTCTACCTCTGAAGCGGCTAAGCCCAAGTTTCGATCCCCCAAAGGACAGCAGTGGACCAAGAAGAAGCATAGGCGTCTCCGGCAAGGTTCGGGTAGGGTTTTGCCAATTCTTCGTGGTAGTTGTTGTTTCATATCAGCCAGACGTTTTGTTTGTATGGTTGAATTGCTGAAGCATTCCCCCAAGCAGGGATCTCGAGCGAACGGTCCAGTGCGGGGCATTGACAGGGATTTACACGAATTGTGATCCCAAGCACCGGAGCTACTTTACAGAGCTCCAATTCCCAAGCCATTTTGTACGCTTGTGTTTCTCAGATTCACAAGACACCGGAATGAAGGTAAAGGATAGCTTTAATACTCACTAAACCTTCAGCACCCACATAGGGCTTCATTTTATTCTGTTATATAACACAGCTAAGGCATATGGCCGTATTTCATAAACATTCTGTCAGTGCAGTTTTGCTTTAGTGCTTGCACTGACCACATGCAACAATCATTGGCAAAGCCATTAGGTCTTGCCTATGCCAGATATGTTGGCTTTGTCAATGTTACCAAAGAAAATATATCTTACGTAGGCGAGACCTATTGGCTTTGCCAATGCTTGTCTTAATTATTGCACGAGTCACCTTCAAATATGCAAGTTCATGATGTGTGCTGTACAAAAACCTCACTTGTGTTTAATATGTTATGTTATGTTATATTAATTTATTGTGCGCACAGCTACTCCAGCCAAGGAGCGTCCCGGCGCATAGACAAGGAGAAACATAACACAACAGAAAAGAAGGCAGATTGGAAATAACTAAAACAGAAAAGTTTTGATCGCTCTCCGAAAGGTCATAAGGTCCTCTAGTAGACGAATTTCAACTGGGAGAGAGTTCCAAGATAGTGCCGCTTTTACTCTAAAGGAACGACCCCCCATACGGCTAAGTTTAAACCTAGGGACTACAGCAAGGGCCTGGCCCTGAGAGCGGAGGGTGCGAGTGGGGACGTAGAAAGAAAGACAGCTGGACAAGATTTCAGGGCCTATACCTCTCAAAATCTTGAAGGTCAAACAAAGGACCTTGAAGAGAATACGCTTCCTCACTGGGAGCCAGTGTAGGGAGCGAAGGACACTTGCCACCGGGCAATATCTGGGCAGACCGACAATCGCTCTTGCCGCAGCATTTTGAACCCTTTGGAGGCGAGTTAACTCAGCCTGGTTAGCCCCAACCAAGAGAGAGCTAGCATAATCCAGGCGAGAGATGATAGTTGCCTGGATCACTAGCTGTCGGGTTGGGGCATCAAAGAATTTTAATACTGGTCTTAGACCTCTCAACAGACCAAAACAGCAGGCTGCTGTCTTTTTGGTGTGTCCTACAAAGGTAAGGCCCGCATCCAGGCAGACCCCCAGATTTTTCACCTCCGACACCAGGGTTGGAGTAGGTCCCAGCTCGGGAGGCCACCATTGGTCGCCCCACAGCTCCACTCCCCTTCCGACAACCATTACCTCAGTTTTAGTGGCATTAAGCTGGAGACAGTTTCCTGTCAACCAGCTAGCCACCTCCTTCAGTCCAGCCTGAAACCTGGGGGCATCTTGTTCCGCGTCCCCGCTGAGCGTAACCGCCAGCTGTGTGTCGTCGGCATATGAGACCAAGGTAAGGCCCCACTGCCTGGCGACATCAGCCAGCGGTCTCACATAGAGATTAAACAGCGTGGGACTCAGCGAGGACCCCTGCGGAACCCCCATGGCCAGAGGCTGGAAGTTGGATTTGAAGGGAGGGATGGAAACACAGAAGGAACGGTCGTCAAGGAAGGAGCGGAACCACTGCAACGCCCGGCCACCGATACCAATCTCCTCGAGCCGACGCAGGAGGATGCCGTGAGATACCGTGTCAAAGGCGGCGCTGAGGTCTAACAATATCAGCGCCGCCGTTTGACCCTCATCCAACCTCGCCCGAAGATGTTCCACCATCACAAGAAGAGCAGTCTCCGTGCTGTGTCCAGCACGGAAGCCATTTTGTGTGGGGTCGAGGGCGTTGGTCCGGGCCAGATGTTCTGACAGGGCCAGATTGACATAGGCCTCTGTAATCTTTGCCGGCCAGGGCAACAGCGAGATGGGACGGTAACTTTCAGGCTTCGACGGGTCCAAGGAAGGTTTTTTAATAATTGGGGAGACCACTGCCTGCTTCCACTTAGTTGGTACCACACCCGACTCAAGGGAGAGGTTGACAAGGGCACGCACAACAGTGCGCCCCATAAAGGTCTGATCTCGAAAGAGAGCAGATCTTACTGGATCGGATGGAGATCCAGTTTTGACTTGCAACGCAAGTTTGTCAAATCCATCCACCTTGAGAGGGGGAAATGAGAGCAGGGTGATTTGATGGAGAGTCCCCTCAGAGCTTCCCAGACCAATCCCTATACTAGGGAATGTCCGGTAAATTGCTTGGACTTTACCCAGGAAATAGGAAGCCAGGGATTCACATTGAGAGATGGAACTCACGGTCGTAGAGGTGATCCGCTTCACCGTCAGATCTTTCACGGCCTTGAAGATGGCCTTCGACGGGTTAATGCTGTTTCGAAATTCGGCGGCATAAAATGCCGCTCGGGCTCGACAAACAGCCCGATGATAGAGCTTGACGGACGTGGCGTAAGCAGCTTTTAAATCAGCCGCATACGTCTTCCGCCATGCCCTCTCCGCCCGTCTACAGGCTCCCTTCAAGGCACGTAAGGCACCATCATACCAGGGACTCGACTCTCTAGTATTGATTTTAATCGATACGATAGGTATCAGAGCGTCCAGAGCCCTGGTGAGCCAGGAGCAGAAGAGATCATATCCCTCCTCTACGCCATTCAATGGACCCAGCGGCTCCTCTGATAGAAGACGATGGAAGTCGTCTAGCCTGAGTTTATGCCATAGTCTCCTGGGTACCCGTCTTGCTGATGAAATGGGAGGGGCAGCCAAAGTAGGACAAAAAATGGACACCAGAAAGTGGTCAGTCCACTCCACCGGAGAAATAGATGTGATTTTAATCTCCGGTAGATTGGTGAAGAAGGGGTCGAGGATGTGTCCTCCAGTGTGGGTGGGCTGCGAGACCAGCTGGGAAAGCTGAAAGGCCTCTAAGTCAGCGGAAATGCTGCGTACCGTCAGGTTGGAGGGGGCATCAAAATGCAGATTCAAGTCACCCAGGATGGAAAAGTTGGCACAGTCACTGACCAAGGTGCCAACAATGTCGGGGAAAGCATTTCTAAACGCCACCTCACTACCCGGCGGACGGTACACAACCATCCCGGAGAATGTAAACTCAGGGCTCACAGAGATCTTAAAGGAGGCACTTTCACACCCAGGAATATTGAGGGCACTCCACACACAGGAAAAACTGGACCTGACTATAAGAGCTATACCCCCACCTCTCGAGGACCTATTCAAGGTGAACATAGAATAGCCAGGGGGGCAAGCAAGATTGAAAATAGCAGTGTCCGCTTCCTGGAGCCAGGTTTCAGTGATGGCAAAAATGTCGGGGGCTTCATCCTCAATTAGATCATAGATGTTCTGGTAATGTTTGAACGCTGATCTGACATTCAGGTTCAAAATCCGCAGGGATGAAAGAGACACCCTACTGCGGTGAACATCTGAACGGTTTTCCCGGAGGATGGAGCTCGGAAAATCAAGAGCCCAGCCATTGCAAGGGCAGCGGTATGGACCGCACAGCGGATGGATAGACTAACATTGCTCCATCGATAAGTATCAAGGCCACATGTAGATGGGTTTTGAATAGAAGGAGGAAGATGGCGGCGCGCTGACGCCGGTCGCGAGAGCTCCGTCCCCTGATCGGAAATGTCTGGGTTTGCTGGAGTACTTACACCTTCCTAAACAAGCTGCACGAAGATAATTATGCGGCGAGCCTGGAAGGCTTATTTTTTCCCTTTCTAAAATACTATTGATTAATATTTGTACCTTTGTCTTCTTCCGCGACCCCACCGGGAGCGAGCTGAGCAGATACCAGATCGAGTGGAGTGGTGAGCGCTAGGACCCGGAGGCTCGATGAGCGTAGACGCCGAATTCAACGTCGGACGCGGCGAGGTTAGGGGCTGAGGAGATATCGGCATAGTAAACCGAGCAAACATTTGACGCAGGATTCGGGGAGCTGCAGCAAGAGTTTATCCCCAAAGACGCAGGATTACAGTGGTGAACGGGTATCGTTCCTGGTTTAAAGAAGCGGGAGGTGAACTATCAGGTGTTTGCAGGATGTTTTCTACATATAGGGAGCTCGGAGAGAGGCAGAGTGTCACACTTGGGGGTGGTCTCTGGACACAAACATTGATACAGGTCTCCTGTAAAGCATCCACAGGTCTCAAAGGGATGGACACTGATATTGCTATAAATACTAAGGCTATCCAGACCCCCTCAGTAACTAACAGAACTTTTCCCACAACAAGGGACTCAAAAGAAGGGAAATGAAAATTTAGAAATTAAGGAAACATCACGAGTGTCAGAAGTCGCGGTCGTGGTCGCGGCTCCCCCAATCATTAAGAGCAGATATCTTCTCCGCTCCCTACCAGAGAGGGAATCTTCACATTCTTCTCTGAATCAAGCTCATGGCTTGCTTCCAGTCTCTTTGACCCCGAGGAAAAAAAAGAGAAAGAAGGGAGGAAAATAAAATTGAAGAGGTGAAAAAACAGAAAAAAATATAGACGATATTAAAACCTGCCCCCTCTCTAAAATCGTATTTTAAAATAATGGCGAAAATGGCTTGGACACAGCCAGTAAGCAGATGATGCCACTGACTGAATCTCAGGTGCCTACTATTGCCACAGCGCCTAGCTCCTCTGTGATGTCTCAGAAGAAGTATGCTCCCCTGCTTTCAGAACCGGACACAGACCTAGGAGATTCTCTCTTTAGTATTGATTTACAGGAGGGCAGCAGGGAGAACTCCGGCCCTCAGACCTCCGCTGAGCCTCTTTTAGGTACTACTCTTCTAGGTACTACTCTACAAGTAGTAGGTAGTATTGCTGGTAACTCTCCATCGGAGGTAGCTGACCCCTTATGGGAGAACAGTCAAAGAACTGATCATGAACAGTAGCAGCAACAGAGAGTAATGCACTAACCTTGAAAGTAAACTTGATGATATCTGCACAAGAACAGAAGTCTTAGAAGGAGAGGTAGCAGTTCTTACGAGAGTCTCGCAAGCACACTCGAAAACAATATGTGATTTGAAAGCTCAGAATCAGACTTTGCAGCAGGACATGGAACGTTTGGAGATACATGCGAGACGTAACAATCTGAAATTTTTGAAAGTTTCCGAAGGAGCTAAAAATGGAGACATAAAGTCCCTGGTCTGTAAGCTGTTAAGAGAAGGAGTCCTGAAGGACAGACTTGATATCAATCTCGAGAATGAAATACAGCGGGCACATAGAGATCCCTTCAGACGCCATCCTGATAGGAATGCCCCCAGAAAAATTTTAGTAAATTTCCTTTCCTACTCAGTAAAGGTACTGATACTAGGTAGGGCTCTCGTTGATCCCACACTTCAGATTGATTCCTCTAAGTACCTAATCCGCTCTGACGTTGGCAGAGAGACAGCGCAGAAGCAGTGGGAGCTGGGGACCCGGATGCAGGAATTAAGAGGGCTAGGCACGCAGGTCATGATGAAGTTCCCAGCCTCCTTGCGGGTGGTATGGAATAACAAAACATATGATTTTACGTCCCCACAGGAAGTTGACAGTTTTCTTATTAGCCTGAAAGAAGCTCAGCGATAGCTACATATTATAATCAACCATATATCACATTTTTATTTATTTTTTACGGCAAGTACATATGAGGCTTAAATAACTGTCGCACAGCATTTATAGATAACACACAAATATAGGGGTATAAAATAAAAAAAACACAAAATTTAAGATATATATATATATATACACACATACAGGATTCTGGTCCCTATATATATATATATATATATATATATATATATATATATATATATATATATATATATATATATATATATATATATATATATATATACATATATATACATACAGGATTATGGTCCCAGTTGTGTCAGCTATGTAAGATATTGTACATATATATATATATATATATATATATATATATATATATATATATATATATATTAACCACATCAATGCTGATGGTATTCCCCTCCTGTGCTGAGATTTGTATATTCCCTTTATTCATGACGAGCTGGGCTCGTCATGAGCGTGCGAGGAGGCTACCTCATGACGAGCCCAGCTCGTCATGAGCGTCGAAGGGGTTAAAGATAAAAAAAAAGTCCTCATGAAAAGATGAGACAGGCACAATCCAATCCTTAAAAGGAGTAGACATTGGAGCCAAATTTGTAACTGGATACCCTTTTTTTCTTGTTTTTTCGATAAATATGAAATATGGAGAATAAAATAAAAATAATACGTTGGAATGTCAACGGATCGAGGGAAAGCAGGAAACGTAATAAAATTTGCGAATTTTTGAATAAGTCTGGGGCCCATATTCTTCTCCTAGAAGAAACCCACCTTGAGCAGCATTTAAAAATCAAAAGTGGGGGGGCGTGGCTAAGATGGCGGCCTGACTGGACGCGTTTTCTGAGGCTCCCTGGCCCTAGGCCCTTACCGCCTATTCAATAGCGGGTAATGTCCCCCTTTCCCCTGCTGATCGACGCCGCAGTGACAACTTAATGCCCGGCGCCGCCGAGGAGTTGATTCGGTGGGCGCTGCCGGCGGGATACGGCGTGGCCGAGCTCTGGCCTCCATCGGCGCGAACCTGCAAAAGGGCGGCTGTGGGAGCCCGGCGCCTGGGGTGCTCTCCTGGCTCCGACGAACACAGAGGCGGGTCGCACAAAACTTGGCGCCCGGAGATGGCGGATGACCGGCGACGGCCCCCGGCACTGAGGCCGAACGAGTGCTGAGCCGAGCGACTGCGGTGCGGCCTAGCTGAGTCACAGCGGCGGCCCGGGAGAGACGGCGGGCTACCGCAGCACTTGAGCCCCCGGCTTCGGGCCTAATCTCGGACCCGGAGCAAGAGAACGAGCGCACGCCGGGGACACGGACCGGCGATGGAGGCACTGGAAGGGACCCCCTGCGGCCAACGACCCCTCTGGTAAAGAGCGGAGGGAGGCACAACGAATTGGCAGAGGAGCAGGCGAGGAGGCCGGGCTAGATCAGGAGGCCCCCAGACGTGCGCAGGGCGCAACGCATGGAACACAGCGGCCGGAGGTAACGCACTACCGGCGATAGCCCCTGGGACGAAAGCTGAGTGGGGGTGGCGCCGAGCGTCAGAGACGCGGCCTTGCTGGGTCGCGGCAACGGCCGGAGGGGACCGGCGGGCGGCCATAGCACCTGACTCCCCGGCTTCAGGCCTGGTCCTGGAGCGGAATGTCGAGCGCACACCAGGGACGCGGACCTACGGCGTAAGCAACCGACAAGAACCCCTACGGACGACAGCCCCACTGATGTAGAGCGAAAGGAGGCACAGCAGCTCAACGGAGGAGCGGGGGGGGGAGCCGAGCTTGATGGAAAAGCCCCGCCGCCCGTGTTGACCAACGGACCCCCCCCTCTGAGGCCTGCGAAGGTCGGGCCCAGCGCCGCGAGACCACATACCGCGGACAATGACCCCGGGTGTAGGCGAGGAAGACAGTGTGGAGTGCTGAACGTGGGGACTGCAACCATACGCCCGACAGACAACAGGAGGGCTCCCGGCCTGTGCAGCGTGAGGATTCCCCCCCCGGACTGCGCTGCCGAAAGCGCCCAGGACGGGCTAATATCAGACTGACCCGTAGACCCGCCAGCCTGTGCCGACAGAGACCATTGCAGCGACGACCACCAAGGTCCAGAGAGTACACCGGGGACCCCCACTGAGTGTGCCCCTCCTGGAGTAGATGGCGCTGCTTGACAGGGGGCCCCTGCGACTCTTCGCTGCAGAGAGGCGAAGACCCCAGACCCCCGAGCCTGGCGCCTGCAACAGAGCACGGGATTGACTCCCCCCTCAACGCTACCTCCAGCCAGTCGACATCATGGCCAACGCGGGGCGCAAAGGCAACCGTAGCATAGCGGACTTGCTCCACAAATCCGCCGCGAAGACGGAGAAGACTTCAACGCAGTCGCCCCCCAAGACACCGGTTGCCGCCACGGGCACGGACGACGAATCTGCGCCCATCACGAAAGCCTTCCTGGCCTCCCTCTTCAACACCCTGAGAGATGACTTTCAAACCTTGAAGCAGGAGCTTGCGGGTGAGCAGCGGGAACTACGCAGGGACGTGGATGGCCTGGGGGAGCGAGTGGCAGCGGTGGAGGAGGCAGACCAGACCCGCAGCATGGAGGTGGAACGGCTCCAGCAGGAAATTCTCTGCCTACAGGATCAGCAGGTGGATCTCCAAGCTCACTCGGAAGATCTCGAGAACCGTTCCCGGCGGAACAACATTAGGGTCCGAGGAGTTCCATTGAAATCGGTAGGGAATAGCGTCACAACATACCTACAAGACCTCTTCCGGGAGATCATTGGGGAACCAAGTGACTTTGACATCCGAATTGACCGCGCTCACAGAGTCGGCCCGGCGCGCCGGACGCAAGCCCCCCCTCCAGATATACTGGCCTTTCTCCCAGACTTCCCTCTGAAAGAACGCATCCTGAGAGAGGCCCGAGTGCGACAGCCGATCATCTTCCGAGGGGACCAGGTGGCCCTTTTTCAAGATCTCTCTGCCATCACCTTGCAGAAAAGACGATCCTTCAAGGTGGCTACTGACTTCCTAAGAGACAAAGGCGTGCCCTACACGTGGGGCCACCCGTTTCGTCTCATCTTCAAATGGAAGGGGTCATTACACCAGCTTAGATCCCTTCAGGACACATGTGCAGTGCTAGACATCGACCCACCGGAGGACGCGGTCGCGGGTGGGACCCCCTCCGCACGGATCTGCGGACGGAGCAAGCCGGCGATCCAGGAACAGCTGGCAGACCGTGCGTAGGCGACGCTCCCCTAGGTCCCTCCAGAAGCCGAACCCTCTATTGGCAGCCCAAGAACGGGAGGCGGCGGTGGAGGAGGTGGCAGACAACACGGCGGCTAAACAGTAAGGTGCCCGAAACAGGGGCTTGCCCTCACTAGCCTCCCTCATTGGGGGGTGGGGTCGGGGGGCCAAAGAGTCGGCCGCCACCATGTCCTCACTTTCTATGACAATCTACGGACCTGGACTCTGTCCCGATAGGCCCGAGACTATGGGAGAAGTTTGGGGGATGGTTCCGGGGGGGTGGCGGGGTGGGTGTGGGAGTTGGGGAGAGAGACTGTTCAAGAGTGGGTTGCGGGGAGGGAGAGGGAGTTGGGGAGTTTAGGACTGCTCAGGGGGGAGTTGGTTGGGGAAGGGCGAGTTGGGGAAGCTGGTTGTGGGGAGGGGTGGGCGGGAGGAGAAAGGGGATGGGGGTTCAGGGGGGGATTAATGGTAAGAGTTCGGGGACCATCCCGGTGCGGTCTACCTGAGGCAGAATATACCGATCCAGGCAGATGGAGGACCTCCAGCATACAGCGCATCCCTCACATATCTCAAACATGCCGGACTCTGCACTGAAGGTTCTCACTTTGAATGTAAAAGGGCTTAACAATCCCGTTAAACGCAGGGCTGTCCTATCTTACTTAGAAAACTCAGGAGCAGAAGTTTGCCTACTCCAAGAAACCCACTTGCTATCCAAAGACTGGCACAGAATGCGATCAAAGGCCTTCCCGCACCAATACCACTCCTCAACTCTGGAGACAAAGGCAGGGGTGGCCCTACTAGTGGCGCGTCAGTTCAAAGGGACAGTTGGTGACAAGGTGGCCGAAATTAAAGGGAGATTCTTAGCTCACAACATTCACATCGGGGGGATGGTGCTAGTGGTGGGCTCACTCTATGCTCCAAACTCCAAGCAAGAACCGTTTCTTAAAGGGGCCCTAGCTGACGCATTAACACCCAACCCGAAATCAGTGCTGGTGGGCGGAGACACGAATCTAGTGATGGACCCCACTATAGACAGGTCAGGCCACCGCCATGGGTTTGCTGGGGCGATCTCCACAGAGGGGAGTCAATGGTTAGCGGACAGGGGATTTGTGGACATATGGCGGAGACACAATCCCACCACCCCGGGATACACTTTTTACTCCCAAGTACACCATACCTACGCACGAATTGATCATTTTTTCAGTAACACTGATATGACCCCCCTAGTGACTGATGTAGAACTACTTCCTGCGGCACTGTCCGACCACGACGCACTCATGACACATACGAGTCCCTAGAGCTGCGCAGCGGAAAGGTAGATGGCGCCTTAATGACGCACGCTTACAACATAAGGGGGTAATGCAACGGCTCCAAGATCGCATTACAGAATACTTATAGGTGAACGATACCCCAGACGTCTCCCTGACCGCGGTGTGGGGAGCGCTTAAGGCGGTGGTGAGGGGGGAATTAATCGCTGTAGCGGCTGCGGAAGCCAAGGAGAGGAGGGATAAGCGACAGTCACTGTCCACACGGGCACTTGAGCTTGAACAAGCTCACAGTCGAACCGGGGCTCCCTAGGATATGGCGCCAGCTCAAGGCGGTTAGAGCCCAGCTCGCGAGCTTAGACCTGGACAGAGCGGAATATGCGGCCTTGAGACTGCGCCACACTTATTATGTGGGCGGCAATAAAACGGGGCGCTTGCTGGCAAGCTGCCTCAAAGCGAAGACCGTACTCGCAAAGGTCTCCTCCATTCAGACCCGAGAAAGAACTATCGCTTAGGCAGACGACCAGATCGTGGAAGCCTTCCGGGAATTCTATGCCTTGTTGTACGCGGCGGAACCGACAGCCGGGCGGACCACGGCTGAATCTTATCTCAAAGAGACGGCAGTCACGCCTCTCGACGAACCCACTAGGGATTCCCTCGATGTGCCCATTAGGATCGATGAGGTCATCTCCGCGATTGTGTGCCTCAAGCCGCTCAAAGCCCCGGGTCCAGACGGCTTCTCGGCGAGCTTTTATAAAGCTTTCTGCCCCCTACTAGCGCCAGTGTTAACTAGACTGTTTAATTCCTTTCAGGGCAAGGGCTCCATTCCCCAAGACATGTTAGAGGCCGACATTGTGGTCATTCCCAAGACGGGCAAAGACCCATCCCAATGCAAAGCTTACAGGCCTATCTCACTGCTTAACCTCGACCTAAAGCTATTCACCGGCGTGCTGGCGGCGCGCCTCGGCCCATGTCTGCCGGGCATCATTGAACCGGACCAGGCAGGATTTATTCAAAACAGACAATGCGCAGACAACACCAAACGCCTGCTCCACGTCATTGATAAAGCCCATTACAACGACTCCGACGCAGTCCTCCTGTCGGTGGACGCCGAAAAAGCGTTCGACAGGGTGGACTGGGGCTACCTGGAGGCCGTCCTGGCACGGTTCGGGATAGGAGACCGGTTTCGCACATGGGTCGCCAGCTGCTACGCCGCCCCGCGGGCCACGATCAGTGTCAATGGGGTACGTTCAAGGCCCTTAGACATCCAGAGGGGCACCAGGCAGGGGTGTCCACTCTCGCCCATGCTATTTGCCCTTTACATCGAACCGCTGGCACAGCGAGTCAGAGATAATCAGTCCATTGTAGGAGTCCGGTTTGGTGGGGAACCACAGACCATCAGTCTTTATGCAGACGACGTCCTTGCGGCCCTGGAGGACCCTTCGACGTCTGTGCCGGCCTTCCTCTCGGAAATGGAGGACTTCGGGAAAGTATCGGGGTTCAAGATGAACGTTGAGAAATCACTGGTCTTACCCCTGGGGCGGAACGCGAACACTGCGTCGCGAAGCCAGCAACGATACGTAGGTCTCCGTTCCCAGATGTCGCTGCCCTACTTGGGCATCTCTCTGACCCCGAGCACGACCCAAACGGTCGAACAGAACTACACGACTCTACTGGCAACCTTGCAAAACGACCTAGCAAGGTGGCGCCGACAACGACTTTCGTGGCTGGGGCGTGTGGCCGCAGTGAAAATGTCCCTTTTACCCAAGGTCCTATATTTGTTTCAGACCATTCCAGTAACCCCTCCAATAGGCATGCTCAAGTAGCTACAAGACAGCATTAAACAATTTGTATGGGCCGGCAAGCGCCCGCGACTGCGCAGGGACCTGAACACGCGAGCTACGTCGGAGGGTAGCCTCGGGGTCCCTGATCTACTCCGGTACTTCCAAGCGACACAGCTTCGTTACCTTTTAGAGTGGAACAGACCCGAATCGGAGAAGCGATGGTTATTTCAGGACCGCGCTATGGGTCAGATGTCACGATGGAAGGTCCCATTCTTGAAACGGACAGACAGGCCTCCGTATCTTAAAAAATCGCCCATCACCAGGACGGTGATGCAGGTGTGGGATAGAGTGGCGGTCCCGAGGGGCCTCACCACATTTCCGTCCCCGATGTCGCCTCTATTCGAAAACCCGGCCTATTCCTGGGTCGTTTCCGCAATGGCGGGAGTCAGAGTGCAAAGCGGCGGGTGCCCTCTTCAACCCGGAGGGTTTCATGCAGATGCATATCCTACAGGATTATTACACGCTCCCACAGATCCAACGCTTTCAGTATTTCCAAATCAGACATTGGCTCACAGCAAAAGAAGTACTACCCCACGTAGGCAGACACCTCACCAACTACGAGAAATGGTTACACACGAAAACAACAGACAAACAAGCGATCACAGATCTTTACAAGATGCTCAGCCCACCCCCCCCCACCACGCGATCGGCGGGTCAGAACCGATGGGAACGAGAACTGGGACGCTCCCTCACAGACAAGGAGTGGCAAGACATATACTTTAGGGCCCACCATACTGCCCGCAATGTAGCTAGCAAAGAAGCGGCGGTGAAAATAGCATACTACTGGCACCTTACACCATCACGACTGCATCAGAGTAACCCGCGCAGAGACCGCCAAATGCTGGAGGGGATGTGGACACACGGGAACACTTACTCACATACTTTGGGAATGCACTGAGGTCCGGGAATACTGGGAGGGGGTGCTAAAGGATTTCGATAAACACTTTGAAATGGAGATTCCCCGATTTCCAGCGTACACGCTCCTCGGTCTCCCCAACGACATTACCTTCCCTCTCAAATCGATCAGGGGGAGGCAGATGGGGCTGGCGATGGGTGCAGCCACTCAACATATCTTGTCACTCTGGGGCACGCCACGGAAACCCACCCACACAGGGTGGCTCCACAGACTCTGGTACATCATGGGTATGGAAAGGATACAGGCCTCCCTCACACAAACGTGAGACATGTTCCTTGACACATGGCAACCCCTGGTCTCTCTCCTATCAGAAGAATTCACTGAAATCACGTGCCCGAAATACCTTAGGGTGCTCAGACTGCCGGATGAATTTCGGAAAGAAGCAAGGTCTCCTGCCTGAACATCACACATCCGCGTGCCTCACTATGTCTAACGGAAGCTTACCTGCCGCACCAGGAAGGGGGAACGAGGGGGGAACGGGGGAGGGAAAAGGGGGGGGGAGGGGTCGTTGGTTGTTGCTGGGGCAGTTTCAGGACATTGCTCACCCCCCACGAGCCCACACTGGCACACAAGGACACAATTTTGAAAGCACCAGTGAGACTAGTCCTCGTGGATGAGCTGAGGGGACGCCAGTCTATGGGGACTCCCTCATATCGTCGTAATGTCTTAATGTCCTGTGTTTGTTCTGTCTTGCAATTCAATAAAAAAAGATTTAAACAAAAAAGAAAAAAAATCATAAGTGGATACAGGACCTCCTCTGCTCTAAACAGAGTTGTAACACCAGAGGAGTGGCGATAATCATTAGAATAAATAGTGGAATAAGAATTGAGAAATACGAAACTGATTATACAGTAGATGGATGACTGCATCTTTAGCCATAAAAATACAAAATTGACATGTGCAATTTACTACGGACCAAATCAGGACTCTCCAGAGGCTTTGACTTGCTTAAAAACTAGTTTTCTTGAATTGAATGCTCCCATTATCTTAGGTGGTGACTTTAATCTTGTACTTGATCCAAGGTTGGACCGTACTTCTAGGGTTGCCTCTCCCCCTTTACACAAATCTAAAAGGGAGCTCAGAAATATGAGGGATTTCAACCTATTGGATGTCTGGAGGATTAAGATTCAGAATAACAGAGATTACTCATTTTATAGTCAAAGACACAGACATCAATCACGAATTGATTTCTTTCTCATTGATCAAGGTATACTGTGTGAGACTGTTTCTACCTCTTATATTCCGGCCATACTATCTGACCATTCCATGGTAGAATTTTCCACAAGGTACCCAAGTCAGACGGTGGACCTTGGATAGATCCCTACTACTACAGGAAGGGCCAAAAAATGATCTATTGAAGGGTATGGCGGAGTATTTTAAGTTTAATAAAGCCACTGCATCCGACCAAATAGTATGGGAAGCTTTTATGTCTTATCTAAGGGGGACATTTACAACTATAATGATACAGAGAAATAAAGCTAGGAAGAAGGCAGAGGATGATTCTATATTTAAAATAAAACAAAAAGAGCAAGAGCTACAGAAGGCCTCCCTAGAACAGCAGACCAACTTGATTTCCATACAGAAGGAGTTGGAGAGCTTAAAAGCTAAATATCAGGCTAACTTGGATAAAACCATTAAAGACAGGTGGGATGCAAGTAGGCTATTTCACCAGGCAGAAGTCTTTGGAGAGGCCTCGGGATATAAAATCAACAAAGAAAAAACAGATGTCATGCAGTGGAATCAGGAGGACCAAATCCCCGTAACGAAGCCCCGGATGAGATATCTAGGAATACATCTCGTTCAGAACATCTCGGAGACAGCCAAAGTAAACCTAGATAGAGCCTACAAGGACATCTGTGGACTCTTGCATCGTTGGTCGGGACTACCATTAAACATCTTTGGGAGGGTAAACCTAAAAAAAATGATTATTTTGCCAAAGGTCACTTTCCTCTTCAACTCGATACCCTTGTCATTCGATTCCAAGGAAATTGCAGAACTACAGGGAAGAATAGGATCTTTCATCTGGAACTCTAAATCGCCCAGAATTTCCTTGGACTCGCTATGCCAGACATTCTTCACTACTGTCATTCTTTTCATTTTAAAAACTTTAGACTAATGGCCGATAAAGCCGATACATCTTGCTTGGGTCGGCTATTTCAGGCGCTACTACTTGGTATTTCTCTAGGGGCGAATCTTTCTTATTTAAATTTGGGGACCCAAGATTCTACAAGAAGGTTAGATTAAAGGTTTTAGATACGGCTCCGAGAAATTGGGTATTTGTCAGAAAAAAACTAGGTATCCCCGATTATTCACCTCTGGCCCCTATATGGGATTCACTGGGAACACCTGAATGCCTCAGAGACCTATTATCGCTTCCCCTTAAAACAGCTGGTATCATGCAGTGGCAGGATCTTCTTGATAATTCAGAACTATTGGGGTGGGAATCACTCTCTAGGCTGACAAATGGTACTCTCACCAGGTTCAAATATTATCAGTTATCTAGCTGGTGGACTACCATATCTTGGGATTGAACAACTAAGCCGAAGTTTGAACTGGTAAAGAAAAAAGGGAGATGGAAAAAAGAGATTTCCTTTTGGTATGAGGCACTAAATGAGAAAGATGAAGTCACAGAACTTGAACATAAGCTGTGGGGAGGAGCGGAAGATTTGCAATGTGATAATTTACCTGCTTTATGGGGAGATTCCTTTAAATTGCTAAATATTGTGGTGAAATCAGCCCCCTTAAAACGAAATCATTTGTTCACCTTGTATAGACCGTATATATCCCCTAAAAAATTGGTTAAGATCACGAACCTAGAATATTGCTGCCCACGCTGCAAGACTTCCGCTGCAGATGATTTTCACATGTTTGTTGAGTGTCCAAGACTGTCGCCACTTTGGTCTAAAATTGAAGAATTCATAACAGACGTTTTGGGTATACATTTTGCTATCACCCCAAAGATAATTCTCTTTGGTCTAGGGGAAGAGTACCAGCTTAATGATATGAGGACCAAATTTATATTTTATGTAATGATTTTAGCTGGACGGGAAATTTGTAAGATTTGGAAATCAGAGAATGCTCCCACCTTTTCTGACTGTCTAAAATATATAATATATACTAGCGAGTCCGATATAGCATGCGATAGCTCTAGCCTAGATAAGATATGGGCGGCCCTAGTGGCTTGGCGGAACAGATGAGAGTATTCCTATGATTTCACCTGGGTACTGTTGGCGCTTGGTCTCCAACCCAACCAAGGGTCTTCCAGTTTAAAGGGTATGGAGTGGACATAGCAAACAGCTTTGTCTAGAGGGGTTTTCTCCTTCCCCTCCTACCTTGGATTAAATCCTTGAGGCCGATACATCGTAATATGGAGAGGAGGGGATACCCTATCTAGAATACCCATCATCGGTATATGAGGAATTATATAAAAAAAAATAAAAAAAGGCCACATGTAGAGTTCACATGTCGTGACAACAGGCTTGCCTTTTACCTCAGTAATGGCATTGCTGTCAGGAAGTTTGACATTAATGTTTCTAAATATGTTTAAAAGCTATCCCGTTTAATAAATGTATTTCAATGCAGTAATATAATGTGATAAACTAAGCTGAAACGCTGAAAGAAATACACTGTTTTGTATTTTGAAGAGACTTTATCATCATGCTACATGGCATTTATTTCACGATTTAAATAGCAAACATTTTCAGGACTCGGGTCACTTAGAGCCAAGCCATATCCTTGGCTAGGCCCTGGCTCGTCTATCCCTGTTGAATTGATGGCTCACCCACATCTACGTTCATTTGACAAAAAATACAGACTCCTGCGTCGCGATATCACAAAAAGTCAAACTTATCTATTTATACAGAAATATATCTAGAAATGAATCATCCGGCGCAACATAAACTGAGCCAATTAGAGACAAATAAGAATGCCTTTTATGCCCTACTTTAACCCAGCCAGTCACGCGCTACATCGTAGCCGGTAACCTTTGTGTCGTTATGAAGAGAACAGTGACTAATGTGTTTATTATGCAGATAAGACTACAATCCCTGTGATGCTGTTTGCCCAGCGCAGCAGTCTTCTCTGCTTAGGCTGACATTGGCGTGCTGAACGGTCTGTCCTTGCCTGGAGCTTGCTACCTACGAGCGTCCGCAACTACTCTTCTGCACAGCAGCAGAAATGTATTACAAATTTAACGGGATAGCTCTTCGGCTCACTCAGCATATTTCCCGCAGGTGAGGGGCGGTAGGTGCAGCTGGGCTGGAAATATATAGTTAAAACTGCAAAAAGTGGGAAGAGGATGGTGGACTAGAAAAAGGGAGGTGGGTGACACAGAAAAGGGACTAGAAGGACGACCTCTAATGTAAACAGAATTAGGTCAAGGAAGTTAAAGGAGAAAATCTTATCTTCTAGTTCAGTATTTTTTCCCCTCGCTCGCCTATCGCCTGTGACTCACTCACTGTGACACCTTATTCTACCGACGGCTCTCTACTTTTCACCAGGTGGTTTTCAGTTTCGCAAAGTCAGCGGTAGTAGTTTTTCCATGTTCCAAGTGCAGAATGCTTCTAAGCCAGAACTTGCGTTTGACAACCTTGTTTTCATCGAATCAATCGGACTAACAAGTCGCATGACATTGTTTTGTTACAGAAAAGCCACATGCTAGAAAAGTGGTGCCTTGTGGACATGGAGTGGTGAACAGATTTGGCAAGTAATAGGTCCGTGGTCGACTCGGTGCTCCAGTCCAATTTGTTTTTTCTTCGCATCCTGTAATTTGTAGGCTAGTTTATCCAGCTGTCAAAGTGCATAAAAAGCATGGGAACTGTGATCCTGTGTACTTAGAAGGGACCAAGGCTGTGTGGGCGGGGCCAGAGACATTGCAAACAAGCACGCGCCTCGCAGGGGGGGGGGAAATATGAGGAGGGGGAGGGGTAAGGGAGGGCCTGCGCAATTCCCTTGCGGGAGCGTGCGACCATATAGCGCTGCGCGCTCCCGCCAGGAAATCGCCAGACGTGCATGCGTTGACATTACAAGCAATGCAACGCATGCATATTTTTGCCCCCAAAGCTGTGCCGATGGCATTAGGTCTCTCCTATGCAGCGCCTGCGAGCTGCGTAGGCGAGACCTAAAAAGTGGGGGTAACCATAAAAGCAGATCCTACTTTCCTGCATACAGGAATTCCCATCACACCCAGAATGACAGATACCTGGGGTACCAGTAAGTCTGAAGAAGGGGAAAAAACAGCCCATTACCAGTAGGAACCATAAAGAATGAAGAAATACTAGGGAAAATCTGTAATTTAATCTTAAATTCCCATTATAAATTGTCTGAATTAAAGTAAAAAAGACAGATGGGGTTCGCAGGTGTCTTTCCTTGCCCCCATCAGATTTAAGAGGACATTCATAATAAGGGCCTAAGCCAGGATAAAAATGTTACGAAAAACAATTATTTAACTAAATATTTCAGTGGACATAGATTAACAAATATTTAATTGTAGTCAACATATTTTGGCTTCCTGGCACAAAACATAGAAACAATCAATAAACAGTACAACATTTCCCAACCAATTACACGTGCTTTAATACTGGATACAAAGATGAAAATCTCTCATTAAGCCAAAGGTTTTATGAAAAATGAGTAGTTTGACAATGTGGATACTTCGTCATTATAACAGATCATTGGTGACATAGTATATAAATTTAGTAGTGACTATTTCTTAATCAAACAGGAGCCACTCAATTGATGGAATTAATACAGATCCTTCAGTGTTGCAATGAAGTTCAAGGGCGGCATTATACATTGTTTGATAAACAGGACAGAGCAAAAGAGCTAAATATTTTCTTGAACATTGCGTGTGTTTGGAGCTTGCTATTGAACAGTCAAAGGTCCTGAAACATATTAAAGTCCAATATTAGTTCATATAGCTCTGCGCTGATAACTTTTTGACAGGCGGGATCATCGGGTAGATAGTATTACTGGAAGCATGCAAGTACTAAACCACCTCAGCCCACGCTTTCTTTGGGTGTGTCTTTTATTTGCAGTCTTAAACCAATTTACAAAATGTTAATACGAGGTGACTCACTGTGCAAAATACCACAAAGCTATATCCATAAACAGCCAAATCACAGGACGCTTCAGCAAACTAATAAGGGGACAATGAGGATCAAAAACAATGCACGTATCTAGGCGTGGTTGGCTCTGCTTTAGTAATGTTCCATATTTTCAACGGTACTAACATGGCAGATCTAAAAAAAGAAGCAACAGTTCCATGTTTACAAAAATATGCAACACTCACCAGGAGCCCCTATAAACGTTTGCATTTCTTCATATCCAATAATATCTCAGCCATACCCAATTCCGATGCACTCGCTTCAAAGAGAAACTAGACATGTATAATTTTTTATTCTCAATCGAAGGGAAATATTAATTACCAGTAGGAACCATAAGGAAGGAGGAAATACAAGGAGCAATCGGTAATTTTATCTTAAATTCCCATTGTAAATTCTCTGAATTAAAGTTAAAAAAGACTCATAATTCCGATGGGGTTAGTAGCTGCCGTTCCTTGCCCCCATCGAAATATGATGGCATTAGTCAGGATAAAAATGTATTTAATTGGACGTAGGTTAACAAATATTTATTGTAGTTAACATCTTTCTGCTTCCTGGCCCTAAACATAAAAAACATAATTAAACTGTAAACAGAATGGCAAACAGATATACGTGCTTCAAATATTAGCTACAAAGCCACAACTTTAATGAAACATTGCTCCTATTATTAGTTGTCAATGTAGATGATTCGTCTTTTTATCAGATCACTGGTGACATAATATATAAATATTGTAGTGACTATTTCTTAATCACATAGGACGGTATTAATACAGATGTTTCTGTGTTGCAATAAAGTTCAAGGTCGACTTTATACATTGTTTGACTAAAGGAGCACATGAAAAAACTGCACCACAAACATGTTCTTGAACATTGTGTGGGTTTAGAGTTAGCTATTGTATAGTTAAAAATGCTGCAAGTCCTGAAACATATCAAAGTTCAATATTAGTTCATTTAGCTCTGCGTTGATCACTTTTTGACAGGTGGGATCATCAGGTAGATCGTATTACTGGAAGCATATGTAGTAAGCCACCTCAGCCCACGCTTTTTTGGGTGTGTCTTTTACTTTGCAGTCTTAAACTAATTTACTAAATGCCAATGCCAGGTGACTCACTGTGCAAAATGCCACAAAGCGTTATTCATGAATGGTAAAATCACAGGATGTTTCAGCAAACCAGCAAGGGGACAATGAGGATCAAAAACAAGAACAACAACTGAGTTTCATAAAACTTGCAACGGTCCTAATATGGTAGATCTATTACAATTTTTTTTTTACATGTTTACAGAAATAGGCAGCACTCACCAGGAGCACTGGCGAATTCCACACATTTACTCTAGAACCACCCAAGAAGGTTTACATTTCTACATATCCATTTATGTATCGGCCATACCCAATTCAGATGCACTTGCTTCAAGGAGGAACTAGACATCTATAACTTTTTATTCTCGATACATTTAATTCTAATATATGGATTTTTTCAATGCGAAATCCAACCATATTTTTAAGTTGCTTAAGCACTCCAAAGATGATGGCAACTTGAAAAAATGGGCCCGATTAGGATGGCGGTGGGACAAGTGTCTGACCGCCATCAAAGCGGGATTGAGACCGGCCGACAAGTAGTAGGCGGTCCCACCCGCCAAATTATGATGCGACCGTCATGTAGGCAGTCGTAATCATAGCTTTTCCCATTGCAGCTTGTGCTGCAGGCTTGAAAAGGTCAGTAGCACAAGCTGCAATGAAAAATGGGATGTATTTAAACATCGATGTCCTGTGTGCCAGCCAGGCACAGGGGGCATGGATGTTTGGGGGGGGCAGAGGTGCCCCCCCCAGTACTAGTAGCAGAGGCCGACAGGGGCCCTTCTAGGTCGGACCGCCACAGAAAGGCGGTCAGAAAGGGACATCCTAATCCCTATGGCAGTGCCTGAGCAGGCACTGACCTTATTGTAGTGAATACAATCTGACCAATGAGCTACCTAAGCCAGTCAGAAGTGTCTGTTGGTCCCTTCCACCGATGCGGTCTGACTGACCGCATCATAACATGGCGGTTGGACCACTCTAAAGGATGCCGGTCAGACTGCCACAGACTGACATCCTAATGAGGCCCTCAGTCTGCCTCACTGTGGAACTTCCTTGCTTGTTTTAATAGTTTTTTCAGGTCTCTTTCACATGGGTTTGGCATTGAGATTCCATTCACCCGTCTACTCAGATTCAAATAATTCATATGTAGAAATAATAAGGCTGATCATTTTCAAATAGCTCATTTGACAACTTAAAAGTAGTTTGCCTGTGGGCAAAGGAAAAAATCTGGTTTAAATGTAGCCTGTGGCCATCTGAGTTTCAAATCTAGGATTGTCTTAGCAAAATTGACAGAGGCATCTAACTTGGATCATGAAGCTCATCTAATACTCACTAAAACATTTGCTCAAATGGCTTCAAAATCGGAGGATAACAGGAAATCAAAGAGAAGAGGCAACACCTGCCATTTCATTACTTGAATCAATAAAAAGTAAAAAACTTGGGCTCTGACAAGTTCAATACGGATAGAAAAAAAAAAACACATTGGCGATGCCAATATGTGACGCTTTAATTAATTAGCTGCTGTCGCTTTTCCACCCCCAGTGCGGAGTCCATTTTTGATGTTTGGGAAAATCGGTGCTTATGCCTCCACAACGTTTTTCTTTCCACAAAAGATATCCAGGTCAAATCTGCATCCTACAAAGACTCTCCAGCCCTTGACAATTTGGGATTCTAGAGATTCCTAGGGTTTGTTAATTCCCTTGGAGGGAACTGAGAAAATAGTCAAAATATAGCAAACGTTTGAGATTTTATTGTATGGAATAGAAAAACAGGAAAGGTGCTGTGCAAGAAAGTCTAGGTTTCCTTTTTAAAAAATTTCATCAACCAAAGGTTCACTGGCCTATGATCACCATCTTCTCAGCTTTTAGGAACAAGCAGAGTGGTAAAAAAAAAAAGACATGTTGTATTTATCATAGTTTTTCCATATTATTGTTTCTACATATTTTCAGTTTTGTAGAGGAAAGAGGAGTGATTTGAAACACTATTATATTTATGAATGGTAGACAAAATAAAATTCAGCAAGGGACAAATCAAAAAATGTATAAAAATACGTAGGAGGAAAAATAGCAATTGGGAAGCTGCCATCTGTAATTTTTTTGCCCTGATAACAGAGTGTAACATGTATCAGACCCTTCTGATTGAAGGAATATAATGTTTGTTGGCTGTCAAAAAACAGGACCTACCCAGAGTCAACTGAGCTGCAGCTTATAATTATATTTCATTGTGCACTGACCACGCATCAATTCATAAGCTGAAAGGTAATGAATGAAAAAGGAGGATGAAGAAAACCTAGGCATTTTTTTTTACTGTGCCGTACATACCAACCTGAGAAATACTGATTTGTACAACTCTGAATTTAGGTTTACTTGTACTATAACTGAGGGCATTAACAGAGAGCATTTAGCAAAATGTTGTATTTGTACAATGGATCACAAAATGGAGATAAATTCAAGTGATAAATAACCAACGTTCTGATATTCGGTGTTCCAATATTTTCCTTAGTAAAAAAATAGTACCCCCAATTTACCAGGCTGGGCCCATCAACTGTGACAGGAATGAAAATTGTGACCAGTCACTGTGACCTTCACTGGGTCCCTGGTTTTGTCCATTCTTGTCTCTGGTAATCTGCCCAGCAACAAAGTAGGGGGGACAGTTTATTATCAGGAGATGGGAGAGAATGTGGGGTGGTAGGAATTTTGGAGATACCCAAAAAAGGCCAGGGTTTGAAGGGTTCTCTGGTTAACAACAGCGCCAGACCGAACAGTACAGCCACTTACCAAGCAGGTATCAGGAAACCAGGGTCTCCTCCCTATCAACCCGCCCATATGTCAAAACTCTGCGGAAGTGAATCCAAATGCCCTCTTATTTGCCATGGGGATACGGATGCTCTAGGCCACAAGTGACCAGAAAAACTGTTCGGGTGGGTGTGCTGTATGATGTCTAGACAGGCAAGTTCCAACACCATTTTTAAACTAAATAAACAAATCTCTGGCATCTATTAGGCTTTCTGAGGGGCAGAAAGAGCTGTGCTCATTATGGGGCGACGGGCATTGTCCGATGGCTGTCAGAGTCCCCTTCCCCTTTTTCAAAACACATTTTCCCAGGTGTTTAGTGGTGCTTTCTGTCACGGGTGACAGATTGGTGGTAAACATCTATAATCCACACCCACAAGAAGTTACAGAAACAGTGCTAGGTGGGGGTCCCGCCTGATGAACTTGAGTGCCACCCCACCACTTCTTTTTCCTTTTTTATTTCTTGGCTAGACAGAGCATGCGCAGTCTCTTTGAGACATGTTTATATATTGTGGGCTTACAGCCCGCCCACAGCTGTTCTGGTGTGCTGCAACGTCGCTCTCATTTCCTTCATTTCGGTTTGTGAAGGCATGTCTACGTCATGTCCTCTTTCTTGTGCTTGGCCCTGCCCTGGAGCATGGACCAAGTACTTGTGTCCATCCGATGATCCAGTTTTGGAATTACTTTTCTTTTTCTATTCCAGCACTCCACACAAGTGCTTTTTTCCCCTCTGCCTCAGTCTGGTTGGTTTATGTGCCAGCACTCGACGAGTGCTTGTGTTCCCCTCTGCCACAGCCCGTTTCTTCTCCACCCCCACTCACTCACTGTTTAATAAACTCTCCCACCCTCCCTCTCTAAACCCACCTTACAATCCCCCCCCCCCCAACTGCCCTCATTCGTGATGTGCCTGTGAAACTGGCAGCAATGTAATGCACTCCTGCAACCCTCTTGCTGGAAGCGATTTGATGCCGTCGCCATTTATGATTTTCGTTTTATTTCCTTAAGTTAAGAAATCTTCCTTGTGTTTTGCAAGTATCCCCTCTCAGGCAGGGAGACGAGTGGGGGGGGGGGGGGGGGGAGTGCTCGTCATGTGGTGGGTTTTTTGTGTACAGCAGTGAGCAGCCGCTCCTGAATTGCTTTCAATTTTGTGTTTATTTGCTCAGTTCCTGCTGGGTTTCAACCATGAAGCTGGCCTCTACTACAGCTGTGAATAGAAACAGATGGTACTTGAGATCTCACAAGGGCTCTTAAAATGTATTGGTCTCCCTGTGGAATGTCTTTTTCAGAAATATGATCTGCTTTGTTCCCATGTCTACCAAACTTCCCCTGCCAACACCCCCGGCGTCAGCTCAACCACCTCCCTACCCACCATGTATTGCTTACCCTGCTCCTCTGACCGGTCAAAAAAGCGATATGACGTGGAGAGTGCTGGCTGTGTCATAGTGCTTTTTTCCAATAACTTTCAGCCATGCTGAATTAGCAGCCAAGCTAAACATGGTTAAAAGACATTGACAACACCAATAGATCTCGGAATGCAGAGAGCCATTGGATTTGCCAATGCTATATATAATTATTTTTTTACGCTAGCATCTGACAGGCTCAGGGATGTGGAATTCCTATAGCCCAACGCACAGGACATATTGTTTGGGGTCAAGGGCAACATGTTTTCATGTGTATTTTGTCCTTAGGACAAGTAGACTCAACCTGGCACTGAAGAACAATTGTTACTTACCTGTAAACAGGTGGTTCTCCAGTATTGGTGCCTTTCATAGATTCACATGCCTGAATATTCCCCGTCGTCGACAGCAACTTGCCCAATCAGGGCTTTCCCATTCCACTTTGAGAGTTTTCTTGGCAGCAATTTCCCGTTTCCGTCAAGATGGCTCCCCCTCGCTCTGCTCTCCAGAGTCATTTGCCAATTTTTCAAAGGACTATTCCAGAGGTTCCCGCCCATTCGGCGTCCTCCTCCTACCTGGCAACTCAATGTAGTATTGGCACAACTAATGAAGGCGCCATTCGAGCCTATCCACAAAGCGGATTTAAAGTTTCTGACCTGGAAGGTAGCTCTTCTCCTTGCTCTGACCTCCTCACGTCGCGTGAGTGATATTCACGCCTTCACCATTAAGCCTCCTTTCCTCCAATTCAAATCGGACTGTGTAGTGCTTTGCACCAATCCAACATTTTTACCTAAGGTGCCCTCTGATTTTCACATTAATGAACCTGTTTTCTTGAAAAACTTCTTTGCCAATACTCAATCTCCGGCAGAGCAACGCTTCCATTCCTTAGATATTAAAAGATGCCTGAAATTTTACATCAACAGGACGGCACCCTTTCGCAGGTCCGATCAACTGTTCATTGCCTATGGACGCATGCACAAAGGACGTCCTGTTACCAAGCCAACTATTGCACGTTGGATTTCTTCAGCAATTGCCTTCTGCCATCAGAAAGCCGGCAAGCCTCTTCAGTCTTCAGTGAGGGCTCATTCCACCAGGGCGATGTCATCCTCTGTTGCCCTGTTTGCCGGTGTACCGCTTCATCAGATTTGCAGAGCAGCTACGTGGTCTAGCAGGCACATGTTCACAAGACACTACTGCCTGGATGCCATCAACGAAGCAGATGCGGCAGTGGGATAGGCAGTGCTTCGCAATCTTTTAAACTGAGGTGAGCCTCTGTCTTCCCTCCACCTTTATGGTTTTATAGGATTGTTATTATTACTTGTATGACTATATTATGTCTCATTGAGTTTTCTTCCATGCTTTCGCATGGCTGATTCGGGCCTTGCTTGGCTACTACTGCTCACTATTCTATTCAAAGCGATACAAAAGGGGATGATGGACGGAGCGTTTGAGCAAATCAAACACTCACCCCCAGTCAACTGATCTGGGTTTAATCCATCAACATTCTTTAGCCCACTCAGCCACCCCATTTCAGACATGGCTATATGCAAATCAGTCTGACCCTGTGCCTCATGGGAACAGTCCAGCCCGAACTGCCAAGGCATGTCTTCCATGGACCGGAAACAAGCATCCTGGGACCGGTTTCGGATTCATAATCCTCATCAGCCAGGCTATCTTGAATCCAGTGGCCAAGTGAGCAAGGGACTCACGTCTGAGCTTACCCTGCCACACTTAGGGCGAACAAAGCGATACAAAAGGGGATGATGGACGGAGCGTTTGAGCAAATCAAACACTCACCCCCAGTCAACTGATCTGGGTTTAATCCATCAACATTCTTTAGCCCACTCAGCCACCCCATTTCAGACATGGCTATATGCAAATCAGTCTGACCCTGTGCCTCATGGGAACAGTCCAGCCCGAACTGCCAAGGCATGTCTTCCATGGACCGGAAACAAGCATCCTGGGACCGGTTCTATTCTATTCAAGCATGTGAATCTATGAAAGACACCCTAATACTGGAGAAGAACAATTGTTACTTACCTGTAAACAGGTGGTTCTCCAGTATTGGTGTCTTTTATAGATTCGCATGCGACCCACCCTCCTCCCCTCAGAGGCTTGCTTCTCCTCATAGACTCTTTTGTCACTCCTGTGCTACGAAAATCTGAGGGAATGAGCTCTGAGGAGAAGGTTCTGGAGGGGTGCTTGCGCCTGCTTGCCTGTAGTTTGGACTAACATAATGACAGGAATATGTTACAAGTGTTTTTTCTCTCTACCATGTATTCATATGTGGAATTATGTCTTGGTATTTACTACCTTTTCTAGTGTATATTTTATGAGTTATGTTTTTACATACATTTGTTATTAGTATTCTATTGCTATTTTATTTACCGTGGGACTTCGACGACGGGGAATATTCAAGCATGTGAATCTATGAAAGACACCCTAATACTGGAGAACAAAACTACTTTGTGCGCTAGATATGCTCCTTGCGAAAGAGCAGAATGCAGTCACTCACAGTGAAGCTGGAGGGGGGGAGAGAGAAAGAGAGAAGTGCAGCTATACGGCTCTTGTGAATTCACAAGAATTTTAAAAAGTAGGCCAAGAAATAGTACACCTGGAAAATATTTGGGAACTGCATTTTAGCATGAGCAAATATGTATGTGTAGATTTGCTCATGTGAAAGTGTATGCAAGTTCACCTTCCCTCCAACCACTTTTTCCCCCAAGCTTGGAAGAAGGTTTACGCCTGCCACTGTCAAGGGGACATTTCCAAACTTTCTCAGTATTGGAAAAGCTTAGAGAAAGTTGGTGACCAGGGTAATTCCAGAACCTATGGAGTATAAACTGGTTTTATACCCATTCAGTCGCAAGAGGTTGCCAAAAGTCTGAAGTTCTTAATTAATTGGCTCAAGGCTCACTAGGTCTTATGTATATTAGCAAATCATCAGCGTAGAGATAGTTAATGTCAACTGTCTAGCCATTTGGTATACCGTAATCTCTACCAACCTCTCTCAATCTTGCATCAAATGGCTCTACAGTCAAAGCGAACAAGGGTGGGTTTATTACCTCTACATACCAGCTATTGCTCTGAGATCACTCTGTCAGTTCGCACACATGCAACTGGATAGGTATCAATGATCTTTATGCACCAACAAAAAGCACCTTCAAGACCAAATCGGTTTAATACACTGTGAAGAAATTTCCAACTTAAAGAGTCAAATGCTTATTCAATATAGATTGCGAGCATTGCAGCTCTAGGCCAAATCTTAGGAGCAACCTCTATGATCTTAAACAGTATCCACTTGCTGTATGGTGTGTGAAGTGCTGCGTCTTAGAATGAAGAGCATTTTGGTCATTGTGTATAAGGTAAGTAGGGTGTCAATAAAACCTACTCGTCCACTCACTGCACGGGAGTCACATTTTCTCAGGGCGAGCTATTTTTAGAGCCTATTGGCCAATTCAGACGAGAGAGCTTGAGCAGGCAAAGAAATTTTGGTTCATTCAGAAAGATAAATATGCCTTTAAGTTTTTTTTTTTATTTTGTCACATTTGATGTGCATTCAAAGATAGAGATCAAAAGTCAGATTATGTCCAATAAACCTGCGTGTATTTTATCCTAGAGCTTTGGGAAATAAAAGGCTCGTTAAAAGGTGCTCTGTTTTTCTAATTTGGTTGGAGATTTTTATTGTTTTACATTTTTACTTTATTATTGTTTTAGGAAGGCACAAATATGCTACACATTTCCATAAGTGACGCCTGCCTGCTCTGTGCCATACCTACCAGGGAGTTGAGCGCAGGTGAACTTAGTGGCTTTCGGGGTTCAACCTGACAAAGGTTGTGATTATTCATTGAGGTAGAAAGTCCTCTCCACTTCCCCAAATAATAATACATTTTCTTTCAAGTTCCTAATTGGCTTTACACCCTTTTGCTTTAATCAGTTTTGTTTTTTAAGGCAAATGTTTTAATCAGCATATTAACTACTGTTGGCACATAGCAAAACAGGAGATTGTTAGGACAAATGCATTTGTCAAAAGGAAACCGTAAAATTGATACTTTCTCAAAGATCCTAAGTGATGTAGGTCTGACACGTTTCAAGTCACATGGCATTAACTTGAGAAACACACTAACATAAGGAAATAAGTTGTAGGATTACCACAATTGTTAGTTTTATACTGAGGGTACTCACGGTCTCAATCATGCCTTATTTGTATGCCAGACAATGGGCACAGATATCCATGTAGTATGCTACTGGTACAGAAATGTCATCTTTTTATGATAATGGATGTGCAACCCTGCCCTGAGTGTCCCACTGTATTGATGTTTGGATCCCTTGTGCTACCATTTCTGGTCATAGGCAAGGATAGATCATGCAGAGGGGCATGGCCTGGCAAGATGGCCAACAGGACATAGAGTTCACCGTTCCCAGCGAGCCGGTTCATAATCCTAAAGTACCCTGTGCCCTGGAGCCAAACTGAGAGCACAAGTGAGGGTGGGTACGGTGGTGGATCTCGTAGGCAGACCAGGACTGCCTTTTGTACATTTTTGAGGCTACAAGGGCATGTTTCGACACAGTGATTCTGAGCGGATGAGGCTTTGGCTACCATTTTGGACATACCTCTCCATGAGCATTGGACAGTGAAGAGTGAGGGCCCCTAACAGTGGAGTGGACGGTCGCTTCTTGGGGACCGCTGTTCAGCGCAGCAGAGGCCCTGGCTATTGGTGAGCAATATCAAGAAGCCCTGTTGAGTTTGTGATCTTGGGGGAGTTGTCGGCATGGCTCTTGCAGAACCAATGCCATGTGGCAAGTGAGTGGCCTGCTCACAGGACAGAGGATTCCTGCCTGGGGTTGCAGCTGTGCCTGTTGCACTTGGTGGTTGGCCCTCAGTGTTACTAAGGGGGACCTGAAGCATCTGCAAAGCCAATGCCTTGGCATCAGCGATCGGTTGCAGTAATGGAGTTAGCAGTTAAGGTCGAATGAAAACAAATTGTTGATTGTTGCCTGGGTTGCGAGCAGCTGGGGCAAGTGTTGATGGACTGGAGCCCCCAGTCTGATGGACTGGAGCCCCCAGAGAGGACTGTAGGGTGGAATGGCAGTATTGTGGCAGCCCCTTCAAAGCACTGCAAGTGTTGCCTTGAGCTGGGGGAGAGGCTCTCCAGGGACAGAAGGAGGAAGGGGCGATAACCAGCATTTAGAGAGCCCTTTGCTTTGCTGCTCTGGGAAGCCTTTACTGATGGGGGAACACAGCACGAAGATGGCCAGGGCACCAATATGGATCCGAGGGTTGTCTTCTGGACTCAGTTGGAGGCGCCGATTACAGCACTGGGTCACTGCATTGCCTGGCCTGTATGGAATGAGTTTGTTCTGGGAGGAGTCTTTGGTGGGAGGAGAATTGTACTGGCAGATGCGGGGGCCAGAGGATTTGCAGCTCAGTGTGCAGGAGACGTTTGGGGAGGTGAGTCCACCCTGAGTGGCAGGTGAGGGGACACCTGGTGTGACCAGCACTAGCTTGGTACTCGTTAAAGCAGGTGGTGTCTTGATGTCTTGGCATAAGACTGAAACAGTATCTGTTGATGTGAACTTGCTTAGAGCGGATTTGTGGCAAGTCTCTGAGAAGGTGACAATTGTTGAGAATAACATTGAGACACTGCAGGGAGAAGTCTCTGCACTTAAGAAACAATTGTCTAAGATGGCAATGGTCATCAGGGATCTGTAGGCCTAAACAGACGACACGGAGGAGCACAACCATCTCTGCAATCTGTGGTTCCTTGGTTTTCCCGAGTGGGCGGAAGGCTTCAACTGCAACCAAAATGGTTCTAGGAGATTTTTTGTGATCGACAGGGCGCACTGGGCACTCATGCCAGCCCCTCTGCCTGGGGGTCCACCAGTCTATTATAGTAAAAATACTGAATTATAGGGAAAGAGACTGTTACCTAAGGGTGACTCAGGAACAGGAGATCCCAAGAGTTGGAAATCATGCTATTGCCATTTTCCCGGATTATATGAAAAAAGTTCAGGAGCAATGCAAGTCATTCGGTTCCTTGATGTCCAGCATAAGTTGCAAGCAATGAACCTGAAGTATTTTTTGCTTTACCCCTCCAAGGTGAAGTCTCCTGATAATGGGTGAGCACAATTTATTTTGACCAGATGGCAGGAGACGCTTGTTGTAGTCTTCCAACATATACTGAAGATTTGTTATAAGGGAAAGAGGCAGTGATGCCGTAGGAACTTGAACATAAGCGTCCTCATGATCATCACCATAGTCTTGACACTTAATGACCAGTTTGGAAGGGCTACGTGCTGCCCTGAAATGATCATCTTCTTCATCTTCAGACGCAGAGTCTGACTCAGAACCTGTCGCACACAGAGGAGAGGGTGGCTGTGTGTCGCAGGGAATGTTAAGTTGCTCCAGAGGCACTTGGCGGTGTTGGTGCAAAGGGTCGGCAGAGGAAACACCAGACCCGGATGAAGGCAAAGGCACCAAAGGTAAAGATGCAAAAGCAGAAGGCACCACCGTCGACGAGGTCGTCGTCAAAGCTGTCGACGACGAGAGAACAGGCGTCGACGGAGCCACCGTCGACGAGGTCAACGTCGACGAGGCCGATGTTGACAAAGCAGTCGTCGACAAGGAGATCTTCTTTTTCACAGTCTTTGTTGACGTTAAACCCGTCTATGACGAAAGGCTCTTCTTCGACGACGAAAAAATGGGTATAGTCGACGAGACGGTCTCGAAGCTGAGGCATACCTTCGCCGACGTGGACGTCGGCGTGGATGCCGTCGACGGAGACACCGTCGACGAACCAGAGGCCGATGTCGTCGTCGATGAACCGGAGACAGCAGATCTCGTCGTAGGAGCAGTTGTCAACGCTCCCGTCGACGATTTTGAGATGGAAACGTGAGTAGAAGAAGCCGAAGACGCCTGAGAGCCAGATCTCGGGGGCATCGACATAGCAGGAGGAGATGGGGACACCACAGGAGCCTTCAACTCTGAGAGTTTCTTCTTCTTCAAGAAAGGAGAAGGTAAATCCTGTGCACTGCTACGCTTTGAGGCGGACTTTGACGTACCCGACACCAGGCTTTCGGCGTCTGACAGAGCTGAATCCTTGTCCTTCAGCCTTTGTAACCAGAGGAGGAGGCGACCTTCTCTATCCTTCAAGTTTTTTTTGGGAGAAAGTCCTGCAGATCTTGCATTTTCCTACCTCATGGTCAGGGTATAAGCAGTAAATACATTTCTTGTGGGGATCTTCAGAGTAAAGTCTCAACTTCCCACAAGAAAAACAAGGTCTAAATAAAGACTTCTTACTTGAAGACATGACAAAAGTACTGGAAAACCAGAGAAGTGGAAAGAACTGAGCAGTGCTTAGGGAGACTCCCTTCACACGACGTGCGGTAGAAAATCTGAGGGCCAGAGCCTCTGAGGAGAAGGTTCTGTTGGTGGGCTTGCGCCTGATTGGCTGTAGTTTGGTCCACCTAATGACAGTGATATGTTGCAAAGTTTTTTCTTTCTCCCCATGGTTTCTATGGGGAAACTTTTACCTGATTATTGTACCTATTTCTATTGTGTATTATTATACTTTATGTGTTTACACAAATATATTTCTTGGGTTTTATTGCCATTTTATTTACCGTGAGGCTCCCACTTCGGCGACGGGGAATATTCAAGCATGTGAATCTATGAAAGACACCCTAATACTGGAGAAAGAGGCATTCACATTTTACTTTCGCCTACTACAGGGCTTACAGCAAGATACAGCAGGACAGACCACTTCAGCCATTGGCTAACTTCACTGTGAGTGACAGTATTATGCCATTTTACCAGGAGCACACAGACACACACAGTAGTTACCTTAATTACTAGTGTCTAAGGCCATGTCTACTTTTGAGATCAAGACGATATTTTTACTTGTAAGGTTTTTTTAGGATGATGAAGATCAGGCAACCTTCCCAACAATCAAGATTTGAATAACACCCGGCACCAAAAAACAAACACGGATAAAGCCAAAAGGTTGGAAGCCAACGACGGAGCTTTGTCCTTGCTGAAGCTGGCTGTATTTGTTATGAAGGAGAAGATTTGTGCTTGAAGAAAGAAGGAATGACGCATTGAGTAATGACAGGCCGCCTGTGGTGTGACAGTAAGCATGACATTACATCAAGAGATTTGGTGGCCACAAACATATGTAGTTCGTCTGGTGTGCCATTGCTTTATAAGATTTGTATGAATATGTAATTTTCTTGTTTTGTACAGCATTTACACACGCTCTTGCGTGGCACACTGAGCAAAAAGCAATTACCCTAATGTGCCAAGACTATTACATTTTGGAACTCCACACTGACTCACAGTGTCATTAAGTCTACCTAACTTGCTTACTCTTGGTCAATAAAAAATGGCCTAGAAAAAATGTCAAGTGTACATCGTGTGGGGGAGGAGCCTAACCGACAACCATGATGGCCGCCTGATTCCTCGGCTCCGCCGACCCTCTCGCCTTTCTCCCGTTTTCCGCTCTATCCTGTTGCCTATCCTCCTATTGAGTAACGTCGGCGGAACCGGGAGGCGACCCCGGATCTATTGGTGTGTTTTCTTGCTCGATCCCGGCAGTGAGAATACTGGAACGTCTCCGCCTCCTCCCGGCGCTGCGCGGCTGTGGCCGGGTCTTTGTTCTCGGACTGGGGCCGGCCCTGCTCATCATAACAGCCACCATTACCGGCGGATCGGACACGGCGGCGTAGGGCTCGTCCTGCTCCCTGCAACCTGCTTCATCGCTTCACGGGCTCGCGCGCCACCAATGCGGGGAACACATTGTATCGTGTCCTTCACCCGGAGACGTCTTTGCTGGATACTTTGTCTCTCAACGAGCTGGGCTGGGCGCCATCTTACAGCCTGCTCTCCTTTCCTGGGACAGCGGACCCTGGGCTGCTACCGACGACACTGCTGTCTGCCCACATCACGCTGATACTTTGTGCACATGGAGTGTGCTTCCCCTGTGCCTCAAGCCTGGTTGTGCCATGGCTCGTGTTTGCGCGGTGCCCAGCTGCCTGCGAAGGGTGATGGTGGACGGCTTATGGGACAGTGCTGCATTTGTTCGCCTTGCGTGCAGAAGACTGCTGAATCCTCTCTCCCCGATGCACCAGTGCTGATCGGTGACGTTTTGGGCGCCCTAGTTGCTCTGAGAGCGGCTCTGTGTACTGCTGCCCGTGGGTTGGGCGACCGGCTAGATGTGATTTCACCTGCGACACCATTGCTTGATCATGGATGCCTCCGGGGGCAGGACACTCTGCCGCACTCTGCTTCTGCCTTCTGTTGTTCCTCCTCTCGGGCTGCTATCGGCACGCTGAGGGTGCGAGATCCTGCTATTTTTGAGGTGCCGGCTGTACTATCCTTGGGGCGAACTAAAGTTTCCGGAGATGCGATGTGGCTGGAGCCGCGCGGCCGGGCGCCATGTCTAGCTGCCCTTCCTGAGGTCCTTGGCACGACTTGCTTCCCCATCCTGACGCGGCTCCTATTGACTGGGCTTGCCGATTCTGGAGGATCTTTGTTGTACACTGTTCCTTCTTGTGCCACTGATATCTACATGGCTGTGTATCGGATGGACTTTCCTGGTCGTCCCCCCACTCGGATCTGGATACGTGGCTCGCTCGCCTCCTTCAAGATGTCTACCATGAGGCTGGACTATGTCGCTGCTTCGCATCGCAGGGGGCAGGGTTGAGTGTGCCTCCCATCCTGTCAGGACTGTTCTCACTTGTACTGCTGGGACACTGATGGACTGCCGGGGATATCGACCATGGGTATTGTATTGGTCGCGGGGTCTGGGATCGGGCGGCCGGAATGATAAGTGATGGTAGTTTTGAGAATATCCGTTGGCCCTCCTCCGGTCTTCTGTGTATTATGTTTTTTCTTTTTCTTCTCTTCTTCCCTTTTCTGTTCTAAATTTCGGGTTCGGTTTGTGGGCGACAGGCACGTTGCTAGGGGGGGGGGGTAGGCCGTAGCCTCTGCATACGTGCAGGGTGGGGGGTTGGGGGTAGGGATTTTGTTTAAGTTTCAGTTTCGATGGGCCTTATTTCTTTCGTCTTTTCTTGGTTCCTTTTTCTTTTTCTTCCTTTGGGTCAGTCAGGTGCTTCGGGGTAGTGATTCCTATTCTCTCCGCTGTTGATACTGTCACTTTCGTGGATTTGGGTGTACTGAGTCCGTGGGGCGGGCGATGGCCAACATGTACTGTTTTATTGTGCAACTATCCTGATGATTATTATCCTTTGTTGCTTTTAATTTCTCTCCCTCGTTTTGTTGCTAACTCGCTGGCTCGTTGCCTGCCATTTGCTTTCGGTGGATTGAATGCATCTGATCCTTCTTATCTACAAAACTTTTAAAAATTAACCGGATTCCTCCTGTTCCTAGCGGTCCCGTCTTATTTGAGTCACGTCTTGGACACTTATCGTATGGGTTTTCTTTGGGACTGCTGGGTTGATCTATTCTTACTTTTTGTGCTGCTGACTGCTTTCGAGGCCGGCCTGTATGGTTGTGGGCCCGTATTTGTACGCTTACTATGCACAATAAAGGTTTTTAAAAAAATTTTTTTTAAAAAAAAGTGTACATCGTGTGGTAGTGACGAGTCACAGCTAATAAGCTCTTACTCTATTACACCACATTACATTGTGTGATGCTTTGTTCTCAAAACTCAGGACACCCTACGAAGAATAGAAAAGAAAAGTAAAAGGATAAAATACATGCACAATACTCTACCAAAGGTTCCACGCATACGGTCCATGTAATATGCTCAGATAAGTAACCTCACCGATGTGCCACAAGAAGCTGTTTTACTTCTCTTTCCTGACCAGAAATGGGGCTTTCAAGTAACAATTGCACATTACCATGTCTGTAAAATAATTTCAGCTGAAGAGAAAGTATATAAAATATATATTTTTAAATTATTTACCCAGTTAAAAAGACTTCAATCAGGAACGAGAACTACTTTTTAACCCCACAAGAAATCATTTTACTCCCATTTCAATAGCTGATCTGAATACATCGCACTGCCTCACCTGCTTATGTCTACATCCTGAAAGGCACTGCATATTTGCACAGCAATGTTTTTCTTATAATTCACTGTTAGCCAAAAGCTGCCACAGTGCAGTACCTTCAGGGTGTGACAGTCAGGAACTTCAGTTATTTACATAATATGGCAAGTCTTTTTATCAGCTAGGAAAGATTAACCACTGTGTCACACCCAACCACTAGTCAGAGTTTTGGAAGGTTAAGAAAAGCGTAAAGTCCAATGGTCATATTGCCAAGAGGGCAAGAACTATGAAGAAATGTTCTTACTAGAAGCTCTTCAGCTGACAGTGTTGTAATGAGCAAACCATGAACTGGCCTTCTCAATTGCCCATTAAAAGTTCAGCAAGCAATATACATTATTAGTTGTGTTCAATCAGTTACGTTGTGGTTTGTTTCAATTATGAATAATAATAGCTAATAAGGAGGAAACTTAAAACACCAGTGACAATATGCACACATTTTGTTTAACAGCCTTAAGGCTTCCAACCAAAAACATCATATGGGTATTGTAGGAAGGTAGGATCTGCTTTCATGTTCACCCCTTCTTGTTGCTGGTGTTATTCTGTGTTCTGACTAATCTAACTGGGATCCTGCTCATCAGGACTTCAGTCACTATGATTCCTCCATAAATTTGACAGTGGTAAGTACTTTGGTACCTTCCCAATTGGCTAATAGTGTCTCCAGTTAAGTACCTGGTGTATGGTACCAAGGTACCCAGGGAATAGGTACAACAGGGGTCACCCAGGGCCTGCAGCATGTATTATGCCACCCAAGAGAGGCCACTCAAACGGTGATTACATGCCTGCCATTGCAGCCTGTGTAAGTTGGTGCTAGCACCACTTACAACATATAAGTGTCCTAATATCTGAGGTCACTGCACTCAAAACCTATTAGTCACCCCTATGGCTGGCTCATCAGTCCTCAGTGCAGGGTGCTCGGTTACAAGTGTGAGGGGGTCCATGCATAAGCAGCGCCCTTCTACAAATCCCAGAGTCGATTCTCAAGGCTTTGTAAGTGCGGTCATTATTTTAATATATATAGTGGACATCAAGTCAAATACGAGATGTCTAACTATATATTGGCTGCACCGACACCTGTCATGTTTGGTATCAAACATGTTGGAATCCCACCCCAACACCAATTCCAGTGTTGGATGTAGGATCCCATGTACTGGGGGGCTCCCCTAGGGTACTTCACTGTATTCCCAGTACCAGCTTTTTAGGGTCTAACAGCAAGCTAAAGCTGCTGCCGACCACAGACACGATTGTGCCCTCCTGCTGCTGAACTGAGCTCAAGCTGGGGAAAAGCAGAAAAACAGGTTTCCTGTCACAGGGAGGTGTAACCACATCCCAGACAGGACTTAGTGTATTGGGTTGGTGTGGTGGTGCTTGCTAGCACACCCCAGACTGCTTTGAAGGGCACATTTGGTGCCCTCCTTGCATACTCCAGTTTGAGCCAGTGCAGTTAAATGTTGGCTCCCACTCTGGCACAAAACTGGACAAAGGACATGGGAGTATCCTCCACACTGTCCAGCTCCTCCTGTGGGAGGGAACCTTGAATCGTCCCAAACCTCTCTCTAGGGTACTTAAGAGCTTACCTATGGGTGGCTCTTCAGATTCGTCATGGGACAAGATTCAAATCCGAAACCACTTCAACTTCAACCATCTGGGCCCCTTGGGCTTGGCTTGTCTTCGCCTGGAACCGAGACTGCATCAAGAAAGACTCCTGCTGCTCCTAGTCTCGTCATCCTGCCAGTCTTCTGCATCATCTGTGACTGTGCTTCATCAAGGTTCTTCACCAGGCGGTGGGCATCACAGAAACCCGAAGTAATCTCCTTTGGAGTGAAGGAGTCACTCCCCTGCAAGCACCGCAACAAAGCTGACCAATATGCTGCTCCTGCTGTCCTACGGACTCCAAAAGGCTCAGCAACACAGGTGGTGGTTCTGCAACTCCCTCGAGGCCTGCACTGTCTTCCCAGCAGGTTTGAGGCCAGTATCCCGGGAACCGCTGGAACAGAACCTCTGCGCATAGCGTCGACTTGCCATTGCCAAGGCTTGTTGACTCCGTCCTCCAGAGATCTTCAGGCTACAAGACGCTCCAGCATCTCTTCCTGCTCACAGCATCCCCTGCACATGGGCCTGCATCTTTGGTGAGCTGCTCGAGGTCCTCTTGCAAATCAGTCCTCTTGAGAGTCTTCCTTGACTTCAGTGGGCTCACCTGCTCATACTCTCCTGCACTTGGTGAGTCTCTCAATCTAGTTGTTCACAACACTGCATCTTTTTCGTTTACCACATCTCTTGCTCCTTCCAAAGCTTGTTGGTGCTCCCACTGGGACCCCCCACCCCCTCAGAACCACCTACCCCCCGGTTCTTGACTTCCGACGAACGGCTTCTGGTCTTCCACAGCGTCGCCTGGTCCTCACAGCTGTAGCGACAAGTTCTCAGTCATCACTCCTGCTTCTTTGTCATTGGTGGTCATTGGTCTTCCGTGCCTCTTCTGCTTGCAGGTACCTCTCTTCGAGATTCCATCATTGGATTCCATCGGACTCTTTCACCTTCTTCGCCAGCAGCATCTTTACTTAAGTCCTCCATTGTTGTCTACAGCGGTTTCTGATGTTATTTTGCACGTATGCACATGGCTTCCCTAGTGTAGGTGTCCTGGTTACTGAGGTATCCATGGGTTGAGTGACTCTTCAGCCATCCATATTCCACGGGGTTGCTTCAGGGTCCACTGGGAAGGGTCCTTCTTCTTAAAAACTGCAAGTGTGACTTTCCCATTGACTTGCATTGAGTATGCAGCTGTGTTTCCACCTTGAACACAGACTCCTTGAGGTTCCTGGGTGCTTAACATGGATGGTTCCTTCGGTCCCCAGCTCTTCTGAGTTTTATGGTCCAAGTTTCGACTTCAGTCACAGTTCGCATTCCACTTCTTTAGCATATAGTTTGGTCTCCCCCTGGAGACCACTGTGTATTTGTGCTTACTTACTGGTTTCTATTTGAAATAATGTGTGTACTGGGTTGATGTCTCCGGGTAGGAGATATGCCATTTGAGTGTGCATAATAAATATAACTATTTTTATAACTACACTGTATGGTTCTTTTTTGTTTGGTCTACACTATATGATTAGTTCTGATAAAACAAGCTGCTTAACACTCCTTCCTGACTAAGCCTGAAAGCTGCTCACCACAGCTACCACTTAGAGAGCTTTCTATGGTTGTCTAAGACCACTAAAAATCACCATAAGGGTAGTCTGGATTAGTGCAAGGTGCTTCACTTAAATAAGTGTGCACCATATACTATGCTAGCCTCCTACAGCTATACCTACAAGCATTACAGAGCTTTAAAGCACAACATACTATATATCAGCAGACATTTCTACTACATACAAAACGTATTAATGAATATCAAACCGAAAGTTGCACTGGGCTGTCCAATATTAACGTCACAACATGCAGAATAAATACATAGAATTCCAATGGAAGTAAAATAATTTAACCCTAACCTCATACAAGGCACGTGCGAGCACTGGAGAAAAAAAATGGTTATGAACATATTTTTTCCCAAACTGACCATTCTCAAAATCAGGCCAGAAATCATAACCGGATCCCAAAAAAATGAAGTCATGCTTGATAAAGGTTAAAGTAGAACTTGATTTCCGGTAGCAAAAATATAAGGTTTTTTTTGGGGGGGGGGGGGTTTAACAACGTAGGTTCCAATCACAATGTATATAAATCTGTGTATATAGTATTTCAATAACACAAACTTAGTCTAAAGGTAGCGGAGCACTGTACATTGTCAACGGTCACTAGAGCACATGGTCAAAGGCTTGTTTCGCACAGAATATTTCACCAATGCGGAGGACACCCAGCTCTATCAACAGCTGGAGTTTGTGTTAGATATGCACCACTTCAGGAAATGTCTCTTCATTCTTTGAAGGTCAAACCTCTTGTTCATATCACTTGACAACTCAATCCTTCTCAGTGGAAACTAGCTTTACTCAACAGGCAAATGCCCTTTAAACCCACACCAAAAGTCATGCTTTCACTTTTGACATACAGATACATGTAAAAGATCCCAGCGACAATTTTTCAAATCTTTGTACTACCAATTGGCAATTTTCACCCCATAAAATTGAACACACATGACTTCTGCAGATTTTGAAACCATTGATCAGGCACTGGCTCTTTCAACACTGGGCAGTAGTGATTTCATATTTCGCGCCTATTTTTCTCCAGCCACCCCAATTCCCTATTCTGCAAACTGATACTTATTTATTCACTCACTCCTGTGACCTTCATCACATCAAATCACTTATATTTCATTACATTATGCAATAAGCCCTTAAGATGTTTATCTTTTGCCAATCAGCCTAGTCAGTAGAAAAAACATAAAATCTCTGATGGAGTACAGTGACTGGAAGCAAAGTTGTGATCTGATGGAGGCATAATTCACTGATACTCTTTGTGGATAGAGGTTCCAACACAGAAGTGAAAGGCAAGAGTTCTCCAGTCATTCATTCATTCATAAAACTACATTCGATCTTTTTACAAAAGGTCATAAAAGTACATAACAATACATAAAACCACTATATAAAAAAAATCACATAAAAATGAACGTCAAATCAAGTCAGGCCAGCCTCATCAGGTTCGAGAGTACTGGCCCCAAAGCACTACATGGTCAAAATCGTGCAAAATACATTGAATTAAGAATTGATAAAAGAGTTAAGAACCAGTGAGGGATAAAAGGGCCCCAAACTTCGTTCCTAGGTCACACGATTCCTCTTCCATATGCACACCCACAGAAAGGATGCCACAGCAAAACAAACCATTGACTTGGGTAATGATTTTAAGTAATACAAAGCTACCCGACATTGCCGAAAATGGTTCCTCTACAAAATAGGGATGATAAATGTCTTTCTTTCTTGGGCATACACGCTACAGAAGAGTACCAGATGTAGATCGTTTTGTGGTGACTTAGAATCACAGGGGCACATGGGCAAGTCCGAGTGTTTGAATCTTCTGGCTGGATACCCAAACATCAAAAGAATCCGATTCAAACGGAATCTCATCAGAATGAACTGATGGGCTAAGATCGAGAGTTCTCCAGTCATGGAAGTGTTAAAATGGAATGCAACATGAACTCACAGTGCACACAGTGAAAACATAGAAACAAGAGGCCTCTCTATTTGGGATAACTTGGAGGCGTCTTATCCTCTTCTTGATTTCCTCAGTATCTAGAGGAGGTACCATTGGCTACATATCCATGATCCAATTAACAGAGAGAAAAGATAAGTCAAGAGCAGGCACCTGTATTACTTGCACTAACAAAACTGCTGATTGGATAACATAACTCTGGTACCAATCCAAGCAAATTTGCTCTAAAAGTTGGGTGAATTATCAGACTCATGAAATAAATGTAGTCAGTGCTGTCAAGAGGTTGCACTGCTTTGAGTATTCATGGCTATCGTCTTTTCTTTACCCGCCTGATGCGGCTATGCAGCGCTTCCTCTGGAAGGAGTGATCACCCAGAATCGCACTTGCCAAATTCTTCAAAGCCACCTTTGAGGAAGGGCTGGCCACACCCGACATCCTTTCATATTATTGAGCCGCAGACCTAGTGATTCTTAATGAGTGGTGGTATCAAGGCTTAGATACTCAAGCATACTCCTCAGAGAAATGGGCCACGCAGCCAAATGCACACACCTGGTAAGGTGGCACACTTCCTCCAGCACTCCCCTCAGCAACAAGGGAAGTGTTCTGTGTTTGGCACGACACTCTCCAGACACTGCGGTGGAACAAACGCCTATGAAGGGAAATCCTACTATGTAATGGGTGCTGGCTCCCATGATTGACTGTACTGGAGGACTTGGGCACCTAAGATCTCATGGGGATCGCAACCATGGGAGACATTATGGTAGGGACTACTATTGAATCATTCACAGCTTTCAGGGAAAATATGAACTTCACAAAACCCAATTTTATTGCTTCCTGCAGCTTAGACATGCACTCCAATCCTATGTCTCAATTCCAGAGGAGGTCCTGGAGTTTTTCCCTTGGAGGCCCAGGTACTTCTCAGCCCACCTGCCCACCTACCCGACATAATAAATGCATTCATTCATAATTGTCATTAGTTATAAACACACCCAACTCCTTTCAGGTTTTGGGCAACATGGACACAGGGTCTTAAGCAGACTGACAACGATGACTGGCTCTTCGAGGGAGGTAGCTATCGCCGGCCAATATAGTCTCATAAAGTTCAAATACCTTCAGAGTTTACATCACACGCTCCAGACTATGGCACATTGGCGTGCTCGCCTCCCCGACCTGCCTGCATTGCTCCATCCTTCATGGAGACTTTCTTCATATAGTATGGGGATGCCCGGTCCTTATTCTTTTCTGGGTGGGAGGGCTCAAGGGGGGTCTTGACTTATCTGGGGGAGGTCCAGCGGTCACCCACCTCAACAGACGCCCAAATTGGTTTTATTATACGTCTTAGACGGTGTTGAGGGCAAAAGATTACAATTTCACCACACATCCCCCTCTCTAGACCACGAAGTGCAAACTTACAGAGCTTAATGAAGGTGGCCACTATGCTTCCTAATTCTGGAGGTGGTCCGCAGTCTGTCAACCCGTGGGCGCAGGGAGCTGGGGTGGCGAAGTGCAACAGTCATTCTCCTTTTTCTTTGTGATTAATGTGGCAATCGACAACATTACCTTAAGGATTTGTGTCTACTTTCTGGACAGTGTACTGTCAATGTTATTATTGTTCAAATGCCAATATAATACGGTATAAAAAAACAAAAGCTAAAGTCTTTACTAGGGACAATGTAAACTGCCGCCCTTAGGCATAAAACACACATTTCCATCAAGAATATTGGAAGCGTATCTGACCAGCTGCAACAGCAAGAAACATTGCTCCCTTTCGCACCTTTAAAGTGAAAAATACCATCTTTAAAGAAGCATCACGTTATACCTGGTTGTCAAAACCATCAAGTATTTGGCCCTGAAAGACCAAGTCAGAGACATACTCTCAGGGTCCATGTTGCACTTACTGGCTGTTTAACATGTGTATCGGAGAACAGGTCTCTGCTCCGGACTCTCTAGATATAGCAAACAATTATATTACATGATTTAAATCATCAACTTCTGCAAAAGACGAATCCACTGCCTGCTCTGGGCAGCCTCTTCCGCTGATTACCTGCCTGGCTTGTCTGCCTATTGCAAACCCAACAGAATGATTTCTGATTCTTGTCATCTACTGCAACAGCAGATACCTTTTCCACAAAATGCCAATGTGTTTGCTAACGGCAATGAAGGATATAATTAAAGTAAGTAACATGGGTAGCCCATTTATAGCATGGCTATTTCAAATACTACACCTCCTTTTACGTCTATTTTGTACCAACTGAGTTAAAAATGTGACCAAATTAGCACAGGATTGACACGCTGAGTTTAGGACAATATTTTATATCAGTACATAAAGTGGCAGGTAACAGAGAATTTCAATTTTCTGAGAAGGTTTTTAAATCTATAAACCTGTGATTTTTTATGAGAATGAAGAGTGCCTAACTAAGTAACCCTGGTTATTTAAGTTGGTTCTTGGTCTACGGACCCTTCAAGTCTTAAACCTATTTATACTTAACGGCAATGGGACAGTGGGTTTCAGTCACAGAACAGTTACTACAACCAGATGGAGACATAGAAAGCCAAAACAGCTTGAACATTAAAACTACCCCAACTGGAGTTTTATGATCTGCACAATGTACTTTTTGATGTATGGTGTACTGCTCAATACAGATTTCAGCAAAATATTAGTCTTTAGCTCAAGTTGATAAAAAAATTGAAATGCACCATACAAAGGATATGGCTCCTCATTTTTTCTAACTTCATTTCATTTACCGCAGGGGTCGATATTTATCATTAGGCCAATTAGCCACCATCATCATGGACACCATATAAACAGAAACATGAGAGGCAGTGCTAGAAATAATAGGGTGAATATGAGCCCAAATGTGTGCCAGGTATATGCAATGCCAATAGTTCCTCAACCGGTAGACGTGAAAATGGTTAGGAGTGACCTTAGACCCGTATATAGCACCTGTACCCAGTATTTATATCACTAACGAAAATGTATATCTTAGGCAGGACTTTGAGAGTGCAGGAGATTACCAGCATTTGTTGGGTACATGTCCTTAAAGGGTTCCAAAAACCTTTCAGTCTATTTTTGATGGGATATAGATAGATAGATAGATAGATAGATAGATAGATAGATAGATAGATAGATAGATAGATAGATAGATAGATAAAACTCACCCCCAATCACAGATCTGGGCTGAATCCATCATCGTTCTTTAGTTCACTTCGCCACCCCAGTTCAAACACAGCTATATGCAAATCAGTCTTGACCCTGTGCCTCGTGGGAACAGAGCACCCAAACTGCCAAGCCATGTCTTCCCTGGACCGGAAACAAGCATCCTGGGTACGGTTTCGGGCTAACAGCCCTTATCAGCCAAGCTAGCTTGAATCCAGTGGCAAAGTGAGCAAGGGACCCACGTCTGGACATACCCTGCCAACTTAGGGCAAACAAAGCCGAAATGATGGACGGAGCACTGAAACTTTTCAGACACTCACCCGCAGTCACATATCTAGGTTGAATCCAATGATAGCGAAGTGAGCTAAAGAATGATGATGGATTCAACCCAGATCTGTGACTATTGGTGAGTGTCTGAAAAGTTTCAGTGCTCTGTCCATCATCTCCTTGTGTTTGCTGCTTATAAATACACAAGGGTTTCTGCTAAGTCATCAAAACGTGAAGAGTCCTTTAACCAACTATTTGCGGAGGGCAGTGAACTACGGGGTCCAGGGTGTAGCTATCCTAAGTTTTGAGAAGATTAGGCTCATAGCAGTCAGCTTCCTGATACTGCGTGGGATTTTAGCATCATAATCCAAAAGTGCGATCAGAGGGGACCATTCAGTTCAATTATCCGTGATATCAATCCTAATATCAAAGACTTCCTTCCAAAAGGCTAGGATCACAGAGCAGTTCCAGGCTAAATGTGTGGAGTCTGCAGTACGGTGGGACGAGAGAGCCACGAGTTTCTGTGGATTGTTGAATAACGTCCGAGATTGTATTTGTTATTCATGGCGATTGATTTACTTTGTTTGGAGAAATATTCTACCACCTACATGTTGACCTCTATCTGGCTCCCACTGTTCACGGTCAAGATGAACCAAGTTACCAAATATATTTGTACAAAGTTGGTATAGCTTGGAAATCACAACTCGGGTGTACGGTTGATCTTGAAGCTCTCTAAAGGTTTGTTCCATTTACTGCATTAAGACTGCAGATGGTATTACTATCCCTAGGAATTGGGAATGGAGCAACATGTCTTTCATTTCCATCAGGAACCACAATATTGATGAAAAACTAATAGGGACCTGTAGACGGTATGTTATAATTTTAAGTCTTGGTAGGAGATGAGCTGCATGACTAGCCCACCATTGTCCCTTGTAAGTTGCGGTGTCAATTATGAGATGCAAATGGCAGACAGGATAATAGGGGGGAGTAACTGATACTTTCGTGAAACGAGGTGATGCTACACCGCTTAGCAACGAGGCTGATAATGATTTGACTGATCCAACAGCACACAAGGGTAAAAGAGGGGGAGCTAGAATGTTTTTGTCAAGCAACCACCTATACAACTTAAATGCTCAGAGTTGATGAGCAATTAAGATATATTCATTACATGTTTCTGTTGCTGGTATTACAAGTGGTTTGAAATTATGTTCCTGTAGTGTACCAATAGTTCATTTAACACAGATTTCTAGAAAGCTTGCGGATGAAATAAAGAAAGGATATTAGGAACTTAGTTGTATTTAAACGGTTACAAAATGGGCACAATTGTACAAGTTTTTTTTTTAACATAAAACATTCATCTGTTTAAGGCAGTGCAGCCTACATCAATCAAGGTGCCTGAAAAGCAGGTACTAACGTCGTCTGGGCTGCCTCCTGCCACAACAAACCAACCCCTCCCATTTCTCCTTTAATAAATGCATCACCCTTGTCCCTGGAACCACTAGTATATGCAGTAGACCTTTGTACTCTCTACCATTCATATGTGACTCAGGGTATATCCATTTCTATCCCTTCCTTATGTATAGAGAGATAACTCTAATCACTAGTATATGCAGTAGACCTTTGTACTCTCTACCATTCCTATGTGACTCAGAGTATATCCATTTGTATCTCTTCCTTGAGTGACTTTACATCTTGTACATTTGCAATTTTTCTTTCTGTTTGTATCTCTTCCTTGTGTGACTTTACATCTTGTACATTTGCAATTCTTTCTGTTTGTATCTTTTATGTAACGCATGTAATTCTAAGTTCTTATGATTTGCAACTGGTTCTTATGTAAAGCGCTCTGACACCTTCGGGTAAAGTTTGCGCTATATAAAATCGCATTAAATAAAATAAATTACTTTCTTCATGGTCCCACTAGATCCCTTATAGCATATGACCACCCCACTACTGCTCCCATAAGCACTCTCATGTAGGCAGTCCTTAAAATGGAAAAAAGAAGTGCAGGTACTCTGTACCAGAGTCCCTGCTTATTATTTCTGAGAAGTGGCTGTACTCTCCAATTAAAAGTATTACATCTCTCGTGAGAAGTGCCGGTACTCTCCGTGGTAAAATAAAAAAGTGCCGGTACTCGTACCGGACAGTACCGGCCAATTTAAAGCACTGCATGTAGGTTGGCATCACAGGTAACGATCCTCCTCCCGTTCTCGCACCACATCCCATGTTCACCTCTTTATTCTCTCCCAACTGCTTCCCTGTTTGTTCCCTCAATAACCTGGCAACTACCCATCCCCTTTCCCTGCCCATTCCTCTCCCGAATGCCCAGGCTCTGAACCAGCTAATCTCTGGTCCATCCACTGCTTTACCCAACAGGATCCCTCACCTGCTCTCCCTCCTCGCGGCCCCCGGCCCCCTGGTTCTCCAGCATCTCGCAGAACTGGTCCAGGGTGACGGTGTCCTCGCTGCGACTCTGTCTTTCCTGCAGCCGTCGGAGAAGCACGTCATGGTGCTGTGCTACGAGTGACTCCTGTGAAGCTTCTTGGCGCAGGCGGGCCGCAGCCTCCCGCAGCTGGGCAGGGTCCAGCAGGAGACCCGGTGCCGGCAGCACCCCGGGAGGGGGAGTCTCCGGACCCCCACCCGAGTCAACAGCTGTGCTTGACATGCCTTCAACCGCTTCCTCTTCTTCTCCATTGCCCCCGTTGCCCACTGCGTTCCCCATGGCGTTCCCCATGGCGCCTCTGACCGCCGTGCCGCACCCTCTTCCACTGCCGGCATCCACTTCCCGAAGAGAGAGAGCTGTCAACTTCGGGCCTGCTCTGGGCTACCGTAAAGCGCCACACGAACGTCCCATCGGCACGTCGTGAAAGTGTCAGAAAAAGTCGTAAAATGCGCCACGGAACGAGCTTTGATTGGTTAACCTCTGCGTTAGGAGTTCCCTATTCGCGGTCTAGTGTTTTTGATAGGATTTCTGCAACCACGCTCTCATCTCTCGCGTGACAAAGGTGATTTTACCTGCACAGCCAACTTCCAGAAGTCAACAAGTGCCAACTCTTACTCCTAATGCTCTGCATTGAACGTTTTTAACATTATTTTCTCTTATGGATTCCTTTGACATACGCTTCGGCATGTTTTGTTTTGCAGTGTTGTTTTTGGTGTATTTTGCTTTTTTTCCCTGTTACACCATCCTTCCCACCCGATTCAGTCTAGCTTGGGCCGTTAGTAGTCTACCTTTGAGTCTGTCTCTTTGAAAATAACTGATGATCTAGTTTTACTTCGAAATGACTATTAGTTGTGGCCCCTGACCTTGATTTGTCGATAGAATTCCAGCAGTTTCTTTCGAGCTATCAGTCCTCCAAGTTTAATGCATTTCCGTCGGATGTTTGACATGGACACCAGACCACGGTCAGGGCAACCTTATTTATACATTTAAGAGAGTTTTGAGGGTAAGCACTCCTTCGCTGTCGATTGGAGGGTGATAAGGTGTGTCAGTCCTCTTTCTATGTTCACGGTAAAAGTCGTGTAGCCGCCAGCCTTCCTGAGCTGGTCTGCTTGTGTTTTGACTGGCGCTCACTTGCTATGCTGGGCTATCTAGCAGCCGTTGCCACCTGCCTGGCCGCGGTGGTGCTGGTTGGTTGGGATCCATGGCCTCTTGCGGATCTTCCTGGGGTATCCTACCTTTTCCCCCCACCGGAGGAGTGCGCAAGTCCGAAGGAAGCACCCGACAGGCTCCTTACCAGCACCGAGCTGGGTCGGTACACAGGAACTGAAGGAAGCCACGGGCTCTACCTTGCACTTCTGGGGGAAGTATTCGACGTGCAGCGAGGACACAAGCATTATGGGCCTGGGGGCTCCTACAGTTTCTTTGCAGGTACTTGCTTGTGTAGGTTGACCAGCCAACTCCATACCACAGGCACACAACTTTCCCAGTTCTGGATTTTGATTTAACATAGTGCAATCTGTGTATTGTGATTTTGGTTCATTTAGGCTCATCTAATTACACACACGAGGGCAAAGTCGACGAATGGAGAAGTGGGGCCCCCGTGACAAGAAACCATCTGGTCACCCTATGTTTTTGCCTAGTGCCTTGCTTGGAGGCATCTCTGGGGATTCCTCATAATGAACCTGCACTCGTGTTTCTTGCTCTGAACTGTGCCCTCAGGGCAGTAGTAGGCGTGACAGACACTTGAAAGTTACATTTTTATTTAATATTCTAACCCCACTCCTAGAATATTTTGGGAAAGTTATAAATCCTCCAAGTATTTTTAGGAAGGTTGAAAAGTAATAATTTTGAATTGGCCAGACGTGGGTCCCTTCCTCGCTGTGTCACTGGAATCAAGCTAGCCTAGCTGATGAGGGGTGCTACCCGAAACCGGTCCTAGGATGTTTGTTTCTGGTCCAGGAAGGACCTGGCTTGGCAGTTCAGGCTGGACTGTTCCTATAAGCAGCAGGGCCAAGTCTGATTTGCATACAGCCCTCATCAGCCAGGCTAGCTCGAATCCAGTGACAAAGTGAGCAAGGGACCCACGTCTGGGCATATCCTGCCAACTTAGGGCGACAAAACAAACACAAGGAGCTGTGTCTGAACTGGGGTAGTGAAGTGAGCTAAAGAAAGATGATGAATTTAACCTAGATCTGTTACTGGGGGTAAGTGTCTGAAAAGTTTCAGCTCTCTGTCCATCATCTCCTTGAGTTTGCTTTGTTCGCCCTAAGTTGTCAGGGTATGCCCAGACGTGGGTTCCTTGCTCACTTTGTCACTGGATTCAAACTAGCCTGGCTGATGAGGGGTCCTATCCCGAAACTGGACCCAGTATGCTTGTTTCGGTCCAGGGAAGACATGGCTTGGCAGTTCGGGCTGGACTGTTCCCATGTGCCACAGGTTCAGGACTGATTTACATGTAGCTGTATCTGAACTGGGGTCGTGAAGTGAGTTAAAGAACAATGAAAGATTCAACCCAGATCTGTGACTGTTGGTGAGTGTCTGAAAGGTTTCAGCGCTCCATCCATCATCTCCTTGTGTTTGCTTTGTTCGCCCTAAGTTGGCAGGGTATGCTCAAACATGGGTCCCTTGCTCACTTTGCCACTGGATTCAAGCTAGCCTGGCTGATGAGGGGTGTTACCCCAAAACCGGTACCAGGATGCTTCTTTCCGGTCCCCAGGATGCTTGTTTCCGGTCCAGGGAAGACATGGCTTGGTAGTTTGGGCTGGACTGTTCCCATGAGGCACAGGGTCAAGACTAATTTGCATATAGCTGTGTCTGAACTGGGGTGGTGAAGTGAGCTAAAGAACGGTGATGGAGTTAACCCAGATCTGTGATTGGGGGTGAGTATCTGAAAAGTTTCAGCGCTCCATCCAATCATCTCCTTGTGTTTGCAAAGTTTTATATACTCACCAAGTATTTTTTGGAAGGGTTGGAAACTAATAATTTTTATTTAGGAAAAAGTACTGCCCTGATCGGCGGAGCTCAGAGCAAAAAAACTATGAATACCCACACTAAAAATAAATCAAAGCTTTTAAGGAAGTGGGTTAAGTGCTTGATACTGGGGTAGAGGTGTATAATCAAAAGTCTCAGGTTACAGTATTGAACTCTGTCTTTCATCCTTCCACAGCCAACAAAATGAGTATGATTGAGTTAGGTTAGCGTAAGTATAGGGCATTTATTTTAATGGCTGCAAGTCCATCAGAGATTATTTATTTACCTTTCCATATTTCGCCCAAAGTTCTTTATCAGGCTCTTAAAATGTTTGAAAGTGTGGTCTATGTTTGCTTTTATATAGTGGAACTTACCCCTGATGGGACGCTAATGTAAATATGCATATTAGTGGCATGGTACTCTGTGGGAGTTCTATGCATGAAAAAGTGTCTGTTAATTGGCCTATGTGGGTAGTCTAGATTCTGTGCCTGTGGACTGGAATTGTGCTCATATCCTGTTTTTGCTCCGGTGCATGAGCCTTAAGCAAAAACATGTATTCAGCAAAAGTGAAACTTTTAACTGCATTTAAATCCTAATGGTGTGTACTTTGTTAAACATGGTAATAATAGTACTTTACATAACAAATTTTCTAGTTTCCTCAATAACACAGGTAGGTTTATCCTTTGAAACTCAAAAGAGGTCCATATAAAAACAAAACATGAGAGCAAATGTGAAACAGATTAATACTGAACAATAAAAGTTAAAACATTTGTACATGTTACCACGTTTTCATATAGTAGCAACCTAAATGCAAGTTAATGTAGGTTTATAAAACCTATTAAAAACGTATGTGCAAATTACTTGAATTTTTGGATGGCCAAAGATTTTCAGGTACCACCACAGCAAACTAAATGCATTCATATAACATTTACAAACTTTTGTGCAAGTTACTTAATTTTTTGGATGTGAAATAAATTCTTGTGCCACCTCATCTGATTTAATACTATTCTTTACAAACTAATGGCTTTAGAAAATGAAGGCGCTGAAGACTTACTGCGGGTCAGACAAACAGCACATGATTAAGGTCCTGGATACCTGAGTTACACAGGTTACAATATATACAAATCCTCTGCACAAGTTCAAAAGTAAATAAATAAAGTTACATTAAATATCACAATGATGCTTGTCTTTATATTTTCAGATGTCTTTAATTCAAGATCTTTAAGCCTTCTTAGCCAACACGTGTTTCGTCGCTGTTACAGGGGATTACCCAGCGACTTCTTCAGGGCTGAGGTCAATTTCAAGTAGTCTCTTAACGCCTTAACTGCGGCCGTTATTTCGGCGCAGTGCGGGCGTTCCATTAGTTGGGCGGGGCTCTGTCGGCAATTGGCTGACGGCAGCACTAGGGAGGTAGTGCTCCCGTCGTCCAATGGCCGACGGGAGCCCGGAACGGGTTAATTCCAGTGATAATTCCAACCCGGAAGGGTTCCTAAAAGTACTGCTCCTAGAGAGGTAGACCAATTAGTCTGGTGTCCGGAGAACTAAATATACTTCCAAATATAAGGGAGGTTTTTTTTTTAGACGAGCTGCCCCATCCGGCAGTATAAGGTATAATAAGTGGTCTGCTGGCCACAAACGTAGGGTTCTGGTGGTTTTACCCTACCTTATGTACCTTGCCAGATTACCTGCCTTAACTGATTTGTACTTGTGATAGACCTTAGAGCGCCATCTTTGCCTATTGCTGACCACCGACTGTATAACTACACAGGTTACAATATTTCCCTGTTTCTCCAGAAGATGACCAGTTTGCTGTTAGCACATTTAACGGAAGCAAGGTAATTTGAAATAGTGTCCAGAAGTGGCGAAGACCATGGTCCAAGTTCCAGGTCCAGTACCGCGGAGCTACCTTGGGGGCGACAGAAAGAAATCACCACCTCCAGCTTTCTCTTTGACATACAGTACACAGTGCCTGCGTGATAGCTAGTAGGACTAAATGCATCCTAATTGTGTGGGAGAGAGAGATACCAATGCTGCTTACTGCAATTAAAAATGATTTAGCGCCAGGGTAAAGTCCCCTGAGAATGTATATTTTTCCGGCTCTGAACCAAAAATTTAAAGATTCATAAAGCCCCTCATAGAGTCCTTTTTACTATTCTTAAACTGGAAGCCCCACCAGATCACGCTGGCCAGCCCTTGCACATAAGAGCTTATCAAACCAAATTCCAGATTTAATGGGATTGAAACAAACAAAAAAGTTTACATAACATTTGCTCTTCCGTTTGTGCTAGAAAATCCCACTTTGTCACATTAATTAATATAATGGCATATAATAAAGTCAGAGGCATTTTTACTTAAAAAAATTGATAGCAGGTGAATAAAATGTCTCCACCCCATCGCGTTACAGCATGCTTGTAACCCATTGGCATGCGAAGAGGCCTTAGAGGAGCAATGTTCAATCTGTGCTTTTTCCAGCATGTTACCTGCAGCAATGTAGGTATATGAGTTTACGACCTCCAGCTTCTCTGAACCTAAGCCTCATGTATAGTTACTGGACTTTCGGGCCTTTCTACTTTTTAGGATTAATCCCTTGCTCTTTGAGACATTGATCTTCTAGTAATGCAGGGTGGCATAATGCTGTAAATAAACTAGCCTATTAGTCAAGTCCTTGGGAGGTAGGCCCAAGGTTGCAATAGCAACCACATACATCAAACAAGGAAACGGGTAGCCACCTATTTTAGGAGCATCTCCCTTGTTGGTTGTTAGGTAGTCAGGGAGGTCAGAAATATACAATGAGAAAAGTAATGGAGCCAGCAGGAAGTCCTGTTTCAGACCATTTCTAGTTAGTATTATTGACTTTAATCCTCGATCCCCGCCTAGCAGCAGCTGATACCATGTAGAGAAATGGAGAGCGATTATTAAATGAAAGGTAAATATCGGCATACCTCGCTCCTCTAGCCACAGCTACTGAAGAGCTGCATTCTAAGTGGGGAACCATAGGAATACATGGAGAGAGAGAAAATATTTGCAACATATCACTGCCATTATGTTAGTCCAAACTACAGCCAATCAGGCGCAAGCACCCCTCCAGAACCTTCTCCTCAGAGGCTCAGGCCCTCAGATTTTCATAGCACAAGAGTGACAAAAGAGTCTAGGAGGAGAAGCGAGCCTCTGAGGGGAGGAGGGCGGGTCGCATGTGAATCTATGAAAGACACCAATACTGGAGAACCACCTGTTCACAGGTAAGTAACAATTGTTCTTCTCCAGTATTAGGGTGTCTTTCAAAGATTCACATGCTTGAATAGAATAGTGAGCAGTAATAGCTGGCAGCAAGAGCAAAATCAGCAATGCATAGGTATGAAGATGCACCAATAGCATAGCATAGCCAGGAGGAATGATACAAATAATAACAACCGTATCATTACACAAACCATATGGGTGGAGGGTAGAAAGCAGAGGCTCACCTTAGTTAAAAAGATTGCGAAGCACTGCTTGTCCCACTGCTGTATCGGCTTCGTTGATCGTTTCAAGGCAATAATGTCTCTTGAAAGTGTGCCTGCTGGACCACGTAGTTGCTCGGCAAATTTGATGAATCGGCACACCAGCAAACAAGGCAGTAGAGGATCACATCGCCCTGGTAGAATGGGCTCTCATTGAGGCTTGTAGAGGCTTGCCAGCCTTCTGGTGACAGAAGGAAACTGCTGAAGAAATCCAACGTGCAATAGTTGGCTTGGTGACAGAACACCCTTTGCACATGCGTCCGTAGGCTACGAACAGCTGATCAGTTTTGCGAAAGGGTGCCGTCCTATCGATGTAAAATTTAAGGCATCGCTTAACATCCAGAGAATGTAAACGCTGCTCCGCTGGAGATTGAGGGTTTAGAAAGAAAGTCTTTAAGAAAACAGGCTCATTGAGGTGAAAGTCCGTGGGCACTTTAGGCATGAAAGCCGGGTTTGTGCGAAGCACTACACAGTCCGATTTGAATTGGAGAAAAGGAGGCTTAATGGTAAAGGCGTGAACATCACTCACGCGATGTGAAGAGGTTAAAGCAAGGAGAAGGGCCACCTTCCAAAGTAAAATTTTTAAATCCGCCTTGTGGATAGGCTCAAATGGTGCCTTCATTAATTGTGTCAAAACAATGTTAAGATGCCAGGTTGGGGGAGGATGCCTAATGGGCGGGAACCTCCTGAAAAGTCCTTTGAAGAACTGACGAATGATCCTGGCAGAGCAGAGAGAGGAGGAGCCATCCTGCCGGAAGCGAGAAATCGCCGCCAAGAAAACTTTCAAAGTGGAGTGGGAGAGCCCTGACTGTGCCAGCTCCAGAAAGAACGGAAGGAGTTGAGCTGGAGTAGAATGAACAAGATAAATGTTGGCAGCCACGAACCAGTGGCAGAACCTTTCCCACTTGAGTTTATAAGTCTTTATTCTAGATGGAGCGCTGGCATTGGCAAGAATGTCTCTGCATCCTGGCGGGATGTTCAAATGGGCAAATTCAAGGTGCTCAGGTTCCAGGCTGATAATCTGAGAGAGGAGGGGTCCGGATGACAGATCAGGCCCTCGTCGATCGTGAGGAGGTCTGCTCGAGGATGAAGGAGAATGGGTTTGCACTGAGAAAGAAGCAGCAGTTCCGAGAACAAGGCTTGTCGAGGCCATCTGGGAGCGATCAGGAGAATGTGGTACGTCTGTCTCCGCATCTGCCACAATACCTGAGGAACTAGCGGAATCGGCGGAAAGGCGTAGTCGAATAGACCGCACCAATCCATCAAAAGGGCATTCCCGGACGAGTCTGGATGGGGAAGCCAACTTGCAAAGGGCGGGCATTTCCGGTTCGCTGGGCTCGCAAAGAGATCTATGCTGGGATGACCCCAAAACCGAAAGATGAAGTCCAGAGTCGGCTGATGTAGCTCCCATTCGTGCGTCGAGGATGCGGACCTGCTGAGGGCATCCGCTAGGATGTTCGAGACTCCTGGTAGATGAACTGCCGTCAGGGTAACATGGTGCCGAATCGCCCAGTCCCAGATAGTTTGTGCCAACCGAGACAGGAGAGGAGACTTGGTGCCGCCCTGCTTGTTCACACAGTGCATACTGGTGGTATTGTCTGTTTGGATGATCACCGATTCCCTCTGGATCAGAAGATGGAATGATTTGAGAGCCAGAAAGATGGCCATCAACTCCAACCTGTCGATGTGCCAGGAGCCTTGAGATGGAGTCCATTTGCCCTTGACGGACAGCCCCTGAAGGTGAGCGCTCCAACCTTCCAAGGAGGCATCCGTGGTCCGAGTGAGTTCCCGAGTTGTGATGAGGAATGAGGTCCCGGCAGCCACGTTGGACGGCTGCGCCCACCACTGGAGAGCTGACCTCATCCGAGCGGTCACACGAACGAGATCGTTGAAGGAGCCGGTGACCTGACGCCACTGACCGTCCAGTTCTTCCTGAATTGGGTGACTCCTGAGCCTGCAGGTTGGTATCGGAGAGATGCACGAGGACGCCATTCCCAGAAAAGACTTCAATATATGAACGGAAACGGACTCTTTTGAACAAAGGAGGGTCACCAGGCGTAGAATCCGCAGCTGACGTTCGTGAGACACGTAAGCTTTGGCTAGTGACGTATCCAGAGTGGCGCCTAGAAAAGTCCTGCAGTGAGCTGGGTCGACCTGAGACTTCTCGGTATTGATGGAAAGGCTGAGGGAGCGAAATAAGTCCTGACAGAGTTGAGTGTCTCGAGACAGTTGGTTGTGAGACTGCGACTTGATGAGACAATCGTCCAGGTATGGAAAGATTTGAACGCCCTGAAGACATAGGTAAGCCACTACTGGGGCCAAAACATTTGTGAAGACACGAGGGGCGGAGCGCAGGCCGAAAGGCAGCACCCTGAATTGAAAGTCTCTCCGCCCCACCCAGAAGCGCAAGTACTTTCGGTGACGAGGAAGAATTGGCACATGGAAATAAGCGTCCTGGAGGTCGATGGTGGTCATGAAGTCGTCCTTGCAGAGAAGACAGAAGATCTCCATTAGCGTAAGTATGCGGAAGGACTGGCACTTCAGGTATTTGTTCAGTGCCCATAAATCGAGGATTGGACGCCAGTCTCCTGTCTTTTTGAGGATGAGGAAAAACCAGGAATAGAATCCCATCCCCTCTGAGACTTGGGAACCACTGCGATGGCACCTTTCTGAATCATGATGTGAATCTGTTGGAAAAGTTCTTTCAGGTGCGCAGGAGGCGGACCAGTTGGAGGAGTGTGAGGAGGAAATTTTACGAACTCTAAAGCATGGCCCTTTGATACAATGTCCAATACCCAACGGTCCGAGGTGATTGAGGACCAAGAAAAGAACAGGGAGATTCGACCTCCAATCTTGTGCGGGAAAGGTAAGTCATTGCCTTTTGGAAGTGGAACCTCTATAGGAAGATTTTCCACGATACGATTTGGAAGTTTGCTGGCGTGAGGTCAGCTGCTGCTGGTTGGAATACCGTTGTTTTCCCTGGCCATAGGAGCGGTATTGATTCGATCCTTCACGAAAAGAAGAGGTGGTGCCACGTCCGCGTGCACCACGAAAGGGCTGTTTTCGGAACTGTAAAGTGCCCAAAGAGCAAGCCGTTTCAGTATCTTTCTTCATCGTCTGCATCGCCTCATCGACATGCTGACCAAAGAGTGACTCGCCGTCATAAGGCATGTCGAGAATCTTCGCCTGGACCTCCTGGCGAAAAGAGGTTGCCCGAAGCCAACCATGGCGCCGTAGAACAACCGCCCCTGCAAGTTGACGGAAGCCAGTGCAGGCAATATCCACGGAGCAGTCGATGATCTCTTCCGACGCTCTCTCCCCCTCCTGGAGGATTTTAAGAGCCTCTTTTCTTGAGGATTCCGGAATGAGGGCAACCAAGGCGGACATGTCAGACCACATCTGACGATCGTAACGTCCCAGTATGGCCAAAGCGTTAGCTGCCCTTACAGTAGTGGAAGCCATAGTTGAGAACTTTCGCTTGATGGCATCTAGGCGACGACCTTCAAGGCCCGGAGGAGCCATAATCGGGGAAGATGGGTTTCTGGAACGGTGCTGGGCGGCCTGGGTGACTACTGAATCCGGTTTAGGCTGCGCCAGCAGGCAAGCTGGAGAACCCTGGGGCATCTTATATTTTTTCTCCAATAGAGGTAGCTGTGCCGGGATGGAATTCGGCGTTTGCATCAACTTGGCTCCTTCATTCCAGATGAAGTCGATGATCGGGACTGTCCGAACTTGCTTGAAAGGCGGACTCTTAAAGTCATACAAGAAGCAGTCCTCTTTCCTTTGAACCATGGAAAGTTTAAAACGGAGTGCCGCCCTATCCATGAGTTGATGGAAACCTGCAATGTCAACAGGGGGGGAATCCCCCGGAGTTGCAGGAGGTGGGGACGGTGTCTGTATCTGGTAATCGTCCCAGTCTTGCATATCGCCATCACCATCAGTATCGTCATCCTGCAGTTCTCCATCCTCTCTGTCCAGGCGAAGATTATCATCATCATCTTCGTACACCGTGCCATGAACCTGAATAGAGGTCTAAGCAGGAGCAGGCGGTGGTACCGGTTGCGGCTGTGGAGCAGCGGTAGGAGGTGGTATAGGCGCAGGTGCTTGTTGCGGCAGCGGAACAGCGATAGGAGGTGGTGCAGGCTCAGGTGCTGTCTGCAGAGGCGAGCCTTGACGAGATGGCGGAAAACGCCTGTCTTAATCTTCTAGCATATGCTGAAGATTAGAAATGAGGGACAGATGAATTGATGCCGTCGGAACCTGAATGGACTGTTCTTCCTCCGAAGAATAGGAGTCCTCAATGTCATCCCCATAGTCCTGACACTTTATGACTTGTTCAGAAGGGCTACGTGCTGCCCGGAAATGATCATCCTCTTCACCCTCAGAAACCGGGTCTTGTTCAGAGCCTGTCGCAAACAGGGGCGATGGAAGCTGCGTGTCACGTGGAATTTCAAGCTGTTCCAGAGGCACTTGGCAACGTTGGTGCAAAGGGTCGGCGGAGGAAACACCAGACCGGGATGAAGGAAGCGGCATCGGAGGTAAGGAGGCGAAAGATGATGGCACCACCGTCGACGAAACCGTCGTCGACAAAGCCACCGTCGACGGAGTAGCCGCCGACGAGGAGGCTTTCTTCTCAACTCTCATCGACGTAGATCCTGATGACGACGAGAGACTCTTCTTCGACGATAGGGATCGTCGACGAGACAGTCTTAAAACTGAGGCATACCTTCGTCGACATAGATGCAGTCGACGGAGCCACCGTCGACGAACCAGAAGCCGAATTCGTCGTCACTGTTGTCGTCGACAAGGCGGAGACAGCAGATCTCGTCGTTGGGACGATCGTCAAAGCTCCCGGCAACGATTTTACACGTTTTAAGGTGGAAACGTGCTTAGAAGAAGCTGTAGACGCCTGAGCAGGAGGAGATGAGGACACCGCAGGAGCCTTCAAGAGTGAGAATGTCTTCTTCAGAAGGGATAAGGTAAATCCTGCACACTGCTACGCTTTGAGGTGGCTTTGGAGGAACCTGACACCAAACTGTCTGCGTCAGAAAGAGCTGAATCCTTGTCCTTCAGCCTTTGTAACCAGAGGAGGAGGCGACTCTCCCTATCCTTCTAGGTCTTGGTGGAGAAAGTCCTGCAGATTTTACATTTGCCTACCTCATGGTCCGGATAGAGGCAATATATACATTTCTTGTGGGGGTCTTCAGAGTAAAGTCTCAACTTCCCACAAGAAGAACACGGTCTAAACAAGACTTCTTAATTGAAGACATTGTAGAAGTACTGGAAACCAGAGAAAAGTAGAAAACTGAGCAGAGCTCAGGGAGACTCCCTTCACACGACGTGCGGTAGAAAATCTGAGGGCCTGAGCCTCTGAGGAGAAGGTTCTGGAGGGGTGCTTGCGCCTGATTGGCTGTATTTTGGACTAACATAATGACAGTGATATGTTGCCAATGTTTTCTTTCTCTCCATGTATTCCTACGTGGGAATAATGACCTGGTATTTGCAACTGTTTCTAGTGTGTATTTTTATATGTTATGTTTTTACATACATATTTTATTGTTTTTTTCTTTGCTATTTTATTTACCGTGGTGCTCCCACTTCGACGACGGGGAATATTCAAGCAAGCATGTGAATCTATGAAAGACACCCTAATACTGGAGAATCAGGAATTACTCTTTGGAATTGGTTTCGAAGTGGAGCAAAGATTCTGTCAAGGATAGTAATATCTTGATTGAAAGATGCCTTTTCCCTAGTAGATAAAATTGCCTGGACCATACACCCTTCTAAGCTATCGGCCACTGAAGTCAAACAAGTTGAGAGGGATGGTTCAGCTTCTGCTAGAGATTCTGGATTTGTCTCAAAATTTGACTCTGGATTTGTCACTAAATTTGAAGTAAACCGAAGCCAACTTGTTTCTAACTGTATACATGCATAGGTGGATGACATTCAAAAGCAATATCACAATCCCCCTCAAGTCTGGGCTCTAGTAGTTATCCAACAAATCCCTGCCCCACCCTCCTTTTGTGTAACATGTTTGGGGTTATTCACCATTCCCTGGTGGCCGCATCCACGGAATGCAAACTATTAGGCTGTACTAAACATTTCTCCTTTTGACTCTTTAGGAATTAGCCAAAAGTGTCTATGGTGCTGGTAAACCTCAGGGACTTTGTCAGGTGCAGATCACAGCATGCAGGTTCCAGCTGCTGATCACAGCATTCTTCCTCACGTTCGAGCGACAACCTGAACCTTAAGCCACAGTGATACGAGCAGCCCATCCTGCCTTACAGGTTTGCCGTGGTAGTTACGATCTGGGTGCAGGCACTCCTGATGTGATCACCCTCACTATGGTGACCCTTTCCTGGCATACGGAGTTGCTAATTTCAGCAGTCACAAGTACTCCACTCCTGGCCCCAAAATGATTTAGCTGGCATACGGGGTCACCGCGGTGTGGCGGTGCAGCATAGTGCCTCCCGCTCAGTGCCTCTGAAATACAGGGCTGGATTGCGAACCCAAACGAGCCCTGGCAATTTTGAAGGGCCAGCTCCTGGGGGCAGGGGTAGGGAAGAGTGGTGGGGGGTTTGAGGAGGTACAAGTGGGAAGCACTGCTGCTTTTGTTACTGGAGGCCAATATTGCAGCACCACTGCAGCAAAACCTCCCCCCAGTAACCAATAAATGCCCTCCAGTGCTGCAAAACTGGCCCCCACCCTCCCTGACTCGCACATTGCATGCTAAAGCCAGTCTGTCCCTGGTGAAATGGCTCAGTACAAGGCGGCCCTCTCCTGGCATACGAAGGTCGCCGAGCCGATACTGCACACAGGCTACAGCCCAATCAGAGCACACCCTCACACTTCGCTCAGGGAATCCCCGTCCACTGGACCTCACTCCTTCCAATGCTCTCCCTACTCGGCATGCTGGTCTTGGCAAGCAGGCGATGGTGCTCCAGGGCAGGTGTTCGTGGTGACCTGGGTGATGTCCCCTCACTCAGTAGGGAGACCTACTGGCCCTGGCCCCCAGTCCTGGTTACAAGCACAAGTCTTGCAGAGCTTCCCCTTCTCACACTGGCTGGCTGCTTGGCAGATGACAACATTTTTGGGACTCAACCTCCCCTTCTTATAGTCCTTACCCAGACAGCAAATGTGATTTAGGTCCTGAGTCTTTGAATTTTTATGTTGGGATCTGCTTCTTTTGAAGTGGATACTTCTATCTTTCTTCTTTCCCCATGAAAGGTGTCTGTCACAACAGGTATGACTCCGAAGCTGATAGACCCACCACACAATTCATGGGAATGACCAGAGTTCACACCTTGATATCCCACAGTGATATGTGCATCAAAAGGTTTAATCCAGACTCCCTCCCCAACTCTTTATGAATACATATCAGCCCCATCTCCCTTCCTAAGATGTGCCCAGGGCCCCTTCCTTGTGATCTATCACTAAATCAAAGAGCAGTCTACTGAAGTGTAAAGGGAGACATTTCCTTTTCCCTTCAGTATGTCCCCACTTAGCTCGCAGGAATGAAGCAATACACAAATCTGTCTTGGGAGATTCCTCTCATCTTCATGTCTTCACCAGACAGGCCTGGTCTTCCCAAAATGGAACCCACATTGCTCCATACAATTGACCATTGCAGGCACGATCACCAAGTGTACATTCATAGCATACTTTCTGTTCAGCACTAATACCTCTATGCATTGTACCCTCATGTGTATCCAGCAAACACACACACACACACACACTCTGCACGCACTGTTCAGCACTGAAGATTTCTATATTCAACCAGGTGTGCAATTATAAACACACACACTGCTAGCATGCACATTCACTATATGCGTTCTGCACACTCCACCCAACATGTATTGTACTTCATGCAAGCACACATACAGCCAGCACATGCTTTCCCTGTGCATGCACTGCACGATACTACATTTCTAATGTAATGTATTCCTCTCAGGCATACATACACCCCGTACATGTCCTAGCCACACATTCACTACAAAGTACATTACACTACTCCAACCTTGTACTGTACCCTTCCCAGGCACACATACAACAACGCAGAGTCACTACTTCCACGCTATGCAGCACTCCGCATCTACCCGATGTAAGCCAAGGTTGAGTGAAACACACAGCAGTGGAACTTTTAAAAAGGTGAGTGAGCCTGTAGGCCTCACTACAGTGACACAGGGTAAAAATTCCCTGTTTAATACTACAGATCACTACACGGTATGCACCACGACTGCACGTGTGCAGCTTAACTCCTCGTGAAGGCTGTTGTCTTCCACCACAATGCAAGTAGCACTTTGGGCCCCCCTCCTGGCCCAACAAAACAGTACTCTGTGAGACAGGTTTATGTCATGGCACTCACGCATGGTCGTGTTCACCTATGACAAAAAAGCATTAGGGATCCAGACAGCAGTGCAGTTAGGCACTCAGGGCAGGGACACACATCTTTACCATGTAAAGGACTTTTCCGTCCCAACAAAAAAACATGCTTTTAAGATACATAGTTAAACATTATTTGTGAAGTCGGTTTACTCATGAAACGTTAAATATTTTCATTGTGTCAGCCTAAATCTTTTATCTTGTTCATTAACATGCACTATGCAGGATGGTCAGATAAAAAGAATTTGAGTAAACACCCCAAATTAGTTTAGTAAAAATGTATTATGCAATATCCATTCTGAACTGCCGGTAATTATCTGGCTTGCTTCTACCACTTTCATTTTTAGGCACTGACTTAATTGTGAAAACATTAAAAGCACCCCTCAACATAACTCCCTTGCATATTCAAAGATACAATCAGCTGCACCAGATACGTGGGTAATCCCACCAGCTACATAGAATACCTCATGTTCAAGATACACATCACAGCCAACCTCTCCTAGGCAGACAACTGGGACCCCACACAAATTTCGCCAGCGAAATAACAGACTTCTTCTCACCCCACATCATCAAAGCTACCACTTTCATCCTCCACGGAGACTTTAACATTCACCTTGACGGCCGCACCAACCCAATCTCTACTTTTCTTCTAGAAAACATCAGAAACTTTGGCCTCACCTAAATGTGGAATACGTGTTACTGGAATTTAGCACAGTGGTACTCTTGTTACTGACCCTGGAAGTATGGGAAGCAAAGACTGTTTCATTGAGATTTGAAAGCGTGTGTGGTAGGTTGACCATATTTATATAGTAGTTTAATGAAAC